>NC_084617.1:67273178-67368178 GCF_033978795.1 Nerophis ophidion
TATTAGACACATTTACTAGGGTAATTCTGGAAAATCCCTTATGTGCTTATTGTGTTACTAGTGTTGTAGTGAGATTATACTGTCGCACCTGAAAGTCGGAGGGGTGTGGCCACGGGTGTGGTGACCGCCAGTGTCTCTGAGGGAAGCCACGCAGCTGCCTCTTTGACAGGTGCACGAGGAACGACGCAAGCTCCGCTCATGTCTACGGTAAGAGCCAACGTATTACCACAATTTTCTCACCGAAACCTGCCGTTTGACATGTGGTCGGGAACCATGTTCGCTTGACCGCTGTGTTCAATAGTAAAGCTTCACCTTCGGGAATGTAAACAAGAAAACACCGGCTGTGTTTATGTTGCTAAAGGCAGCCGCAATACACCGCTTCCCACCTACATCTTTCTTCTTTGACGTCTCCATTATTAATTGAACAAATTGCAAAAGATTCAGCAAGACAGGTGTCCAGAATACTGTGTAATTATGCGATTAAAGCAGACTACTGATTGCTGGGATCGGGCTGGGAAAAAAATGTCTGCTACAACCCGAGACGTCATCATACTGACGTTTTCAACAAGATACTTTGTGGGAAATTTAAAATTGCAATTTA
Source organism: Nerophis ophidion (assembly GCF_033978795.1). NCBI lineage: Eukaryota > Metazoa > Chordata > Actinopteri > Syngnathiformes > Syngnathidae > Nerophis > Nerophis ophidion. Next base: position 67,273,780 of record NC_084617.1, read on the forward strand.
GTAAACTAAAAAGGCCGTATTGGCATGTGTTGCAATGTTAATATTTCATCATTGATATATAAACTATCAGACTGCGTGGTCGGTAGTAGTGGGTTTCAGTAGGCCTTTAAGCATTTACTTTGGGGATCAGACTAAAATGCGATGTCTACCTTGGGCTACTTCTCTGTTTAGTGTTACCAAGTCCGCTTATTATCAATTTATCAGAAGCAACTCTTTTACACAGCTGGTTTCTTGTTAAACTTGTGACATCTGGCAACACTGTCTCCATCATGTAACAATAAGAACTACGAAATTGGTGTTTATCGCTGACTCCTGCCTCATGAATAACGCATCTCCACATTTGGAGTGCGCAATGTCAGCTGCAACTGTCAAGTTGACCGATTTTATATATGTATATACAGTATATACCTGTATATGTATATATACTAGGGCTGTTAAAATGAATGTATTAAATCATGGGATTAATCACAAACTTTTTTTTTGCATTTATCATGTATTCACTTAGATTAATCATGCAATATATTTTGACCGTATAACCTCTTTTACCTTGACCACTCTACGGTCTGATCATATCAATGAATACATCAATACATAATGGACTTTTGTGCCGGCTGGCAAATTTCTCTCCAAAATACAGCCTGAAAGGATTCTAGATAAAACTATTACCAAGTTTCTGTGCAAATAAATGACACGCAAAAAAGGAAAACACTTGTTCTTCATTCTAAAAATAAAATTGCATTTGTGTACAAATATTGAAGTCTTTTCTTAAGAAAATGTTGATTATGCAAGCAAGTAATCACCTGTGAATAATCATAATTAAAACGAGATTTGTCTGATTTTAAAAAAGTAATCATTTAACAGCCCTTGTATATGTGTTTATATATACAAGGTGATTCAAAAAGAATACACCAAAATGATCACTTGATATTTAAAAAATGAAGAACATTAGAAAACCTAGCTGGAACACATGTGTTGTACATAACTTCAGGTATTTATTTCAAACTTTACAAGTTTTGAACAAATTTACAAAATTATGTTCTAAAAAAAGGCTGCACAATGGGAATTGTTTTCGCAATCTTAAACACACAAAACGCCATCTGTTGCGGAGTCGCTATTTTGATGAATATTTAATAGACCACAATGGAAAAAAGCCTTTTGGCTTTTTGTGCCATCCATTTGCATTTTAAAGCATTACATGGATTCAATTCTTTAAGATGTCAATAAACTTCTCAATGAATATATATATATATATATATATATATATATATATATATATATATATATATATATATATATATATATATATATATATATATATGTGTGTGTGTGTGTGTGTGTGTGTGTGTGTGTATATATGTATGTATATATATGTGTATATGTATATATAACTATATGTGTATATATGTATGTATATACATGTATATATATATATACATATATTTATATATGTGTATATATATATATATATATATAGATGTATGTATATAGATGTATGTATATATGTACACACATATGTATTTTGTATTCACATATACATTTAAACTGTGTGTGTGTGTGTGTGTGTGTGTGTGTGTGTATATACATCTATAAATGTGTGTATGTACGTATGGGTGTATATACATATATCTGTATTTTTGTGCGTGTATATATATTAGGGATGCACCGATTAATCGGTAACCGTATATATTCGGCCGAATATGGCAAAAAAAGCCACATTCGGCCTTCGGTGGAATGAGTTAAAAACAAGGCCGAATAGTGGCGTGTGACGCAATTTTTTTACGCAGTGATGCAATCAACCAACGTGCAGTGACGTGGTGACGTTGGGATATGTTGTGTACCTGTATAAGTGTATGAGGTTACAAGCACACACTTATTGAGATATAGTGGGGCCTCTGTTTACATTATTAGCCTGTTGTGTAGGCTACCTGTATAAGTGTAAGAGGTTACAAGCACACACTTAATTGAGATTTACTTAAGCCTTCTGTTTACATTATTAGCATATCTACTGTGGCTAAGCAGACTTTTGCCAAAAGGACAATAATTCATTTGTTGTGGGTTTATCCACTTGAATGCACTTAATTTTTTTTTGGAATGCATTTTTTTGTTTGAAGGCCTAATATAAATGAAAAACTGTGCTTTTTTTGAAAAGCAAAGACTACTGGAATATTAAAAAAATGTCAATATTCAATAAAAAATTACTTTATTTGAAAAACATGTCTAAATATTTATTCTAGGCTATTTATGCAATATTAAAAAAATTGTGAAAAACTACATTCATTATTCGGTATTCGGCTTTCGGCCAAGCGTTTAAATTTTATTCGGCTTCGGCCACAAATTTTCATTTCGGTGCATCCCTAATATATATATATATATATATATGAAAGGGAATAAGCGGTAGAAAATGGATGGATGGATGGATATATATATATATATATATATATATATATATATATATATATATATATATAAATCAATCAATCAATCAATGTTTATTCATATAGCCCTAAATCACAAGTGTCTCAAAGGGCTGCACAAGCCACAACGACATCCTCGGTTCAGATCTCACATAAGGGCAAGGAAAAACTCACAACCCATAAATATATATATATATATATATATATACTGTGTATATATATATGTATGTTATTTCTTGTGACAAAATAATATATCTACGCGCTAAGCTTTAATGTGCACATGCCATTGAAAATGCATTTTCCCATTTCACATGTATAAAATTACAAAATAACAGAAGTCATAAAACATTGTTCTGTAACAGCTAACGCCTGTATACAGAATGCAGACTGGTGGGATTAAAGACGACACGCGCTGTAAAACAGCAATTAGTAAATAAAAGAGCTGACCTAGATTTCAAAAGGTTGACAATAAAACTGCAGATTAAAATATTGTACTTGATTGTACTGTGGAAATTATAATTATGTGGCATTCTGGACACCAGATATTCACCAGAAAATGCATTCACAATCTCTTTTTGGGAAATGTTTAGCGTTGCCAGTAATTACTCTGAGCGATATGCAGGCTGTAAACTCATTACATAAGTCTTGTCAAAAGCAATTGCTTCATGAAGTGCACCAAAGGATAGAGGGAGAAGTGCAACACAAAGCAAGTGTGAAGATAATAGAGAGGACGTTGTGACACAGTGAAGAGTGTTTGAGTAGATGGGCACATATGAGTGAGAAAAGAGTTTTAATAGAAAAAAGAAGACCCCAAAGTGGCCCAAAATTGTTTGGAAAAATATGTCTTACTGCGAGTTATACGTAAGATGAATTACTGTAATTGTATTACTATTAAAAATCATTGAATCGCGATTAATCCCATTCTGTTCATCGTTAACTCAAAATTAATCACGACTATTTGTGGACAGATATAATTTAAGTAAATAAAGGTATATACAGTATAGGTGTAATATGATCAAACTTTCTTGTTTTTGTCAAAAGTCCAGCAGCCGCATTTTGTATCTTTTAATGCTAGACATAGGGGAGACCTGAAAATAATACGTTACAGTAATCAAGATGAGACGTAACGAACCCATGAATAATAATCTCAGGGTTGCTAGTGGACAAAATGGGACAAATTTTAGCGATATTACGGAGATTAATGCGCGACTCAAACGAGAGAGTTGGGTCGAAAATAATACCCAGATTCTTTACCGAGTCGCCTTGTGTAATTGAACAAAATGGATGGATGGAAGTTTATATTTTGTCTGATTATTTAGCTGTAGATGTCCCCTTTTTTCAGCAATATTTGCTAACGATATCAAGATTTACTATATACCGTTAAACCTAGAAGACATTTAATCTACTTTTTGATAATATTTGGGATATTTTCTTGATGCAAATGAGTAACACCAAATATGCTATAATGTGGTCATCTGTGTCGAATAAAAAAGTACTTGGCGATTGGAACACTCTAGAACAGAACAGCAATATGGTATTTTCTGCTCAAGCTCTACACTCACTCTCACTTGCTTAAATGCTACGCTCAAGCTGCCCGTGTGAATTACGCCAAGAATAAGAAAAACAGACGTGACATCATATGCGAGCCAGCCATAAAATTATTTACACACTATTTCAGACAGCCCAACCGTGTCCCCCACATTCCTCAACTGACATACTCGCATTTTTATTAGGTGCAAATATCACAGAATGACATTACAAAACATATTTGACAAAGCATGCTCATAATGTAAGATATTTTTATTTTGTTAATGTATTTAAACCAGATGTATAGCAAAGCGCTTTTATCTTCAAAGCCGGAAAAGTGTGTGGTTGGTAATGCAGCTGAGATAGGCTCCAGCACCCCTCCCGTGACCCCGAAAGGGACAAGCAGTAGAAAATGGATGGATAGATGGTTTGAGAAAGTGTCTTGACATGTTTTGATGTCAGATTGTCTGTTTGAGCCACGGATGAGAAGATACTGCTCTGTTATTGATTTAAGTGTGAAACTTCTTCCACTCCCGTCCTTGCACGCTACACCGCTACAACAAAAATGACAGGGAAAAGACGCTGTAGAAGGTGAGCCATGTAAATAAGACCGCCCACAAAACGGCGCATCCTGAAAAGACATTTAGAAAGCTACTCTAGCTCTAATCTCTGCAACAGTTTGACCAAAGAACCACTATGACATGTATGACCTTTTTGCTTTTTGTAGCTGCGGACCGGTCAACACTTGATAATTTGTCCCGCGGCCCGGGTGGGGGGTTGTCATGAAAAAGGGAGTTTTTTTAGTTTGGTGCACTAATTGTTAGTGTATCTTGTGTTTTTTATGTTGATTTAATAAATAAATGAAAACAATTCTTCTGCGGCCCGGTGGTTGGGGACCACTGATGTAGACCACAAAATACTGTTTTAAATTTACGAAAAAAATCATAATATGACCCCTTTAATGTGCCTTATAATCTGGTGCGCTTTTTGTATAAAAATAGACACGCTCATCTATGGTCTGAAAAATACGGTACTCATAAAAATCCTTTGGTTTTGGCACTCAAAGGATACTTTAGTTCAGGGAATTAATCCCTTAAATTGTAAACATTAACACAAAGCTTGATCCGCATTGCCGACATTAAGTCGGACACGTTTTTAGTGAGAGCTGGACTCCGCCAAGGCTGCCCTTTGTCACCGATTCTGTTCATAACTCTTATGAACAGAATTTCTAGGCGCAGTCAAGGCGTTGAGGGGATCCGGTTTGGTGGCAGCAGAATTAGGTCTCTGCTTTTGATGATGTGGTCCTGATGGCTTCACCTGGCCAGGATCTTCAGCTCTCACTGGATCGGTTTGCAGCCGAGTGTGAAGCGACTGGGATGAGAATTAGCACCTCCAAGTACGAGTCCATGGTTCTCCCCCGGAAAAGGGTGGCGTGCCATCTCTGGGTTGGGGAGGAGATCTTGCCCCAAGTGGAGGAGTTCAAGTACCTAGGAGTCTTGTTCATGAGGGAGGGAAGAGTCACTGGCGTCTCACTGGATGTGAATTCTCCCTGCCCACTGGGTGTGAGTTTTCCTTGCCCTTTTGTGGGTTCTTCCGAGGATGTTGTAGTCGTAATGATTTGTGCAGTCCTTTGAGACATTTGTGATTTGGGGCTATATAAATAAACATTGATTGATTGATTGATTGATCAACAGGAGGATCGGTGCGGCGTCTTCAGTAATGCGGACGCTGTATCGATCTGTTGTGGTGAAGAAGGAGCTAAGCCAGAAGGCAAAGGTCTCAATTTACCGGTCGATCCACGTTCCCATCCTCACCTATGATCATGAGCTTTGGGTTATGACTGAAAGGACAAGATCACGAAGGGGCCGAAATGAGTTTCCTCCACCGGTTGGCGGGGCTCTCCCTTAGAGATAGGGTGAGAAGCTCTGCCATCCGGGAGGAGCTCAAAGGAAAGCCGCTGCTTTCTATTCGTAGATGAAAATGACAGTTAATTCTGTCATGTTTTAGTCAAAATGCAGTTTGTTTTGGTTCATTAGAGTTTTATTTTCGTCAGGGGAAAATGTTTTTTTGATGATAACCAAACAAAAATTATTTGTCATGAAAATTAACATTGTTTATAATGACATCAAATAAAAATGCTTACGGTTATGCCACTTTTTATAGGATCGTGGAAGTTCGATGGGGAAGCTCGAGCCAATCTCCCCTGTGAGCCCGGTCCACATGGACCCTGACTTGGATCTGGTGCCAGCTCGCTTCTCCAAGGAAGAGCTGATCCAGAACATGGACCGAGTAGACCGGGAGATCACTATGGTGGAACAGCAGATCTGCAAGCTTCGCAAGAAACAGGTTTGTACATATATGACAGTGTTTCCCCCAGAAAATGTGTTAGTTAAGCTGGTGACTCTCCAGGGCGAGGGGAAGGGGATGGGTGGGTGTAAGGATCGGTGTAACTCGGCCTGTCGCCGTCACGTCTTCACCTCCTCGCTGCCACCACAGCCTGGGGGCAGTAGACTACAGACTGTGGTGAAGTAGTCCGGCTTCGTCGCGTGAAGAAGCCTACAACTTTTGGTTGTGTTTTCCGCTCCATTTGCTGAATAGCAATATACGATATATATCTCCATATTTTTTCCGTAAAGTAAAAACAAAACAGTCCTAGTTACCTGAGATACTAAAATAATGACTTACAAAGTCAAGTTAATGACTTACTGTAAGTAAGCGTTTGCAATAAGCGTTTGAAAAAAAGAGTTAAAAGTGGGGCCATATGCTGACATATGCTCAACTCCATCCATCCAGCCATCAATCAATCAATCCATCCATCCATCCATCCATCCATCCATCCATGCATCCATCCATTCATTTTCTGCCGCTTGTCCCTTTTGGGGTCTCGGCTTGGATTTATTAAAGCATTTGGGAAGCCTGTAGTTCATTTTTCTTATGTAAATGTTCTATTTTTATCAACATGTGATAGCAGGGACCCTGCCATTCAAAACTAGGCTGCTACATTACTAATGATTAATGTAACTATAGCTGAAAATAATTGTACAATAGCAATAGGAGAGACTATTCATCCCTGAACACCATGGAGTTCATGTAGGCTTTACGATGCAGTTACATTATTATATTAACTATCAGAGACAGAAACTCTTAATTTAATATAATGTCCTTTTTTGCCGCTTCAACAAAGCTCAATCAACACAGAAAAAGGTAAAGTGAAAAAACTTGTTTTTTAACTGTAAGTCAATTATGCTTGTCTTTTTCTCAGACAGACAGGGCTTTGCTGTCCGTAACACACACACACACACACACTGCACAGTGAGCTAACGTTACGCTAACAGCTAATCAGCCTTCACTTCAAGGGCTGCGAGCGAGCTGAGCTGCCGCTTGTTTCTAGAACGTCAACGGGCTCATAGTGATGTTACTAGTAGTTGACTGGGAGGTGTTTATTATCATTTGGGGAGAGCCCGCTGCCTTACCTGCTAAAAACACCTTTCTGCTCACTCCACGTTACATGCGCTCTGAATACACACTGCTAATTGGCTGTTACATGCGCTCTGAATACACACTGCTGATTGGCTGTTACCGCTCTGCGTGTAACCAATCAGACGGTTCTGTGGGTGGGACAATGCTGGGTGCTGTAGAGACATACTGACAGAGGCAGACGCAGAACTAAGCAGAGCAGCTTGTTAAGACTTTTTTTTGTTTTTTTTGTTAAGACTTTAGCTTAGGTGGTGGCTCTCTGTTGTTAAGGGGGTTGCCCTAACAGGGAAACCCTGTATGATATATTTGCAGTTCAGGTGTACATCAGCTTAAAATAAAATCAAAAACCCTGTTAGCGGGAAAGTGCTTTGAACTTGCTTGAATTTGACACAGTCATACTTGGCATGGTATGAACTCCTCATGAACATTTCCCTTGTTGTAATCTCCGAGGCCAAGTTGTTGGTTCTTGTAGATCATGCCACAAGGCAACACACTTCTCCAAGCAGCTGCGTCCCGTTCTGCTTCTGTACTCAAATTTCATTTAGAAGAAAAGTGAAAATACATACTGCTATAAATAATGTTTTCCTGAGGGTGAAGAAGGATTATGGCTGAGGTTTTGAGACTGCTAAAGTACTTATCTTCCCTTTTTTGGCAGCCTTCTGTGCTCAGTAAAGAAACAATAAGGTGGGCTCAGGCGTGCCAACACATTAGTGCACTAGGCTCCACTTTACACCTGTTGCCAAGCACTGTGCAGTTTCTGGCCTTCACAGGTTTATTTTTCTTTCCTTAGGACCTATGTTTGAGTAGCAAATATACTCGTGCCCATCTGTGCAGTCTAGGGTTGTACGGTATACCGTTATTAGTATAGTACCGCGATACTAATGAATCATATTCGGTACTATACCACCTCTGAAAAGTACCAGTCCCCTGCACTCCCGTCATCGTCACGTCATGACGTTGCTGGTTTAGTAGCAAACAAGCATGTTAGGCGGCACACAAACATGGAGTCTTGGAGCAGACACAGTGTGTGGACAGAAAAGGGAGAACGGACGCATTTTGGCTTAAAAACTAACCAAAAAGGTGAAGTTATAATACTGAAACTCCCTCAGGAAGAGGTGCTTTAAGCCATGGCATTTACCAAAATGTAAACAAACGCCATTGGTGGATCTAACATCCACTGTAATGATACCAAGTACAAGAGCAGATCTAGTCGATACTACCGTACTATGATTACGTCAATATTTTTTGGCATCATATCTTCTTTCGTTTTTAAAAAAAAAAAGTATTTTATGTTTATAAACTCAGGAATTATGTCCCTGGACACATGAGGATTTAAATCCTGTAATGACTGGGTATCCAAACTTGTGGTATCATCCAAAACTAATGTAAACCATCCAAAATACAGAATAATGAGTGATTATTACATTTTAACAGAAGTGTAGCTAGAACATGTTAAAAGAGAAAGTAAGCAGATATTAACAGTAAATGGACAAGTAGATTAAGAATGTATTTTCTACCACTTGTCCTTCATAATTTTGACAAAATAGAATGAGAAATGACACAATATGTTACTGCATATGTCAGCAGACTAAATTACAAGCCTTTGTTTGCTTACTTACCAATAAAAGACAAGCTGTCTTGTATGCTCTCTATTTTATCGAAGGACAAACTTGCAATAAGAAACATATGTTTAATATACCGTAAGATCTTTTTTCAAATAAAGCCAATAATACAATTTTTTGCGGTCCCCTTTGTTTAGAAAAGTGCCGAAAAGTATCAAAATAATTTTGGGAACGGTACCAAAATATTGGTATCGGGACAACACGATTGCAATCATACAGTAAGTGTTTTGTTTTACAATCATGTTTGGCTAATTACTAGGGCTGTGAATCTTTGGGTGTCCCACGATTCGATTCAATATCGATTCTTGGGGTCACGATTCAATAATATATCGATTTTTTTTTATTCAAAAAACGATTTTTTTCCCGATTTAAAAGGATTCTGTATTCATTCAATACATAGGATTTCAGCAGGATCTACCCCAGTCTGCTGACATGCAAGCAGAGTAGTAGATTTTTGTAAAAAGCTTTTATAATTGTAAAGGACACTGTTTTATCAACTGATTGCATTGTTGAAAATTTGTTTTAACTATTAAACGAACCAAAAATATGACTTCTTTTATCTTTGTGAAAACATTGGACACAGTGTGTTGTCAAGCTTATGAGATGCGATGCAAGTGTAAGCCACTGTGACACTTTTTTTTCATTTTTATAAATGTCTAATGATAAGGTCAATGAGGGAATTTTAATCACTGCTACGCTGAAATTATAACTAATATTGATACTGTTGTTGATAATATTCATTTATGTTTCAATACTTTGGGTTTGTTCTGTGTCGTGTTTGTGTCTCCTCTCAATTGCTCAGTTTATTGCAGTTCTGAGTGTTGCTGGGTAAGGTTTGGTTTTGGAATTGGATTGCATTGTTATGGTATTGCTGTGTATTGTTTTGTTGGATTGATAAAAATAAAAAACATTTTTTTTTGTAATTTAAAAAAAATAGTTTTTTAAAAAATTAGAATCGATTCTGAATCGCACAACATAAACGATTCGATTCGTATTCCAATCGATTTTTTCCCACACCCCTACTAATTACTGTTTAATGATCTTATTTAATAATCTTATTATCAAGCTCATAAGATTTGTTTGTAGGTCTGTGTATAAGGTGTATGTTATATACACTGGGACAAACAGGAGCACACACAAAAGACTACAGCTAAAACAATCACATTGCGTTTTAAATGTGTTTTTAATTGACTTGATAACAGGGTAGAAAGTAAATAATGCACACCGACAGGAGCAGGTAACTATGAAGTCTAAATTATTGGTTATACCAGAAAATACAGTCATGCGGGTAATAAAAGGTTCCGGGTGTAATAATGGTTTCAATCGAGTTTCCATCAAGTGATACGGCTTTCTTGAGTGAGTACCGTATTTTTCGGAGTATAAGTCGCTCCGGAATATAAGTTGCACCTGCCGAAAATGCATAATAAAGAAGGAAAAAAAGTTTTATAAGTCACACTGGAGTACAAGTCGCATTTTTTGGGGAAATTTATTTGATAAAACCCAACACTAAGAATAGACATTTGAAAGGCATCCATCCATCCATCTTCTTCCGCTTATCCGAGGTCGGGTCGCGGGGGCAGCAGCCTAAGCAGGGAAACCCAGACCTCCCTCTCCCCAGCCACTTCGTCTAGCTCTTCCCGGGGGATCCCGAGGCGTTCCCAGGCCAGCTGGGAGACATAGTCTTCCCAACGTGTCCTGGGTCTTCCCCGTGGCCTCCTACCGGTTGGACGTGCCCTAAACACATCCCTAGGGAGGCGTTCGGGTGGCATCCTGACTAGATGCCCGAACCACCTCATCTGGCTCCTCTCGATGTGGAGGAGCAGCGGCTTTACTTTGAGTTCCTCCCGGATGGCAGAGCTTCTCACCCTATCTCTAAGGGAGAGCCCCGCCACACGGCGGAGGAAACTCATTTCGGCCGCTTGTACCCGTGATCTTATCCTTTCGGTCATGACCCAAAGCTCATGACCATAGGTGAGGATGGGAACGTAGATCGACCGGTAAATTGAGACCTTTCCCTTCCGGCTCAGCTCCTTCTTCACCACAACGGATCGATACAACGTCCGCATTACTGAAGACGCCGCACCGATCCGCCTGTCGATCTCACGATCCACTCTTCCCCCACTCGTGAACAAGACTCCTAGGTACTTGAACTCCTCCACTTGGGGCAGGGTCTCCTCCCCAACCCGGAGATGGCATTCCACCCTTTTCCGGGTGAGAACCATGGACTCGGACTTGGAGGTGCTGATTCTCATTCCGGTCGCTTCACACTCGGCTGCGAACCGATCCAGTGAGAGCTGAAGATCCCGGTCAGATGAAGCATCAGGACCACATCATCTGCAAAAAGCAGAGACCTAATCCTGCGGTCACCAAACATTTGAAAGGCAATTTAAAATAAATAAAGAATAGTGAACAACAGGCTGAATAAGTGTACGTTATATGGCGCATAAATAACCAACTGAGAAGGTGCCTGGTATGTTAACGTAACATATTATGGTAAGAGTCATTCAAATAACTATAACATATAGAACATGCTATACGTTTACCAAACAATCTGTCACTCCTAATTGGTAAATCCCATTAATCTTACACGTTTTTGATTGATTGATTAAAACTTTTATTAGTAGATGGCACAGTAAAGTACATATTCCGTACACTTGACCACTAAATGGTAACACTCGAATAAGTTTTCCAACTTGTTTAAGTCGGGGTCCAGGTAAATCAAATTATGGTCTGGTCTCTTACCTGAATGAGCTAAATAATATTTATAAATAAATAAATAAATGGGTCAAAGTCAAGGCAACTGTAAAATATATATTTTTTGGTTTGCTATATCAGTGTTTTTCAACCTTTTTTGAGACAAGGGACATTTTTTTCCATTTAAAAATCCAGAGGCACACCACCAGCAGAAAATGTTAAAAAATGAAGTTCCACCAGGTACTCCTTGTGCCTTATTTTGAGTTTATAAATAAATAAATAAACGGGTTGTACTTGTATAGCGCTTTTCTACCTTCAAGGTACTCAAAGCGCTTTGTCACTACTTCCACATTTACCCATTCACACACACATTCACACACTGATGGAGGGAGCTGCCATGCAAGGCGCTAACCAGCACCCATCAGGAGCAAGGGTGAAGTGCCTTGCTCAGGACACAACGGACGTGACGAAGTTGGTACTAGGTGGGGATTGAACCAGGGACCCCCGGGTTGCGCACGGCCACTCTTCCACTGTGCCACGCCGTCCCAATTATTATTTGATATTTTACGGTAATGTGTTAATAATTTCACACATAAGTCGCTCATTAGTATAAGTCGCACCCCCGGCCAAACTTTGAAAAAAACTGCGACTTATAGTCCGAAAAATGCGTTACAGTTCTTGTTTTAGCACCACCATGGCTAAGAGTCCCCACATATGTACAATATATGTAGAATATATATATATTATTTATATATTACAACAGTCTGTGTATGGACACTCTGTCGCCTGTTGATTGGGCTTCAGCTGTGGTCACAAACTGTTTTGAGCTCAAGATCCCTGCTTTTCAGCTTTGTTATGTAAGTCAACATTTCAGCTGTGTGTCATTATGCCTTTTGCTCAGTTCTCCCCCATTGTTTGTGTTGTTGTGTAGTTGTGTTTCTACGATTAAAAGAGGACAAACAAAAAAACGAGCTTTTGGGCTGCGAGTTTGCTGCTCTTTTTGGAAAACTGGAAATCAGCAAAGCATGCATGTGTATTCGAGGTTTTAACATGTGTACATGTTGGCTGGTCTGTTTGCCACTCTCACGTAGAGGAAGGCACTACTGCAATAATGTAATTTTTTCCCCTAATCTTTTCGGGATCGACTGTTTCGTTCCAAAGATCGACTGGTGGATTGCAATTGACGGTTCAATTGCAATTGACTGGTCGATTTGCAAATGACGGGTCGGTGATTCTTGGTCTACAGCAATGGTTCCCAAACTTTTGCAGGCTGGCGCCCCCTTGGCTCCCCAGTGAATTCCTAGCGCGGGATGCCCTAAATGTCCAAAACGCGCCCAGCAGAGTCCCACAGGAAGGTGGGGAGAAAAGTGAGAAAAGTCGGGGAAATGTTCAAAAAGTCCCACCCGGGTTCGAGTGTGCACTCAAACTCAAACTCGAACCCGGTTGGGACTCGAACCTGGGTAGGTATTTAGGAAATTTTGGGGGACTTTTGGCGGCTTTTCTCATTTTTCCCCTCTACTTCCCGTGGGACTTTGCTGGGTGCGTTGAGGACAATATTTTGTATCCCAGGACTTGTGTGGCCGGCGGCGGGACTCATGGGACTGGAACCCGGGGGAGGTATTTTGGACACAATTGGGACTTTTGAACATTTTGGCCACCTTTTCCCCCTCTTCTTCCCTGCTTTCCTGTGCACCATTGCTGGGTGTGTTTTCGACACTTGGACAAAAATATTTTCAAGCATATTTTACTCAAAATAGGTCATAAAATGTCGGAAACAAGCTTTAATATCTTACTGAGATCGTTTAGGGGCAAAACCCTTAAAACAAGTAAAATACTCCAACATAAAATCTGCTTAGTGAGAAGAATTATCTTACCAGACAGAAAATAAGCAAATATCACCCTTATTTGAGATATTTCATCTTACTCAGATTTCAGTTTTTGCAGTGTGGGTTTTATAAGAAGGAAGGGAAGCTCGACAGAAGCCATGCTATTTGTAAATTGTGTCGAGCATCGTTGACGTACACTGGCAGCACTACAAATCTCGACCAGCATGCAAAGAGGAAACACGGCCAAGAGTACGGTGCGTTAAAACCCCGTGCCAGATTTTGAGATGTGTTATAGGTGTGTAACTTAATTACATTGTAATGTTGCACCTTTGTTACCTACCTCTAGTGTTCAAAACACTATATGCTCAGATTGAATTATTGAATCTTTGTTACCTACCTCTAGTGTTCAAAACACTATATGCTCAGATTGAAATATTGAATCTTTGTTACCTACCTCTATTGATCATAACACAATATGCTCAGATTGAAATATTGACTCTTTGTTACCTACCTCTAGTGTTCAATCAATCAATCAATGTTTATTTATATAGCCCCAAATCACAAATGTCTCAAAGGACTGCACAAATCATTACGACTACAACATCCTCGGAAGAACCCACAAAAGGGCAAGGAAAACTCACACCCAGTGGGCAGGGAGAATTCACATCCAGTGGGACGCCATATTGTGTTTATAACACAATATGCTCAGATTGAATTATTGAATCTTTCTTACCTACCTCTTGTGTTCAAACCACTATATGCTCAGATTGAAATATTGAATCTTTGTTATACCTACTTCTAGTGTTCAAAACACTATATGCGCAGATTGAAATATTGAATCTTTATTACCTACCTCTAGTGTTCAAAACACTATATGCTCAGATTGAAATATTGAATCTTTATTACCTACCTCTAGTGTTCAAAACACTATATGCTCAGATTGAAATATTGACTCTTTGTTACCTACCTCTAGTGTTCAAAACACTATATGCTCAGATTAAAATATAGAATCTTTGTTACCTACCTCTAGTGTTCAAAACACTATATGCTCATATTGAAATATTGAATCTTTCTTACCTACCTCTTGTGTTCAAAACACTATATGCTCAGATTGAATTATTGAATCTTTGTTACCTACCTCTAGTGTTCAAAACACTATATGCTCAGATTGAAATATTGAATCTTTGTTATACCTACCTCTAGTGTTCAAAACTATGCTCAGGCTGAAATATTGCACTTTGTTGTTACTATTCTGTGCTACTTTTACATCTGGAGTTCCCATCCTACAATTCAGCCAGACTTTTTTTGGTCCATGTCTAAAAATAAATACATTGACATGTGATTTTGTTTTGTTTTTCCAGTGTCATAAAGCCACAATGCTTGGGGATTTGTAGTCTTGAATATTAACCTTCAAATCGAATCGTATCATTCAGAATCGAATCGAATCGAATCGGTCTGTAATAAAAGGATATCGTTTTTTAATCGAATCGTAACCTGTGTATCTAGATACATATCGAATCGTTTATCAGAGAGAGATGTGCAACCCTAGTAGCTACCTCTCTGCTCGGGGAGGGTGTGTGACGTTGCACGCCTGACGTATGTAAGTAGGTGCGCTTGTTTTTCATGTCTCTGTGAGAAGGAGAGACAAGAAAGAGTGGGAAACGCATGCAGTGTAATGCCCGCAGCTAAAAGCAACTGTGTGAGAAAATATACTCGAATATCACGATATAGTCATTTTTTATATCGTACAGAAACAAACCCGCGATATATCGAGTATATCGATATATCGCCCAGCCTTACTCTGAACAGACAGCTAGAAAGAGGCTTGAAGAAAACTAAATCAATGCAAATTTCGGACCAAAGCACGCCCATTATATGTTATGTAGACCACAAGTGTTTGAAATATTGAAAAGAAAAGTTATAATATGACCCTTTTAAATGTAATGTTTTTATGGGCAATAAGACTGGGAGAAAAAAAGACTTACCACAAATTTACAACTTAATAAAATATATTTGGTGAATGGCTTTGATTCATCTTTGCAGTCTAGTTTAGAGTAATAAACTAAGCACAGAATGAACTGAGTCACCATGACCTTTTCGTTGCTTTCATAAGTTTTATATTTCTGCAGTTTTGTGAGCCACACTAATATAAAAGAGCTCAATGGGAAACATGTACTGGTACAAACATCAATTTAAGTCTATGAGACTTGGTATTATTAAAGGGAACTAAGATCAGTGTCGCTCACCCATTGATGTTTCTGTCAGGCTTGGTCAAAAGGATATTTCGGCAGGCTTTTATTTTGAAAGCTTCCTTTCACCGCCAGAGTCGGGGCAATTTAATATCTACAATAACTAAACTAGTTGGCGAAAAAGGTTCCAAAAAAAAAAGGAACAACCAAAATCACTCCAAAAGGAGGAAAACACAAAAACAATGACAAACTATAATTGCCGCCGTATATTCTATGAAACTTATTATAAACACAAAATGCTCCAACAGGAGGAAGAAACAATGGCTATGAAAATTCTACACTTTCTCTAATCTAATAAATGTTGACCAAAAATGTCACTCGAAAATTTGAGGAAAGAAAAAACTGTAAGAAAAATTGAAAACTCACCACTTTGGCTGTAAAACTAAATAACACAAAATCACTCTGCTGAGGAGGAGAAAAAGAAAACTCAAAATAGCAACGAAGGAGTTTAGGATCAAGGTATACAAACGTGAGACGAGGCAAGGCATGGGCGGGATGCTAGAGAGGCACGAATACTCGAGACAATCTGGCACAGAACAAGGGGAGGCGTGGGCTTATAAGACACATGAGGGTGATGGAGAACAGGTTGAAACAATCAGGGGTCAGACTGATGACACAAAAGGAAGGGCAAGTGATTAGTGTTGTGTCGTTCGCGAACGATTCGTTCGAATGAACAGATCTTTTGAGTGAACATACTGAACCGAATCAGTTCATGAAGTGATGCGTTCCTTTCTCAATCCAGTTGAGCTCCGCCGCGACCATGCCGGTATGAGTGGAACTGGCGCATTCTGTGACTCACTGAACCCTCGACGCAGCCAGCTACTCATCATGGGGGCGGGGGGAGGGACCGAGGGAACGATTCGGTCACCGCGGATTAACGACATGAATCACTCAGTGAACGACAACGCTCTCGCTCTCAGGACTCGCAAACCTACTGACACAGAGAACTGACTGTGTCGTGGAGGAGGACGTCACATTGAGGATCTCGTTCAGTCACTGTGCGCGTCGTTCATTGGGTGCTGAGGGCTTGAGTTGTTCGCGAACTGACACACACCGCGATCTGCCGCTGGGGAAGCTGTCACTGACTGACTCATGATTCGCCGACCTGCACACAGAACTGCTGCTGCAGAAGTGTTTCGGTGAAGGAATCTTTTGAACGAATCAATTTAAGGAACTGATTCTAGTGATTCAGTACAGTCAAAAGAACTGCCGATCCCATCACTACAATTGATCTGAAACGAGAGGAGTTACTTTTCAAAGTAAAACATGCAATTCACGAGACAGAAGAAACCAAGGCAAGCCGGCTTGTCCCTCACCGCGGTGTGACCGTTTCCAACAACATAAACAAACCTGTTTAGTGATCATATTAACTGTCAAACCATGAAACGTTTTATTTAGCATTCAGCCAAACATTACAGCGTGTTAAACACATATATAATGTAGGGTTGTCCCGTTAACAATATTTTGGTATCAGTTCCAAAATGTATTTTGATTCTTTTTAGAATAAAAGGGATCACCAAAAAGGTCATTATTGAAAATCTTATATTATGGGCTTCACGGTGGCAGAGGGGTTAGTGCGTCTGCCTCACAATACGAAGGTCCTGCAGTCCTGGGTTCAAATCCAGGCTCGGGATCTTTCTGTGTGGAGTTTGCATGTTCTCCCTGTGAATGCGTGGGTTCCCTCCGGGTACTCCGGCTTCCTCCCACTTCCAAAGACATGCACCTGGGGATAGGTTGATTGGCAACACTAAATTGGCCCTAGTGTGTGAATGTGAGTGTGAATGTTGTCTGTCTATCTGTGTTGGCCCTGCGATGAGGTGGCGACTTGTCCAGGGTGTACACCGCCTTCCGCCCGATTGTAGCTGAGATAGGCGCCAGCGCCCCCCGCGACCCCAAAAGGGACTAAGCGGTAGAAAATGGATGGATAATTACAACCACACAAACACACATTTGTGTATTTCTGAACTTCTTGGGACCGCCGGAAAAAAAACCTACCTCTTTACTACCATCCTATATAAATAAATAAAGATTTGTATTTACAACATTAATAATATATACATACTATGCAAAAAAAAAACGCGGTTTGTGAAAGATTTGTTGGAATTTCACAAGAAAAACGTAGACTTTTGGCAGTATTATAATAAAAGTCGTAATTTTACCCAACCCGAGTCAAAATTTTACAAGAAAAACTGAACATTTGTGCAATATTATAATGAAAGTTGGAATTTTCCTCAATAATCGTCGCAATTTTGCAAGAAAAGGTTAAGATTTGGACAATAATATGAAAAGGGTCGCAATTTTACTTGGCAAAAGTCACAATTTGATAAGAAAACTTTGAAATGTTGGCAATATTATAATAATTATCAGGAATTTTAGTTGGCAAAATTGTGACAAAGGTCATAATTCTTCTCAAAAAATGTCACCGTTTTACAAGAACAACAAAAGATTTGGCAAAAATGTGATAAAAGCACAAATTTTAGATGACAAATGTCACCATTTTGCATTAAAAAGTAATTATTTTACATTAAAAAAAGTATGAATTTTACGGGAAAATATTGCAATGTTACAGAAACAGAACCTTTTTTTTTTTTTTAATTCCAATTTTGTAAGGCAACTTTGAAATGTTGGCAATGTTATAATAATAATCGGGAATTTTACTTTGCAAAATTACGACAAACGTCTTAATTCTACTTTAAAAAATGTCACCGTTTTGCAAAAACAACAAAATAATTGGCAATAATGTGATAAGAGTCCTAATTTCACGGTGGCAGAGGGGTTAGTGCGTCTGCCTCACAATACGAAGGTCCTGCAGTCCTGGGTTCAAATCCAGGCTCGGGATCTTTCTGTGTGGAGTTTGCATGTTCTCCCCGTGAATGCGTGGGTTCCCTCCGGGTACTCCGGCTTCCTCCCACTTCCAAAGACATGCACCTGGGGATAGGTTGATTGGCAACACTAAATTGGCCCTAGTGTGTGAATGTTGTCTGTCTATCTGTGTTGGCCCTGCAATGAGATGGCGACTTGTCCTGGGTATACACCGCCTTCCGCCCGATTGTAGCTGAAATAGGCGCCAGCGCCCCCCGTGACCCCAAAAGGGAATAAGCGGTAGAAAATGGATGGATGGATGAAAATCTTATGATACATTGAACATATGTTTCTTTTTGTAATCCAAAAACAATTTTGGCATTAAATAACATAGTGAACATTCTTTACACGTCTCATTGACTATGTTTACACTGCAGGCCAAAGTGGCCCACATCTGATTTCTTTGAGATCTGATTTTTTTCCATTTTAATGATTTTTTCCATTTTACTTGCAGTTTACACTGCAAGTAAAATGTGATTTTTATCAGACTGCAGTGTAAATGCGCACAGGCTCCAATGTGGTCGCAAAGTCACTTACATGTGCACTTTGATAAAGTGAAAACTGGTAGGAAGTCACTACTACTACAAAATGAAATGAAAGTGGTAACTAGGGCAAGGCGATACATCAATATGCTCGATATATCGCGGGTTTGTCTCTGCGATATAGAAAATGACTATATCGTGATATTCGAGTATACGTTCTCACGCAGTTGCTTTTAGCTGCGGGCATTTTTTTCCAAGATGGCGCTGCTGTAGTGGCTGCTATAGGCAGGAGCTCTGTGCTCTTGTATCATCCTTTTGTGTTTCCCTCTTGTTTTCATGTGTTATTATATTTTTTTGCCTTTTGGTCTGGGACCCTTTGGGACTGTGTGACAAGGGGTGCCACTTTTGTGACCTCTGTGGTGCTTTTTTTTTGTGGACTTCTGGATCTGCCTCCCGGGAGCCTTTTGGCCATGGAGACCAGCTGCTGGGTGTCTGCCACACCGGAGTCTGTTTGGAGGGACTGGAGGAGATGTGGATGGGGGGACAGGGCTGCGGAGCTGGCACTGAGCGCTGGGACGGAGAGGTTTCGCTGTGTCTTGGCTGGGTGAGCAGGTGTCAGACACCTCAGTCACCTTGGACGTATCCTCGCTCATCCATGCGGACTGGACACTGGCCGAGAGTGGAGTCAGCTGTCTTGGTTGCTTTGTTGGGTCTGCTTCTGTCTCTGGCCATGCTCCCTCCTCCCCAGCGGACGATGGCGTGGAACACCGCAGAGGCCACCACAGTGGATATGTTTATTTTACTTTTTATTCATAGCTGTATGTAGAAGTGTCTGGTTGTATCTGCTGCTTTAATGTCTTTAATGTCCTCTGTGTTCTTTGATGTTTGATGTTTCCCTCTTACACACATGGAAGAGGGATGTGTATTATGGCTATGAGTTTTTTTTTTTTTTTTTTCCCCCTTGGCCTCAGTCTGCACTCCCTCTCCAAGGCCCAGGCTAAGACCGATTTTTTATTTTATTTCATTTTAATCTTCTATTCCCCCCCCCCTTGTTTACCTGTATGTCATCTTTTTTGTAAGGGGCGCTGGAAGCCGGCAGACCCGTCAGCGATCCTGTTCTGTCTCCCTGTAATGTTTGTCTGATCTTGAATGGGATTGTGCTGAAAATTGTAATTTTCCTGAAGGAACTCTCCTGACGGAATGAATAAAGTACTATCTAATCTAATCTAATCTAATCTAATCATTACACTACAGGCGTTTCTCACTCTTTTTGTCTCTCCTTACAGAGACTTAAAACAAGCGCACGTTGTTACATACGTCACACACTGTCGCGTCATACGCCCTCGTTGAGCAGCATGGGTAACATTAGCTGTGATGCTAGCGGAGTGGTGCGAGTGGTAATACGAGAGAAAGAAGGTGCAAATCTGGTAACAAATGAAGGAAGAATTAATTCCTAAGAAAAACAGCACGGGGTCCATCGTCTGGCGGTGGTTTGGCTTCAAGCGGGAAGATGTCGAACAAGTATGTGGCAATAGTGTTGCTACAAAAAGTAGCACCTACTGCTAATTTGTAGCATCATTTGAAAAGTCACCCGCTGGAGAGTGAAGAGTGCTTATTCCGCATGTCAACATCTCTGTTCTGTGCCAGGCCCACAAAATGCCGAAGCAACCATTTCCAGATCAACACCGTATGAAACAAATTGTCAACAACAGAAGGAGATAACGTGCGCAGGAGCCTACCACATAGCGAAGGACATACTGTACACTATTTGATTTCCTATTATCATTTTTATTTGACAGTTATTGAAATATCTTGTCAGACACCATGCACAAAAGTGCTCTTTATTTTTTTTAAACTATTGTAGTTGGGGACGGCTTGGCGAAAATGGGAGAGTAACCGTGCCAGCAACCTGAGGGTTTCTGGTTCAATCCCCACTTTCTACCAACCTCGTCACGTCCGTTGTGTCCTTAAGCAAGACACTTCACCTTTGCTCCTGATGGGTCGTGGTTAGGGTCTTGTATGGCAGCTCCCGCCATCAGTGTGTGAATGTGTGTGTGAATGGGTGAATGTGGAAGTAGTGTCAAAGCGCTTTGAGTTCCTTAAAAAAGGTAGAAAAGCGCTATACAAGTACACCGTTTTTTTTTTTTTTTTTTGCGTTCTGTACAAGCAGTGCACTTTAATTTATTGTTGTTTTGATATGTCATCTTAGTGACATCATGCACAAAAGTACACTCATAACTTGTTTTAAAACGTCTCTGACAATCTTGCACTTTCTGTTTTGGAAATGACATGAATGTTTGTGCCACTGCTTAATAACACTTTAATTTATACCGTTTTGGTAAATAGATTTAATTGTGGTTTCTCTCTCTGCATGTAAGTTTAAAATAAGCATATATTAATTCAGTATGAATAAGAATGTTTTAATGTAGACCCATAGAATCATTATACTGCTGTGATTATATGCATCAGGTGTTAATTCAAAGCCAAGGCAAAATATCGAGCTATATATCGTGTATCGCAATATGGCCTAAAAATATTGAGATATTAAAAACAGGCCGTATCGCCCAGCCCGAGTTGCAACACTTTATTAATGAATGTTTTTTTTATTCGAACAGTAATATAATGTATGAATAAATGTATGTTATAACGCAGGTTACAATATGGTGTAATATATTTGGGAGTGTTGTAACCTTTTTATGGCTGTTTAGTAGAGGAGACACAGACATCAGCGTGGATCCACGGTAGCTTTATTTTTCAACTCGCATGTAAGCAAATGCGCCTAACTTTATTTCCCGAGATCCTGCAGACACAGAAACTGGAACTTGATGTGAAAAAGATGCATTTAAATCGTGTGTGTTACACTGGACCCACTGTATTTAACGAGACCTTGTTAATAACCTTTGGAATATAAACATTTTTTTTGTCATTTTTAAATGCTAACTAAGTCATCCTTGTTTGTGTGTTGCAGCAACAGCTGGAGGAGGAGGCTGCGAAACCTCACGAGCCGGAGCGGTCCATTTCCCCACCACCCAGCGAGGCCAAGCATCGCAGCTTGGTGCAGATCATCTATGATGAGAACAGGGTCAGTGGAACATACGTCTGAGACTCACTTTTTCCACCAAACTCACATTGTTTCACACCGAAAGTAAGAATGTGGGCTGAAATATCGACTGTCTATGTATGCATTCTATCAGTGGTTCTTAAACTTTTCACCATAATGACCAACATTAAAATACAGTAGCGTGGTAGGCCAAAATATTAATTAAACACATGGCGGAGGTTTTGTTTAACAAGTATGTTACATATTTTTGCTCATTGTTGCCCACATTACACATAGTTTGAACAGTAACACTGAATATATGAAAATTAAACACTGTACTTTAATCAAGTGATTCTTCGGCATACCACTAGATGGAGCCCGTGTACCACTAACAGTTTGAGAATCGCTGCATTATATGCATGCATACCCGCGTGCGAGTAACAGCGAAGCACCATCAACACAGAATTCTCAGGTTTTATTTACTCATTACATTTAAGTCTTGCAATATTAAAAATGTGTCACTTTTTGATTATTTGTAGTTAACATATAGCACAATGTTTTTCAACCACTGTGCTGCGGCACACTAGTGTGCCGTTAGATATTGTCTGGTTTGCCGTGGGAAATGATGCAACTTCACCTAATTCAGGGGTCGGCAACCCGCGGCTCCGGAACCGCATGAGGCTCTTTGGTAACTCTGATGCGGCTCAGCTGCACAATCGCCGACCCCCCAGATTGTTGCGGGGAGATTCCGGAATTCAATGCCTCTCCCGGACATCACCCTTAGTCAACGTTCTCCAATTTTCACTTGGACTACAATATCAAGGGCGTGCCGTGATGATATTACTCTTAACGTCCTCTTGAACATCATCGCGCCCACCATTCACGGAATGCTATTTGCGTCGTCTTGAACTTCATCACGCCCGCCATTCACGGAATGCTATTTGCGTGCCGACCGGACACATGCCTTTCGCTGCTTCTATCGGCACATGTATGAGATTGCAAGGCATACTGGGTGACACAGAGTACACCGACGGTTGTGATATAAACAACTTTAACACTCCTACTAATATGCGCCACATTGTGAACCCACACAAAAGAAGAATGACAAACACATTTCGGGAGAAAATCCTCACAAAAACACAACATAAACGCAACACAACAAATACCCAGAATCCTTTGCATCCATGACCTTTCCTGACTATGTTATACAGCCGGCGAGCACCAACCCCATCCTCCCTGCGTGGTTGAGGTGGGCGGGGTTTGGTGCTCGCGGGGTGTATAACAAAGTCAGGAAGTCTCGTGGATGCAAAGGATTCTGGGTATTTGTGTTGTTGCGTTTATGTTGTGTTACTGTGAGGATTTTCTCCCGAAATGTGTTTGTCATTCTTCTTTTGTGTGGTTTCACAATGTGGCGCATATTAGTAGGAGTGTTAAAGTTGTTTATATCACAACCGTCAGTGTACTCTGTGTCACCCAGTATGCCTTCCAGTCGTGTGCGTGCATCTGCGGAAGCCTCTCACAACATCTTGCTGGACTGGCAAGCAGTTTGTACATGTTGTAGAAGGTGTTTAAGGCAATGGCTTCATAGCATGCCCTTATTTTTGTCATCTGGGTGACCACCAGCGGATATTGGCGAGAATAGTTGCGACTCCCATTGTCTTCCTCATTTTGTGAAACGGGTCGAAATGGCTCTTTGAGTGGTAAAGGTTGCCGACCCCTGACCTAATTGGTCCAAAAAACATTTTTTTTTGCAAATCAATAATTTTAATCTGCAAATACCGTGCCGTTTTTTAGTGTCCATGCTGTGTAGAACTTGGCTGTAGAACTGTGATCCCAATATGCAGACCACAGCGTGCAGGTAAAAAAAGGTAGTAACGCTTTAGCCAAAAATGAACGAAACGACAAGGCATTACAGCATAGGGATGGCTGTGTAAAATGACAGTTAAACTGAACTGGTTACCAAGTAAGCAGAAACAGAATGCTGGACGACAGCAAAAACTTGCAGCGTGTGGTGCAGAGATGGACGGCGTCCACAAAGTACATCCGTGCATGACATGGCAATCAACAATGTCCCCACAAAGAAGAATAGCAACAACTTCAAAAGCCTTGCTTGCTAACGCAAAGCAGGTGCGGGGAATAGCGCTCCAAGGAAGACATAAAACTGCTACAGGAAAACACCAAAATAACAGCACAAGACAAAAACTAAAGCACTACACACAGGAAAACACTAACAAACTAGGGACAGCGTGGCGCAGTGGGAGAGTGGCTGTGCGCAACCCGAGGGTCCCTGGTTCAATCCCCATCTAGTACCAACCTCGTTGTGTCCTGAGCAAGAAACTTCACCCTTGCTCCTGGTGGGTGCTGGTTAGCGCCTTGCATGGCAGCTCCCTCCATCAGTGTGTGAATGGGTAAATGTGGAAGTAGTGTCAAAGCGCTATACAAGTACAACCCATTTATTTATTTATTTATAAACTCAAAATAAGGCACGAGGACTACCTGGTGGAACTTCATTTTTTAACGTTTTCTGCTGGTGGTGTGCCTCTGGATTTTTAAATGGAAAAAAATGTGCCTTGTCTCAAAAAAGGTTGAAAAACACAGATATAGCAAACCAAAAAATATATATTTTACAGTTGCTTTAACTTTAACAGGTTGAAATGAAAGCCAAAATGTGTAAATGTCAATATACTTGGCAGATACTTGGCAATAATTCCATTAGATGCATGCAGGTTTAAATGAACCGTGAAACTAATGAATTACATTTATTTCAATTTAAAATACATTACTTGACGGCATGGCGTTTAATTATTGCTTCCTACTGTTGGACACAAATGAGCCGCTCATTAAAATTGGTTTGTCAACAATCCATTATTTTGTGCGCGCAATTTATGCATTTATCCATTTCAGCATTTTTATCATCTGTAAGGTGCTAAATATGTCTTTGAAAACGGATCTGTTTTTATGAAATGCTTTGCTGTAAAAGTTTGCTCGAATGACAAATGTATAGGGATGTCCGATAATATCGGACTACCGATATCATCGGCCGATAAATGCTTTAAAACGTAATATCGGAAATTATCGGTATCGATTTCAAAGAGTAAAATGTATGACTTTTTTTTAACGCTGCTGTGTACACGGTCGTAGGGAGAAGTATAAAGCGCCAATAAACTTTACAGGCACTGCCTGTGCGTGCTAGCCCAGTCACATAATATCTACGGCCTTTCACACACACAAGTGAATGCAAGGCATACTTGGTCAACAGCCATACAGGTCAAACTGAGGGTGGCCGTATAAACAACTTTAACACTGTTTCAAATATGCGCCACACTGTGAACCCACACCAAACAAGAATGACAAACACATTTCGGGAGAACATCCGCACCGTTACACAACATAAATGGGGAAGGCGTGGCGAAGTTGGTAGAGTGGCTGTGCCAGCAATCTGAGGGTTACTGGTTCAATCCCCTCCTTCTACCATCCTAGTCACGTCTGTTGTGTCCTTGGGCAAGATATTTCACCTTTGCTCCTGATGGGTCCTGGTGAGCGCCTTGCATGGCAGCTCCCACCGTCAGTGTGTGAATGGGCGATTGTGGAAATACTGTCAAAGCGCTTTGGGATCCTTAAAAAGGGGGAGAAAAGCGCTATACAAGTACAACCCATTTACCATTAAAACACAACAGAACACATACCCAGAATCCCTTGCAGCACTAACTCTTCCGGGACGCTACAATATACACCCCCCCCTCACCCAACCCCGCCCACCTCAACCTCCTCATGCTCCCTCAGGGAGAGCATGTCCCTAATGATGTTTCAAGGCATGTTAAAAAAAATGATACACTTTGTGACTTTAATAATAAATATGGCACTTTTTTCCATAACTTGAGTTGATTTATTTTGGAAAACCTTGTTACATTGTTTAATGCATCCATCACAACAAAATTAAGCATAATAATGTGTTAATTCCACGACTGTATATATTGATATCGGTTGATATCAGAATCAGTAATTAGGAGTTGGACAATATCGGAATATCGGATATCGGCAAAAAAGGCATTGTCGGACATCTCTACAAATGTACTCTCCCAAGTGATTTCATAACGAATGGTATATCCACATTTCAAGATAAATTTGTTCTTAGGACGGATATTTATCTCTCCTGCCATGGCAGCTTTATATATTTTTGTCACTTTACTTTTTGAGCCACAATTCTCATTGTTAGCTGGATAAATTTGTTCTTAAGACGGATATTTATCTCTCTTGCCATAGCAGCTTTATATATTTTGTCACTTTACTTTTTGAGCCACAATTCTCATTGTTAGCTGGATAAATTTGTTCTTAGGACGGATATTTATCTCTCTTGCCATAGCAGATTTATGTATTTTGTCACTTTACTTTTTGAGCCACAATTCTCATTGTTAGCTGGATAAATTTGTTCTTAAGACGGATATTTATCTCTCTTGCCATAGCAGCTTTATGTATTTTGTCACTTTACTTTTTGAGCCACAATTCTCATTGTTAGCTGGATAAATTTGTTCTTAAGATGGATATTTATCTCTCTTGCCATAGCAGCTTTATATATTTTGTCACTTTACTTTTTGAGCCACAATTCTCATTGTTAGCTGGATAAATTTGTTCTTAAGACGGATATTTATCTCTCTTGCCATAGCAGCTTTATATATTTTGTCACTTTACTTTTTGAGCCAGAATTCTCATTGTCAGCTGGATAAATTTGTTCTTAAGACAGATATTTATCTCTCCTGCCATAGGAGCTTTATATATTTTGTCACTTTACTTTTTGAGCCACAATTCTCATTGTTAGCTGGATAAATTTGTTCTTAAGACGGATATTTAGCTCTCCTGCCATAGGAGCTTCATATATTTTGTCACTTTACTTTTTGAGCCAGAATTGTCATTGTCAGCTGGATAAATTTGTTTTTAACACAGATATTTATCTCTCTTGCCATAGCAGCTTTATATATTTTGTCACTTTACTTTTTGAGCCATAATTCTCATTGTTAGCTGTACAAACTAATGTGTCAGTTTTGCCAATAATGGGATGAAAGAGAAAGATGTGGGGCATTTTGTTTGATTGCAAAAACATTCCCTCTCCTAAAAATGGTTATAAAAAGACTTCCCAAATGTTCAAAGAACATCTCGCAGTACAGCATCGGGAGTAGTGAAAGAAACAGCTGGGCTACAGTTTATTTGCAGATTAACAATTTTAGTGGCTGTTTAAATTCTAAACAGGCAAGGGGGAGCTCCAGGTGCATGCAGAATACAGATCAGCAATTCCGCTATCACAAAAATTCAGAAGTGAGAAGATCACAACCTAATAAGTACAATGGGCATTTTCAAGTATAGTAAACTGCCCAAGTTTCCATTTATTCAGCAGAGGCAAAACAGCTGTTGTGTGAAATGTAAAACATATGTCAGTGGGGCTTTATATTGCAATATTCTGTACATGGCATATAAAATGAGTACAAAAAATCTCAGCTGCTGTCAGTCCTGGTAAACTTTATTTTAGTTCATACTCTACATCAGGGGTCACCAACCTTTTTGAAACCAAGAGCTACTTCTTGGGTACTGATTAATGCGTAGGGCTACCAGTTTGATACACACTTAAATAAATTGCCAGAAATAGCCAATTTGCTCAATTTTCCTTTAATAAATAAATCTATGTATATATAAAAAATGGGTATTTCTGTCTGTTAATCCGTCATACATTTTTTTCCTTTTACGGAAGGTTTTTTGTAGAGAATAAATGATGAAAAATAAACACTTAATTGAACGGTTTAAAAGAGGAGAAAACACAAAAAAAAATGAAAATGTTATTTTGAAACATAGTTTCTCTTCAATTTCGACTCTTTAAAATTCAAAATTCAACCGAAAAAAATGAAGAGAAAAACTAGCTGATTTGAATTTTTTTGAAAAAATTAAAAGAATTTATGGAACATCATTAGTAATTTTTCCTGATTAAGATTAATTTTAAAATTTTGAAGACATGTTTTAAATAGGTTAAAGTCCAATCTGCACTTTGTTAGAATATATAACAAATTGGACCAAGCTATATTTCTAACAAAGACAAATCATTATTTCTTCTAGATTTTCCAGAGCAAAAATTTTAAAAGAAATTCAAAAGACTTTTAAATAAGATTTAAATTTGATTCTACAGATTTTCTAGATTTTCTAGTATTTTTTATTTTAATTTTAATCATAATAAGTTTGAAGAAATATTTCACAAATATTGTTTGTTGAAAAAACAGAAGCTAAAATGAAGAATTAGATTAAAATTTAATTATTCTTTATAATAAACAAAATAAATTTACTTGAGCAGGAAGGAATTTAAAAGGTAAAAAGGTATATGTGTTTAAAAATCCTAAAATCATTTTCAAGGTTGTATTTTTTCTCTAAAATTGTCTTTCTGAAAGTTATAAGAAGCAAAGTAAAGAAATAAATGAATTTATTTAAACAAGTGAAGACCAAGTCTTTAAAATATTTTCTTAGATTTTCAAATTCTATTTGAGTTTTGTCTCTCTTAGAATTAAAAATGTCAAGCAAAGCGAGACCGGCTTGCTAGTAAATAATAATAAGAAAAAATTAAATAGAGGCAGCTCACTGGTAAGTGCTGCTATTCGAGCTATTTTTAGAACAGGGCAGCGGGCGACTCATCTGGTCCTTACGACCTGGTGCCCGCGGGCACCGCGTTGGTGACCCCTGCTGTATATAGTATGCTGTTCACACAGTGACGTTTTTAGGTGAGAACTGTACAGTGTTGTAACCACAAGCGTGAACAAGTAAACTACTACTTTTTGAGATTGATGACATCGCCACACTTGTCATGTAACAAGACCAAGAACCCTGCACACAACAACGGGTAACAAAGACGACAAGAATGGTGGAATGCACGGCTGTGTGTCATGCTATTTTCTCTGGCATGACTCCCAGTCGACATTCTCCTGTAATTGTGTTTGTCTTGTGACTCACAGGAGTGTTTCTCTTTCGTCATCAGTCCAGACAAGAGACTCGGGTTTCTTGCTTGTGTTCGCCATGATCTTCTTCTTGTGTTTGTTTTGGTGTGTAGCAGAAGATGCCACTTTTGATGCGCATCTTCTGTATCCAATCGCTCTGTTTTTGTATGTTTACAGCGACACATGTACAGTAGGCGTGCCATATATGGTGGAACCTACATTTATGAACCCAATTGGTTCTTAAACATGGATCAAAACATAGAGTTTGCGGTACTCCAGAAAAAAAAATATACATATACACCGTATTTTTCGGATTATAAGTCGCTCCGGAGTATACGTCGCACTGACCGAAAATGCATAATAAAGAAGGAAAAAAAACATATATATTGTACGTTGCACTGGAGTATAAGTCGCATTTTTGGGGGAAATTTATTTGATAAAATCCAACACCAAAAATAGACATTTGAAAGGCAATTCAAAGTAAATAAAGAATAGTGAACAACAGGCTGAATAAGTGTACGTTATATGAGGCATAAATAACCAACTGAGAAGGTGCCTGGTATGTTAACCTAACATATTATGGTAAGAGTCATTCAAATAACTATAACATATAGAACATGCTATACGTTTACCAAACAATCTGTCACTCCTAATCGATAAATCCCATGAAATCTTCTTCCTCAATGTCGCTTCTTAACAACTCTGCCAACTCCAAAGGTATGCGCCATTTCCTCTTGTCGTTTTCTGCTGCATATTTCACTACGTCCAGCTTGTAATCTGCAGTACATGATTTCCTTTTCGGTGCCATTTTTGTTCAGCCCTTTTCAGTTTTTATAAGTTACCGCCAACGATGAAATAATCAATTTTAATTGTTACGACAGTAACATATAGCATATAGCAGTTAGCATTCCATGACCCACAATGCACTTCTGCCATGACCCTCCCCCGCCAAATTCTTATTTGTTGACGTGTGTGTGTGACGATTGCTGACATTTTCTTTGTCACTTCCACGAATGAGATAAATAATATTATTTGATATTTTACGGTAATGTGTTAATAATTTCCCACATAAGTCGCTCCGGAGTATATGTCGCACCCCCGGCCAAACTATGAAAAAAACTGTGACTTATAGTCAGAAAAATACGGTAATTGGTTCTAGCCTCGACAAAAATCCCTATTTTCATTAAAAATGCACACTTTGAACAGCTGAGAGGATTTAAAATACAATCTATCCAAGATCTTAAATTGAGTCAGCTTATCTCTAATGCTTCTAAAGGGCCTATTGGCATGTTTTCAAATATCATCCATGATATGTCTCTTTCATCTAAAATGATTAAGTAATTAAAGATCTTGTAAAGTCATTTGTTGTCACGTGATTTAAAGAAGCTTTTAGGGTTTGCCAAAACTTTTGGGGTCATTTATCAGTTTGTTTTAGAGATGTCCGATAATGGCTTTTTTGCCGATATTCCGATATTGTACAACTCTTAATTACCGATTCCAATATCAACCGATACCGATATATGCAGTCGTGGAATTAACACATTATTATGCCTAATTTTGTTTTGATGCCCAGCTGGATGCATGAAACAATGTAACAAGGTTTTCCAAAATAAATCAACTCAAGTTATGGAAAAAAAATGCCAACATGGCACTGCCATATTTATTATTGAAGTCACAAAGTGCATTTTTTTTTTTTTAACATGCCTCAAAACAGCAGCTTGGAATTTGGGACATGCTCTCCCTGAGAAAACATGAGGAGGTTGAGGTGGGCGGGGTTGAAGCGCGGGGGTATGCGGGGGGTGTATATTGTAGTGTCCCGGAAGAGTTAGTGCTGCATGGGGTTCTGGGAATTTGTTCTGTTGTGTTTATGTTGTGTTACAGTGTGGATGTTCTTCTGAAATGTGTTTGTCATTCTTGTTTGGTGTGGGTTCACATTGTGGCGCTTATTTGTAACAGTGTTAAAGTTGTTTTTACGGCCAACCTCAGTGTGACCTGTATGGCTGTTGACCAAGTATGCGTTGCATTCACTTGTGTGTGTGAAAAGCCGTAGATATTAAGTGACTGGGCCGGCACGCAAAGGCAGTGCCTTTAAGGTTTAATGGCGCTCTGTACTTCTCCCTACGTCCGTGTACACAGTGGCGTTTTTAAAAGTAATACATTTTACTTCTTGAACCCGAAACCGATAATTTTGAAACCGATACCGATAATTTCCGATATTACATTATTTAAAGCATTTATCGGCTGATAATACCGACAGTCCGTTATTATCGGACATCCCCAGTTTTTTGGCATTCATTCCGGTAAAAGTCAGATATGGCTCTCTTAATAAGGGAATTTGATTTATTTCTAAGCTAGCATATGCTGAGCCAGTCAAGCTCTGTCTTTGTTTTTCAAGCCCCGGCACAGGCAATGTCTCTCTCTTTCAGAAGGTTTCCAATTTCAGAGGAAAACCAGGGATTATTTCAACCTTTAACTCTGAATCCTTGAAAGTATTCTAACACTATCTCTACATCATCAAATAAAAGAACACAGTTCCAATAGAAGGCAGCGAGGTCATCACCCTCTGCATAGCGTTATCAGTAGCCAGAGGAGCCTGTTCAGGGCTAGACTGCTTCATCCCAAGTGCAGGACTAATAGACTAAAAAACTCCTTTGACCCACACGCCATTAGACTGTACAACTCCTCTCTGAGGGGGAGGGGGGTTCTAGGATGACAGGGGATGCAAAACAATAACAGTTTTCATAACATGGTCACTACTGCCTAGTTTCTCTTGTTATATTCTTATTTTACTGTTATATTTTTATTCTCATTGTTGCTTTTTATTTGTATTCTTATTGTAATATATTTCTATTTTGTTTTCATTTATACCCCCATTATTTACTTTTGACTTTTCAAATTTGATCTCAATTCTGTACACTGCTGCTGTAATTTTAATTTTCCTGAGGGAACTCTCCTGAAGGAATCAATAAAATAGTATGCATTTTCGGCAGGTGCGACTTATACTCCGAAAAATACGGTACTATCTATCTATCTATCTATCTATCTATCTATTTATCTATCTATCTATCTATCTATCTATCTATCTATCTATCTATCTATCTATCTATCTATCTATCTATCTATCTATCTATCTATCTATCTATCTATCTATCTATCTATCTATCTATCTATCTATCTATCTATCTATCTATCTATCTATCTATCTATCTATCTTTCCTTCCATCCGTCCGTCCATCCATCCATCCATCCATCCATCCATCCATCCATCCATCCATCCATTCATCCATCCATCCATCCATCCATCCATCCATCGATTAAAGCTGGGAAGCAAAAGTTTTTCATATTTTTTGCGCGTAATAGTGGGTTTTGATTATGGAATCTTGCATTTTCTTATAGCTGCAATTGTACAATGATCAGTCAAGTCATTGACAAACATCCCAGTATCAGTGTACTTTTTCAGAGCGTGGGTTAGGATTAAATCGCTTAAGGAAGATTTTGATGGGTTTTTAGTCTTGGGTGGAGTTGGGGAAGTGAGTCATTGAGTTAAATGTAGTGAGTTGCATACAGCTTGAAGGTTGTCAGTAGATGAAGTCAACCAGTGGAAATTTAAATCACCAATGTGGGTTCTTCCGAGGATGTTGTAGTCGTAATGATTTGTGCAGTCCTTTGAGACATTTGTGATTTGGGGCTATATAAATAAACATTGATTGATTGATTGATTGAAAGAAGCTCAGTAGCATTTAAACTACTCATAAAGGATGCAAGAGAGGCAAGAGCTTCATTGGAGGCAGAGGGTTGTCTATAACAGCTTACAATTGAGAGAGGTAGGCCATGCGAGAATTTAAGTGCAGTCCAAGGAGTTCAAATTGTTTAGTGATTAACTGTGATGAAAGTATGATAACATTAAATCTGTATTTTATATACAAACCCCGTTTCCATATGAGTTGGGAAATTGTGTTTGACGTAAATATAAACGGTATACAATGATTTGCGAATCCTTTTCAACCTATATTTAATTGAATGCACTACAAAGACAAGATATTTGATGTTCAAACTCATAAACTTTATTTTATTTTTTTGCAAATAATAATTAACTTAGAATTTCATGGCTGCAACATGTGTCAAAGTAGTTGGGAAAGGGCATGTTCACCACTGTGTTACATCACCTTTTGTTTTAACAACACTCAATACGTTTGGGAACTGAGGAAACTAATTGTTGAAGCTTTGAAGGTGGAATTCTTTCCCATTCTTGTTTTATGTAGCGCTTCAGTCGTTTAACAGTCCGGGGTCTCCGCTGTCGTATTTTACGCTTCATAATGCGCCACACATTTTCGATGGGAGACATGTCTGGACTGCAGGCGGGCCAGGGAAGTACCCGCACTCTTTTTTTTTTTATGAAGCCACGCTGTTGTAACACTTGTCTTGCTGAAATAAGCAGGAGCGTCCGTGATAACGTTGCTTGGATGACAACATATGTAGCTCCAAAACCTGTATGGACCATTCAGCATTAATGGTGCCTTCACAGATCTGTAAGTTACCCATGCCTTGGGCACAAATACACCCCAATACCATCACAGATGCTGGCTTTTGAACTTTGCATCGATAACAATCCGGATGGTTATTTTCCTCTTTGTTCTGGAGGACACCACGTCCTCTGTTTCCAAATATAATTTGAAATGTGGACTCGTCAGACCACAGAACACTTTTCCACTTTGCATCAGTCCATCTTAGGTGAGCTCGGGCCCAGCGAAGCTGGCGGCGTTTCATGATATTGTTGATAAATGGGTTCGGCTTTGCATAGTAGAGCTTTAACTTGCACTTACAGATGTAGCGACCAACTGTAGTTACTGACAGTGGTTTTATGAAGTGTTCCTGAGCCCATGCAGTGATATCCTTTACACACTGATGTCAGTTTTTGATGCAGTACCGCCTGAGGGATAAAAAGTCCGTAATATCGCTTACGTGCAGTGATTTCTCCAGATCCTCTGAACGTTTTGATGATTTTATGGACCGTAGATGGTAAAATCCCTAAATTCCTTGCAATAGCTTGTTGAGAAATGTTGTTCTAAAACTGTTCGACAATTTGCCTGCAAAGTGGTGACCCTCGCCCCATCCTTGTTTGTTAATTACTTAGCATTTCATGGAAGCTGCTTTTATACCCAATCATGGCACCCACCTGTTCCCAATTAGCCTGCACACCTGTGGGATTTTCCAAATAAGTGTTTGATGAGCATTCCTCAACTTCATCAGTATTTATTGCCACCTTTCCCAACTTCCTTTGTCTCGTGTTGCTGGCATCAAATTCTAAAGTTAATGATTATTTGCAAAAAAAAAAGGTTTATCAGTTTGAATATCAAATATGTTGTCTTTGTAGCCGATTCAATTGAATATGGGTTAAAAATTATTTGCAAATCATTGTATTCCGTTTATATTTAAATCTAACACAATTTCACAACTCTTATGGAAACGGGGTTTGTACATGGCCACTCTACCTTGTAGAGCAGTGGTTCTCAAATGGGGGTACGCTTACCCCTGGGGGTA
This sequence comes from Nerophis ophidion, assembly GCF_033978795.1. Taxonomy (NCBI): domain Eukaryota; kingdom Metazoa; phylum Chordata; class Actinopteri; order Syngnathiformes; family Syngnathidae; genus Nerophis; species Nerophis ophidion. The sequence continues at coordinate 67,308,479 of NC_084617.1, forward strand.
CTTGAAGGTATGCCAAGGGGTACGTGAGATTTTTTTTTAAATATTCTAAAAGTAGTAACAATTCAAAAATCCTTTATAAATATATTTATTGAATAATACTCCCACAAAATATGAATGTAATTTCATAAACTGTGAAAAGAAATACAACAATGCAATATTCAGTGTTGACAGCTACATTTTTGTGGACATGTTCCATAAATATTGATGTTAAAGATTTCTTATTTTGTGAAGAAATGTTTAGAATTAAGTTCATGAATCCAGATGGATCTCTATTACAATCCCCAAAGAGGGCACTTTAAGTTGATGATCACTTCTATGTGTAGAAATCTTTGCTTATAGTTGAATCACTTGTTTATTTTTCAACAAGTTTTTAGTTATTTTTATATCTATTTATCCAAATAGTTCAAGAAAGACAACTACAAATGAGCAATATTTTGCACTGTTATACAATTTAATGAATCAGAAACTGATAACATAGTGCTGTATTTTACTTCTTCATCTCTTTATCTCTCTTTTTTTTTTTTTTTTACCAAAAATGCTTTGCTCTGATTAAGGGGTACTTGAGTTAAAAAAATGTTCACAGTCGTTCTTCTTTTTTTTTTTTTTTTCTTTTTCGTTTATTTATTTATTTATTTTTTAATTATCTTTCTAACTATCATTATGTATACGTATCGTTGCATTTCAACAACTTTATTGTTGATAATAGAGTTAAACTATTGGTTTTGTTCGTGATCAATAGCGCTTTTTCTATTGATATTTGTATTGCTCCAGTTTTAGTGTAAAAATGCTCTTTGTCATTACTATATTATTTATTTCATTAACTGCTTATTTGCTATCACTTTTACGATCATATTTGTACATATTATGTATGTGGTGGTGTTGTTCTATTGTTGTTGTTGTTATTGTTGTATTTGCTGTTGTTGTTTTTTGTCTCTCTGTCTAATCCCCCTCTTATCCCCACAATTTCCCCCTCTGTCTTCCTTTTTCTCCTCTTTCAATCCCCTCCTGCTCCGGCCCGGCTGCACCAAATGATAATATAAATACATTTAATAAAGTCACATTCAAATAAGACAACAAGAGAAGTATCCTACACTTCTCTTTTGTAAAATAAATCTGAACAGCATCTACATCAACTATATGATTTGCCTGAGAAGCTGGACAGGACAAAAAAACAACAACAACAACAACAAAAAAAAATGTTCACAGAGGGTACATCACTGAAAAAAGGTTGAGAACCACTGTTGTAGAGGACGCTCGCATTGGAAGACATTATAGCTCGTAATAGCAACGTCCTTGTCAGAGACTGCTTTACTTAGCCAAGTTTCTGTTAAGATAAGGATGTCTGCATTTGTTGTTTGAATCCAGATTTTAATTTGGCATTAAACTCTTAATATTTGAATGAATTAAACCAAGATCTGACCCGGCTCTAAATTCACCAGGAGTACTGATGTTGTAAGAAGCTGGGTCTGCACATTGCCTGGTAACAGAAGTAATATAAATGCACTTAGTGCTCATTTGCACGCAACCTGTGATGCTAAGAAAATAAAGCACAAAATAAGAAACTATGTTCTTTTAAATTTAGTTATTCAAAACGGTGTTTTCAACCTGTTGTGTTTCACGGTATTAGCAATTAGTTGACACTTGGGGCAACGTGTATTGTCTCTAGATAACGATGATGTAACCGTGATAGTGCTCTTAGAAATGATTACAAAAGTCACTGGGCCGCACAGGGAGACCTAATAGCGTTTGTCCTTATTTGACACACTGGGTGAAATTGCCGAGCTTATGAGTGTAAGCAGTTACAGGATATTACAGATTGCTCAAGATTTATCTGAAAAGCTGGAGGTGTAACTGTGACTCATAGCTTACTCCATTACTCCTGTATGTAGAATGCTGACCTTTGTAACACTTTCTACTTCCCTTTTTCCTGCCAGGATGTATGCTGGCCAACAGTCTTTCTCCCCCCTCCCTTCATCCCGCCTCCTCTCTCTGAGTTTTATCAACCACGTTTCAACTCTTTTCAACTCGAGCATGCTACAAGGACACTCTAGAATCTATTGATGTTTACCTCAGGGGCGTCACTAGACCTAATACTGTACTGGGGCACACCTGGGGCACAAATAATTCATGTGAGCGTGCAAAGCGCGCAAGCAAAAACATTTTTAGCACTTATTTATCATAAAAAATACATAAATAGTGCTTTAAACTATGAAATCATATCAGATGTTGTTGTATGGATCTTTGATTAACCACCTGAAATTAACTAATGCATTTGACCTACTTGTGCACTTTTTTACTCCAGACTTCTAAACTGCTACTAGTAAAAGCAAAAAGGAAGAGCAATGAATCTTTTTGAAATATATATTGCAGTAATCATCTGCAAATTTAACATCTACAAAAGTAAAACAAAAAATAAAGCACCCCTACATCTCTGGGTTCTTTTATGTTATTTAATTTCCATTTATGCCAATGTGGCTAATCCTATTTCAGATACACAAAACTATAAAATATACACAAAACAATAAAGCCACAGTAGTAAAATAAATGAACAACTGTTGTGTGTCTGTTCAGGGAATCATTTTCTGAGAAGTAAACTGTAACGTCTCGTTTTCATTTTTGCAAAGTGGTCAATCACTCTGGACAGACATGGAAATATTACAGTAACTGTTATACAGTTGACCAGTGGTTCCCAACTGCTGGGTCGTGACATAAAAGTGGATTGTGTGTCTCTTTCAGTGAGTCGCAGTCAGATGTGTGCATGGAAAAAAAAAAGTTTGGGGAGAAAAAAATCAAATTGTGGCAACAAAACCAGATATTTTTAGCCATTTTTCTAGTGACTATTAGTGAGTATTTTAGCAAAAGGCAAACCGACTAACAAGTTGGAGGAGGACTCAGGACAGACATGGAAATATATTTAAAAAAAAATCTAAATGGGGCAACAAAACCCAATATTTTCAGCCATCTTTTTGAAAACAAATACAGAAATGCTACTATTTTTTCTGGAAACAAAACCAGATGCTTTGGCTGTAGCCATTTTTCTGTAGACAAAACAAGATTATTTTAGTCAAAGTCACACCAATTAACAAGACAAGTCTACTGTGCTATTTTTCTGTGAAATAAACTTGAATGATTTAAATATTTAGCTCAAGACTTGATGATATGGAAAAATGTTTTTCTTCCTGAAGATAAACCATTTGAGAAGCACTCAACTCACACATGCTGACTCCAAATCATCATTGATGCAGAACCAGCAGACAATAACCAACATTATGTTTCATGTTCATTGGAAATTCCCCCGACAGCTCGTACAGCAAATGAATATGTTTGTCTTCATACAAGGAAGAACGTTAGCTAACTTAGCATCAACTTAAGACAATGATGTTGCCCAGCTAGCTAGGACTTCACTTAAATCTCTCATTCCTGCTGCTTCTTCTCTGCTGAGGGCAAATAACTTTCTTAAATCCATCTAGGAGTTACTGTTTGAGTCAAATCAAAATCAAAATAATGTAATTAACAAATTGTTGTTGGCTAACGTCACCTACCTCACGCAGTGATTCTGATCCTCTCTCTCTCTCTCTCTCTCTCTCTCTCTCTCTCTCTCTCTCTCTCTCTCAACCGAAGTCTCGAGCCACACGTGAATAAATTACCATATTAATTAGCCATGTGCTCATTGTTTCGTGAAATTAATACAGAAGCAATCAATTACCATACCAAGTAGTATGTGCGCTGTTGTCTATGTTATGTAGACTTAAAACTCGGAAGCGTTTTTTTTTTATTGGTGAAATTTTTACTGGGGCACTGCAGATCAACAGTGGGGTACGTGCCCCAGTGAAATATGTCTGGCGACGCCCCTGGTTTACCTACTACTTGTAATACTACATAACTACACGGTGCATGTTTACGTTCGGCCATTAGACGTTTCTTAAAATTCGATACGTTGTCATTAAATTCCCTTTCATAATGTTATGGTAAATGGTACCTTCAAGGTACTCAAATCACTTTGACACTATTTCCACATTCACACACACATTCACATACTGATGGCGGGAGCTGCCATACAAGGCAATAACCACGACCCATCAGGAGCAAGGCTGAAGTGTCTTGCTCAGGGACACAACGGACGTGACGAGGTTGGTAGAAGGTGGGGATCGAACCAGGAATCCTCAGGTTGCTGGCACGGCCACTCTTCCAACAACGCCGCACCGTTTCTTAATAATGTTGTTGGACACTTTACCCTATAGTATATTAGCCGCACCACAGATATATAGGTTGGGAATTTAGTTATTTACACCAAAACATTTGATAAATGTTTATGGGTGAATGTGGAAATAGTGTCAAATCGCTTTGAGTACCTTGAAGTTAGAAAAGCGCTATACAAGTATAACCCCAATGAATGAATAATCCATAGAAGTAGTGGGAATGCTATAGACGGCTATAAGACAAAAAGGTTCTTCCGGTTGAAAGCTCTAAACAGAAAGACACTGCAGCACCTGCAGTGAGTGAAATCATCCAAAAGATAGCGCAAATGCACAAACGGTAACACACATCTTTGCTTGTTTTTTTTCTGTTTGTTTTTTTAAATTTGCAATATAACCATTTTATACGCTGCAGGGTTCAAAGCATAGGAAACAAGGAACAGCGTACAGTCCGGAATTTAAGGTATTATGGAAATTTATGCCAAAGACTATGAAAATGGGACCCATTACCTCCCTGCTTGGCACTCAGCATCAGGAGTTGGAGTTGGGGGTTAAATCACCAAAAATGATTGGTACTTTAACTTTAACTGAACCTTAATATGAGAGCTTTGCTTTTTTGCCGTGACCCCAGCATGCAGTGACAAGAGGAGTGTGCCGGGAAAATTATATTTTGGTTTTTAAAAATACGGTAGCACCAATGTGGAAGAAGCAAATGTTGACAAACTGACAAAAAGCCAAACAGGAATGCATTGAACAGTGTGAGGAACAAGGAACCCTGGGTACATGATGAAGTGGTGCTGTCTTAAAGGGGAACATTATCACAATTTCAAAATGGTTAAAAAAAAAAAAAAATCAGTTCCCAGTGGCTTGTTTTATTTTTCGAAGTTTTTGTCAAAATTTTACACCTCCCAGAATATCCCTAAAAAAAGCTTTAAAGTTCTTGATTTTCGCTATTTGCGATGCGACTGTCCATTTCCCTGTGACGTCATACAGGGCTGCCAATGTAAACAAATATATAGCAAACAAATACATTGTAAACAAACGAATAGCACAGCAAGATATAGCGACATTAGCTCGGATTCAGACTCGGATTTCAGCGGCTTAAGCGATTCAACAGATTACGCATGTATTGAAACAGATGGTCGGAGTATGGAGGCAGATAGCGAAAATGAAATTGAAGAAGAAATTGAAGCTTTTGAGCGAATAGCTATTGACGCTATTCGGCCATAGAATGGGTGTACCTAATGAAGTGGCCCATTGCATGGCTGCCTTATTAGCATCGCCGGTAAAATGTGCGGACCAAACGATCAGGACTTTCGCATCTTGTGACACTGGAGCAACTTAATTCCGTCGATTGGTAAGTGTTTGTTTCGCATTAAATGTGGGTATCTAGTTTCAAATGTACATACAGCTAGCGTAAATAGCATGTTAGCATCAATTAGCATAGCATGTTAGCATCGATTAGCTGGCAGTCATGCCGTGACCAAATATGTCTGATTAGCACATAAGTCAACATCAACAAAACTCACCTTTGTGATTTCGTTGACTTAATCGTTGCAAATGCATCTGCAGGTTATCCATACATCTCTGTGCCATGTCTGTCTTAGCATCGCTGGTAAAATGTGCAGACACTCTGGCAAATTCAATAGGGGTCCGGCGGCAGATTTCTTGCCAGTGGTGCAATTTGAATCCCGCCCTGTTAGTGTTGTTACACCCTCCGACAACACACCGACGAGGCATGATGTCTCCAAGGTTCCAAAAAATAGTAGAAAAAACGGAAAATAACAGAGCTCAGACCCGGTGTTTGTAATGTGTTGAAAATAAAAATGGCGGGTGTGTTACCTCGGTGACGTCACGTTCTGACGTCATCGCTAAAAGACCGATAAACAGAAAGGCGTTTAATTCGCCAAAATTCACCCATTTAGAGTTCGGAAATCGGTTAGAAAAATACATGGTCTTTTTTCTGCAACATCAAGGTATATATTGACGCTTACATAGGTTTGGTGATAATGTTCCCCTTTAAGCACGTACAAAGACTAATAAACCAGAACCGTTCGAACAACATTATTGGTTTCAGAGGCCACCTGATTAACGGCCAGGGACAAGTGTGTCTCCTAAATGCCAATCAGGAAACAAGTGAAGGGACCTTCAGCGTTCACTGGGGCGATTTGCAGCCTAGTGTGGAGCTGCTGGGATGAGGATCAGTGTTTTCAAATCTGAGGCAATGGTTCACAGCCGGAAACGGGTGGACCGCACCCCTTCTGGTTGAAGTATCTCGCGGTTTAGTTCACAAGCGAGTGAAAAACGGAACGCGAGATTGACAGATGTTGAAGTGAAGCTCTCGATTTACCGGTTATCCTACGTTCCTACCCTCACCTGTGGTCATGAGCTTTGGGTAGCGGCAGAAAGGAGTTTCCTCCGCGGGATGTCTGGGATCACCCTCAGAGACGGGGCGAGGAGCTCGGTCGTCATCAGGGAGAGACTCAGATTAGAGAAGCCAGCTGAGATGGCTTGGGTATCTACTACGGATGTCTCCTAGACGCCTCCTTGGTGAGGTGTTTCGGGCATGTCCGGCCTCGGGGCAGACCTTGGACAAGGTGGACAGACTATGTCTCAAAGCTGGCCTGGGAACCCCTCGATGTGGCCGGAGACACTTCAACCTCCTCATGTCACAAATTCCAAGCTGCTGTTTTGAGGCATGTAAAAAAAAATAATGCACTTTGTGACTTCAATAATAAATATGGCAGTGCCATGTTGGCATTTTTTTCCATAACTTCAGTTGATTTATTTTGGAAAACCTTGTTACATTGTTTAATGCATCCAGCAGGGCATCACAACAAAATTAAGCATAATACTGTGTTCATTCCACGGCTGTATATATCGATATCGGTTGATATCCATCCATTTTCTACCGCTTATTCCCTTCTGGGTCGCGGGGGGCGCTAGTGCCTTTCTCAGCTACAATCGGGCGGAAGGCAGGTACACCCTCATCGCAGTCGGTAGATATCGGAATCGGTAATTAAGAGTTGGACAATATCGGAATATCGGATATCGGCAAAAAAGCCATTATCGGACATCTCTACTAGCTATAAGCTAATGCTAGCAAGTAAAACCAGATGTTTTTGGGCGGATCTTTCGGGGTTCTACTTTGACATTTTGGACGCCAACATAATATAGCTTGGGATATATATTTTTGCTTGCAATGTAAAGCATACCAATTAGCTGAGAGAAAGTTCTAATATCAAAGTCGGGGTGCTCTTATGTTGAAGTACAGTAGAAAGGGGATTCTTATGGCCCCGTTCGTCATGATTTATCTGACACAGAAAACCTGACAAATTGGGTGGGGGGTGGGGGTGCACTCTCCACTGTTGCTACCAGATGGCAGTAATGTAATAAAATGTGTTTTATGGCAATTCCTACTTTGACCGTAGCGTCAGTCATTTGCTTTGTAGAGTAGCGCTTTCCATTATTTTCAGTATGCTGCATTAAAAAGTTACCCCTCCCGCCCCATACACACACTAAGAGTTTGTTCATGTAAAGGTGAGTTCATTGTATTAGGAGAGTGGTTCAAAACCTTGTGTATTGGTGCAATATATACAGTAGGCTTGCACAAAAACATTATTTTGCTTGTATTACTGTATAAACAATTAAAGGATGCCCAGTGGGATACAGTGTTGTGGTCGTTCACGCAGCGGTTAAAGTTCCGGGATTCTATTTGTAGTAGGTATTAGCTCTATCTTTCTATCATTAATATGTTTCTTAAAAGATAAACACCAAAGCCTTTTACCAACCCACCCCCCACCTGCTGCTTCTGCCTTCTCCACTCACTTTCGACTCCCACTTGTTCTTCCTTACGCCCTCTCTCTCTCTCTCTCTCTCTCTCTCTCTTTCTCTCTCTCTCTCCACTCACGGGGTGCGAGTGTTTTTTTTTCCCTGTCAGAGGAGTGATGGACTGAGGCAAAGAACCGTGGCTCAGCTTGAGCTACAAGCTCTAATAATAGTCAATGTATCCATCTCGCTATCGTTGCATCCAGTCACCCAGCCGGCTGTGGCGTAGTCTAAGCACCCAAGTGAGCGTGCTCACTTGCGTTGTCATGGTGATGACAGAGGTGCAGGCAGCCGGCTAATCTAGTACTTCTGTTTGTGTTCTGGTCCAGAAAAAGGCAGAAGAGGCTCACAGGATACTCGAAGGGCTGGGACCCAGGGTAGAACTGGTGAGTTTTGCATTGAATTGCGTTTTCTACATTCATGCTTTCTTGCTTAATTGGGTTTTAATTTGTATTTTGCATTAGTGACAGAGGAAAATTTACCTGAACGCAAGCGTCGAGCAGTTGTAAAACGGCTGTATCGAAGTGCAAGGCGACTGACTACCTGTCTTGAAGCCCTATTTTGCCGTAAAAATAATATTTTCTGTGCCATATTTCAAAACACTATTTTTTTTTTCCTCTGATTCAGTGATATCACTCCCAACATTATTTATTACCCCAGACTGTAATATGACTGTCATCAACGGCATTCATCAAATTATTGCACAAATCCCCCATCTACAATATATCAATGACAGGGTAGCAGATCCTGATCCTGTGGTTTGCATGCTGCTGTAGAACTGAGCATCTTGTGTGATTGTCTTCTTTCTTGTTTCAGCCACTCTACAATCAGCCTTCTGATACCAAGCAGTACCATGAAAACATCAAAATGTAAGTTTGCCCTACATGTTTTTTGACAAAGATGATGCAAATGTGGTAACCTTCTCTGTTGTAATAGTTTTTTTTTCTTTAAAATATTATAAACTGAACACCAGCATCTACACTAGATCCGACCAATCAAATTCTATGAGTATGAACTGATTAAGCCTGCTTGGATGAAAAGCCAACCATCTTCTTAGACCAGGGGTCGGCAACCTTTACCTCTCAAAGAGCCATTTTGACCCGTTTCACTAAATAAAGAAGATAATGGGAGCCGCAACCATTCTCGCCAATATCTGCTGATGGTTACCCAGACAACAATAATTGAGGCGTGCTCTGCAGCCATTGCCTTTGACACCTTTAACAACATGTGCAGACAGCTTGCCACCCCATTAACATGTTGTAAGTGGCTTCCGTTGATACACGTACATGACTGCAAGGCATATAGTCAACAGCCATTCAGGTTACACTGAAGGTTGTGATATAAACAACTTTAACACTCTTACTAATAGGTGCCACACTGTGAATCCACACCAAACAAGAATGATAAACACATTTCGGGAGAACATCCTCACAGTAACACAAGATGAACGCAACATAACAATTACCCAGAACCCCTTGCATCCATGATGCTTTCAGGCTATATTATATACCCCGCTGGCAGCCCCCTCCTCCGTGCGTTGGTTGAGGTATAATATAGCCTGAAAGAGTCATGGATCCAAGGGGTTCTGGGTAATTGTTATGTTGCGTTTCTGTTGTGTTACTGTGAGGATGTTTTCCCGAAATGTGTTTGTCATTCTTGTTTGGTGTGGATTCACAGTGTGGCGCATATTGGTAAGAGTGTTAAAGTTGTTTATATCACAACCTTCAGTGTAACCTGTATGGCTGTTGACTATATGCCTTGCAATTTCGTACATGTGACAATAGAAGCAGCAAGATGCATGTGTCCGGCCGGCACGCAGATACCATGGTGTAAAGGCGGGCGATGACATATTGTAGAGGACGTTCAAAGTAAAGCCATCACAGCAGGCCTCAATATTGTAGTCCGAGTGAAGGTCGGAGGATGTTAACCCCGGTTGATTTCCGGGAGAGGCACCAAAATCCAGAAACCTCCCGAAACAATCGGGGGGTCGGCGATTATGCAGCTGAGCCACATCAGATTGGCCAAAGAGCCGCATGCGGCTCCGGAGCCGTGGGTTGCCGACCCCTGCCTTAGACAAACTAGGGCTGGGCGGTATACAGGTATTATAAACTATACATGTATATTTTCAAAAGAGATATGTATTCGAGATAATACCGCAGTACTGATATATGTAATCCCTAATGTCTCAATGTGGAAGTCTTTCTGCTCATTTTTGAGTTTCAATTTGAGTTGAGTTGGAGTTTATTTCGAACATGCAAGCATACAAAATGATACATCACAATTTCCAGTTTCTCTTTTCAACATGTTCGAAAAGGAGTAGAAAGAAGGAGATCTTATTTAATCCTACCTTTTTTCTTTTACATAACCCTCCATGTCGACGGGGACAGGCTGCCTGGGGGGGGGCAATAGACTTCAGACTGTGGTGAAGTAGGCCGACTTTGTCGCGTGAAGAAGTATACAATTTTTGGTTGTGTTTTCCGCTCCGTATGCTGAATGGCAATATACGATATATATTTTTTCCGTAAAGTAATAACATAACACAAAAGAGTCCTAGTTACCTGAGATACTGAGTATGTCATTATTTTACTTAGTAAATATCGACTTATTAAGACAAAATAACGACTAAGTCAAATTAATGACTTGCTATAAATAAGGGTTTGCAATAAGAGTTTGAAAAAAAGAGTTAAAAGAGGGGCCACATGCTGACATATGCTCAACTCCATCCATCCATCCATTTTCTACAGCATTTGAGAAACCTGTAGTTGATTTTTATTATGCAAATGTTATATTTTTTATTGTGATAGCAGGGACCCAGCCATTCAAAACTAGGCTGCTCCATTACTAATGATTAATGTAACTATAGCTGAAAACGTCGTACAATAGCAATAGGAGAGACTATTCATCCCTGAACACCATGGAGTTCATGTAGGCTTTATGATGCAGTTACATTATTATATCAACTATCACAGAAAGAAACTCTTCATTTAACATAATGTACTTTTTTGCTGCTTCCACACAGAAAAATACAAATAAGGCAACAAGAGAATTATCCTACACTTCTCTTTTGTAATGTAAATCTGAACAGCAAATATGGGCATCTACATTAAGTATATGATTTGCCTGACAAGCTGGACAGGACCGAAAAAAAAAAATAAAAAAAAATAAAGTATATATATATATATATGTATGTATGTATTTTTGTTTTAAAGACTTTAGTTTAGGCGAGGGTTCCTTGTTGTTAAGGCGGCCGTATATTGTAGCGCCCAGTAGAGTTAGTGCTGCCAGGGGTTCTGGGCATTTGTTCTGTTGTGTTTATGTTGTATTACAGTGCGGATGTTCTTCCGAAATGTGTTTGTCATTCTTGCTTGGTGTGGGTTCACAGTGTGGCACATATTTGTAACAGTGTTAAAGTTATTGTATACGGCCACCCTCAGTGTGACCTGTATGGCTGTTGACCATGTGTGTGTGTGTGTGTGTGTGTGAAAAGCCGTGGATATTTTGTGATTCGGCCGGCACGCTAAGGCTGTGCCTTTAAGGTTTATTGGGGCTCTGTACTTCTCCATATGTCCGTGTACCACTCCGCGCAGCGGCGTTTTAAAAACTAAAACATTTTACTTTTTGAAACCGATAACGATAATTTCCGATATTACATTTTAAAACATTTATCGGACATCTCTAATTCTTTTCATATTTTCAAGACTTTTTAATATATTTATGTGCAATATCTCTGCATGAAACTTTAACACTTTCAGAAAATGACTCATGTTAAATATTAGTTTCAGTACAACTACTTTACACACATGTTTGGGTTTGACTTTTTCCATATTCACTTTCAGGAAAAAAATATAACGATAGTCAGCCAAAACATATCGGGATATAACTTTTGGTCCATACCGCTCAGTCCTAAGACAAACTGAACAGTTCTTTTGCAATTGATTGAATGCCATGAGAATACAGTAACCTGGATGGATGAGAACATTCATAGACATATTCATTGAATGTACTTAAAACAAAATATGTATTATTTAGATATAGTGACTTGACTTTTTACGAATGCTTCAAGCAGTATTAATAGTAACCCGCATTCTTGTGACCTCAATTAAGAACCTATTTAAAACTTCTCAATTAAATTTGAGCTACGAAAACCATGGTGCTTGTTTCTTTCCCACTACACAGCATCTGCTTGGTTGGCCACAATTGTACTCAATCTTTTTACAACCTGTTACTTTCAACAGTGGAGCCAGTATGGATGTCGTAAACAAATGCTAATAGCTCATTGGTCAAAGAGATTTGTCATCACTGCAAACTCTCAAAAGCTTTAGGATTTAAGGATATGTGGATAGAAATGATAATACAAACACATACAGTATGTTAATAGCTTCAGAGAAATCTCCCCTGGTCATTAAGTATTGTGTTGGCTTGTTTTTTTCCAAGGGGTAAGCAGGTTATTTTGTTATGTTTGTATTTAAATCATTCACTCCCATCTCCAAAGACATGCACCTAGCGATAGGTTGATTGGCAACTCTAAATGGTCCCTAGTGTGTGAATGTTGTCTGTCTATCTGTGTTGGCCTTGCGATGAGGTGGTGACTTGTCCAGGGTGTACGACACCCTCCGCCCGAATGCAGCTGAGAAAGGCTCCAGCACCCCACGCGACCCCGAACGGGACAAGCGGTAGGAAATGGATGGATGGATGTATTTTTCTTACTTTCCACACTGTTTTGTATTACTGTTAATATTACTAGGATTGTTGTCTGTCTATCTGTGTTGGCCCTGCGATGAGGTGGCGACTTGTCCAGGGTGTACGCCGCCTTCCGCCCGATTGTAGCTGAGATAGGCGCCAGCGCCCCCCGCAACACCGAAAGGGAATAAGCGGTAGAAAATGGATGGATGGATTACTAGGATTTAAGTAGTTGATGTTCTGTGCACAGTTGCGATGTTTGCTTTTGCTGCTGTGAGTCAAGGTGGCATGTCGTGTATTGACAAAGGATTGTAATCCTGTGTGGATAAGATTTTTAATTTGCAAGTCAACATTTGGGCCATGTAATTCAAATACAATTTGTCAGCATGTCTCTCTCACTGGGAGAAGAGATAATAGTTGAAGACAAGCTGGTGCCATGGCTCGTCTCCTACTGTGTATATTATTAACATTATCAACATATGTAATCATATCAGCCTGAATAACGAATAGAAGTGTTTTGGCTTTACGGACGTAAGATCGGGACTCTTTGTTTAGTGCCAGAGAGTCAATGGAGAGTTCGTTTGATACATTGGATAGGTACAAGCAAGCGTTCCCTTCTATTTTTATAGTTGATCCCGACTCACATGAATACTTGCTGCTATGTCGGGCACCGGTCAAGGTCCGCAAAAGATCGATGAAAAGAGGCTTACGATCAAGTGTCCAGGTCAAGCGAAGGTGTGCCGCAGCGCTTGTGGGCTCTGCTGTCTTCGACCGTCATGGCTGCCATTGCGCTCAATGCCTCAGCCAGATTCCTCTCCTCGATGTGTGTGATAGCGTGTCCATGACTCCGCCTGCGGGTTGGGGAGTAGACCCTGCCCCAAGTGGAGGAGTTCAAGTACCTCGGACTGTTGTTCCCGAGTGAGGAAAGAGTGGATCATGAGATTGACAGGCGGATCAATGCGGCGTCTTCAGTAATGTAGATGCTTTAGCGATCCGTTGTGGTGAAGAAGGAGCTGAGCCGGAAGACAAAGCTGTCAATTTACCGCTCGATCTACGTTCCCATCCTTACCTGTGGTCATGAGCTTTGGGTTATGACCGCAAGGACCAGATTATGGGTACAAGTGGCTGAAATTAGTTTCCTCCGCCGGGTGGCGGGGCTCTCCCTTAGCGAAAGGGTGAGAAGCTCTGCCATCCGGGGGGAGCTCAAAGTAAAGTCGCTATTCCTCCACATGGAGAGGAGTTACATGAGGTGGTTCGGGCATCTGGTCAGGATGCCACCCGAACGCCTCCCTAAGGAGGTGTTTAGGGCACGTCTGACCGGTAGGAGGCCACAGGGACCCAAGACACATTGGGAAGACTATGTCTCCCAGCTGGCCTGGGAACGCTTCAGGATCCCCCGGGAAGAGCTAGACGAAGTAGCTGGGGAGAGGGAAGTCTGGGCTTCCCTGCTTCCCTGCTTCTGCCCCCGCAACCCGACCACGGATAATCAGAAGAAGATGGATGGATGGACTCTGCCTGATTGGACTTCAACAAGTGTCCTGAACCCTCCACATCGCTGTAGTTGTGGTCAGGGGTTTACATCGACATCTTTTACTTTCGTGTTTGTGCCGACCAGCTGATGTCCACGTGACTTTCGACCAATCCCCCTGCATAACACAGACACTGCCTTTGTGTTGTCATCCACACTCCACATTGGCCTGTTGAACGCTCCTTCAACTGCGAATGAGTCTTTTTCATTGAATGATCTTTTCTCAAGAGAAAAACTGGATATCATAAGTCTTTCTGAGACATGGCAGAGGGAGGAAGACTTTATTCATTCTAATGAACTCTGCCCAGCTGACTGCTCTGCTATCAGGAAGCCCCGCCCCTGTCGCCATGGTGGTGGTCTGGCTTTTGTGCACAGAGATCACTGCACATGCAAAGTGATCCAGTCCCGAGAATTCTCTTCTTTTGAGTCGCAGATGTTTAAGGTGGGGTTTTCAGCCCCATTTTATTGTGTGTTAATCTATCATCCTCTTGGCTCCTTTGCTGTCTTTTAGTGACTTCTTGTCTTCAATAATTAAGTTGGAAACTGTTTTAATCCTTGGGGATTTTAACCTTTATGTTGATGATGGCTCATATTGCTCTGCAATGAAGCGTTTAACTTTGGACAGTATTTTTCTGAGCCCACTCACCAAAAAAGCCATATTTTACACTTAATTTTTACGCTTGACTTAGGCATTTTAAACGTGTCTGTAAAGGATGTCCAGATGAGCCATCGTCGTCCTATTTTGTGTGTTATGCACTTAAGACCTGAGCCCAAGCCCTCAGAAGTAAGGTATCAGACTTCCTAATATGTTTGATCCTCTTTTAGTAATGAACTGTCTCGATGTGGACAATCTCATTCACTGTTTTTAACAATCACTGTGTAACAATTCTGGATCAGGTGGCTCCTGTTAAATCCAACTTGTCTACACATAAAAAAGCATACCCTTGGACTAATGAATATATCCTAAGACAGAGGTAGGGAACCTATGGCTCTAGAGCCAGATGTGGCTCTTTTGATGACTACATATGGCTCTCAGATAATTATATTTATATACCACTTTTCTCTAGTGACTCAAAGCGCTTTACAAAGTGACACCCAATATCTAAGTTACATTTAAACCAGTGTGGGTGGCACTGGGGGCAGGTGTGTAAAGTGTCTTGCCCAAGGACACAACGGCAGTGACTAGGATGGTGGAAGCGGCAATCGAACCTGGACCCCTCGGGTTGCTAGCACGGCCACTCTCCTAACCGAGCTATGCCGAGTAACCGTGTAATACTCTTCCATATCAGTATCAATCATCAATCAATGTTTACTTATATAGCCCTAAATCACTAGTGTCTCAAAGGGCTGCACAAACCACTACGACATCCTCGGTAGGCCCACATAAGGGCAAGGAAAACTCACACCCAGTGGGACGTCGGTGACAATGATGACTATGAGAACCTTGGAGAGGAGGAAAGCAATGGATGTCGAGCGGGTCTAACATGATACTGTGAAAGTTCAATCTATAATGGATCCAACACAGTCGCGAGAGTCCTGTCCAAAGCGGATCCAACACAGCAGCGAGAGACCCGTTCACAGCGGAGCCAGCAGGAAACCATCCCAAGCGGAGGCGGATCAGCAGCGCAGAGATGTCCCCAGCCGATACACAGGCAAGCAGTACATGGCCACCGGATCGGACCGGACCCCTTCCACAAGGGAGAGTGGGACATAGAAGAAAAAGAAAAGAAACAGCAGATCAACTGGTCTAAAAAGGGAGTCTATTTAAAGGCTAGAGTATACAAATGAGTTTTAAGGTGAGACTTAAATACTTCTACTGTGGTGGCATCTCGAACTGTTACCGGGAGGGCCTTCCAGAGTACTGGAGCCCGAAATGAAAAAGCTTTATAGCCCGCAGACTTTTTTTGAGCTTTGGGAATCACTAATAAGCCGGAGTCCTTTGAACGCAGATTTCTTGCCGGGACATATGGTACAATACAATCGGCAAGATAGGATGAAGCTAGACCGTGAAGTATTTTATACGTAAGTAGTAAAACCTTAAAGTCACATCTTAAGTGCACAGGAAGCCAGTGCAGGTGAGCCAGTACAGGTGTAATATGATCAAACTTTCTTGTTCTTGTCAAAAGTCTAGCAGCCGCATTTTGTACCAACTGTAATCTTTTAATGCTAGACATGGGGAGACCCGAAAATAATACGTTACAGTAGTCGAGGCGAGACGTAACAAACGCATGATAATGATCTCAGCGTCTTTAGTGGACAGAATGGAAAAAAAAGTGTTTAATGAAATTGGCTCTTGTGTTAGACTTTGACTTAGACTTCCTTTTTATTGTCATTCAAATTTGAACTTTACAGTACAGATGAGAATTAAATGTTGTTGCATTAGCTCATGGTAGTGCAGGATAAAAGATCAATAAGGTGCAGATATAAATAAATAGATTACTGTACAGATAAATATATTGCACTTTTGCATATGCATCCGGGTTTATGGAATTCTGTTATATTGTCTTTATATTTCAGTGAGTTAATCCATTTTTGAGGGGAATTGAGGGGATTATTATGATGCATTCAAGAGTCTTACGGCCTGAGAGAAGAAGCTGATACAGAAACTGGAGGTTTTGCTTCAGAGGCTGTGGAACCTCTTTCTAGAGTCCAATAGTGAAAACAGTCCGTGGTGGGGGTGGGAGGAGTCTCTGCAGATTTTCTGAGCCCTGGTCAGGCAGCGTTTTTTTTGCGATCTCCCGGATAAGGAGGAAGAGGGAGTTCTGATGATCTTTTCCGCCGTCCTCACCACTCTCTGGAGAGACTTCCAGTCTAAGGCACTGCAAGCTCCAGTCCATACAGAGATGCAGTTGATCAGTATGCTCTAACCATGTGTTGAAAACATGGTTAACCTCTTTTTGTCTACTGGTGCATTACCTAACTTGCCATAGTGGAGCCATTATTTTAAAAAAAAAGCAGGTTTAAACACAATCGATCAAAATAGTTTTAAGCAGAATTCCAAGCCTGTCTAAGATCCTTGAAAAAGTTGTCTGTAAACAACTGACATTTTCTCTCGATCAAAGTATCATCCATGAGCCATTTCAGCCCAGTTTCCATAAACAGCATAAACGGCCTTACTGAGAGTGTCCAGCGACATTATAATGTCTGGTGATCCTACAAAATGCACTGTTCAGGTTCTCTTGGATATGTCCTCAGCCTTTGAAGCTGTTGACCATCAGGTTCTGCTAAGAAGACCAAGGGATCAAGAACTGTCAGGGTCAGTTCTGTAGTGGTTCTCCTTATATTTGTCGGGGCGTTCTTTTAGTGTTACAGCTAATCAAACAAGTTCTGAGTCAGCAGATTTATTGCCTCAAAACTCTGTTTTGGATCCTGTATTATTTTTTTGCTGTATTTGAACCCTTCGGGAAAGGTCATTCAAAGGTTTAGTGATGTTTCTTTTTACTTTTCTTTTTACATACGGTTATACTTTTAAGCCGTCTGAGATCCAGAAGCTTAACTCCATGCATCATTGTTGAGTGGACATAAAACAATGGCTATGCAATACATCTCTGCAGCTCAATGCAGACAAAACAGAAACACCGGTTATTGCACCTGGTGATTAAATTCCATGGATTAAACAATACTTGGGTGACTTAGGCTAGTCGACTAAGACAAACCTCAGAAATTTGGCACTTTGACAAAGACATGTCATTAGTGCAGCCTTGTAAGCAGTTGACAATGAACTGCTTCTTTCGTCTGAGGAACATCTCCAAACTTAGGAAAATCGTGTCACAGAAGGATTTGGAGCTTATCATTCATGCTTTTGTGTCCTTGCGTTTAGACTATTGTAACTGTTTGTTTTCATGTATGAACAAGAAGAAGCTCTCTCGACTGCAACTATTCCAAAAGTCGGCAGTGAAAATCCTGACCCGTGCTAATAGGAGGACCCACATATCCCCTATTGTAAAAGAACTTCACTGGCTACCAGTGTCCACCGGTCCGTGACGCATTTTCTACCGGGCCGCACAGAAACATTAATTAATGTATGAACTACTGCATTTTCTTCAACTTAGCTTTCACCTGTCGCATTAAACACACCAATAAGCTTGTTTATAGATGTAGGTTACAACTCCTGATAGGAAGTCGACATATGTTACAGTTCATTAATGCAAATTAATGAACATATACAATGTTAATCTAAAGTTATCCCAAATATAAATGGGTGGACACGTTGCGTGTTTGGTTTGATGTGTTAGTTGTGTTATGGTGTTAAAATTACACTTCTCACCAAGTACAAATGTGTTGACATGATTGACACTCCTTTCATTGGTATGTTTATGGTGGTGAAATGAGAGAGTGCTGCCATCTTCTGACTATAAGAACATAAAACTCATCTTTACACGTTGAGTATAAGCCAGCACAATGATTATTATCTTATATTATACCTTACCTGTTTTAGCCAAAATCTGCTGTTTATGTACTTATTAGGTACTACTGTATGTTGTATTATTAATTGTTTTATTACGTTATTGCTTTTACTGCTTTTATTGTCATGTGTGACCTCTGCAGAAGTCTGGTCAACCAATGTTGTTTTAAAAGTGCAAACTTGATAAAATAAAATTGACTGGCATTGCTGCGCTGCAAAGAGTCAGTGTTCAAAAACAAGAAAAAATACAAAAATTTTTTTTTTTTTTTTTTAATTTATTTTTTTAACTAAGCAAAATTATCTGACAATAAAACTAGAAAAATTTGGCTTGTCAAGACTTTCCAAAACAACTAAAATTAGCTAACCTCAATGAACCCCAAAATACCTTAAAATAAGTATATTCTCACTAATAACAAGTGCACTTTTCTTGGTAGAAAAAAAATAGACATTTTTGCTCAGTATGTTGAAAAATATTCTTAAATTAAGGAAATGCTAGTGCCATTATCTTGACATAATGATATGTGCTTGGCATCATGATTTCTTTTCCCATGCTTGAAGTAAGAAATTATTACTTTAAAAAAGTAGTTTTATACTTGTGAGTGTTGATGACACAGCTTTGCAACACTTGATATTCTAGTTTCAAACACGTTTTTACTCAATATAGGTCATAAAATCTCAGCTACAAGGTTTAATAGCTTACTGAGATCATTTAGGGCCAAAACCCTTAAAACAAGTAAAACACTCTAACATAAAATCTGCTTAGTGAGAAGAATGATCTTATCAAACACGGTAAAGAATCTGGGTATTATCTTCGACCCAACTCTCTCCTTTGAGGCA
Organism: Nerophis ophidion; assembly: GCF_033978795.1. Lineage (NCBI taxonomy): Eukaryota > Metazoa > Chordata > Actinopteri > Syngnathiformes > Syngnathidae > Nerophis > Nerophis ophidion. The sequence goes on from NC_084617.1 coordinate 67,327,953, forward strand.
CACATTAAAAGCGTTACTAAAACGGCCTTCTTTCATCTCCGTAATATCGCTAAAATTCGCTCCATTCTGTCCACTAAGGACGCTGAGATCATTATCCATGCGTTTGTTACGTCTCGCCTCGACTACTGTAACGTATTATTTTCGGGTCTCCCCATGTCTAGCATTAAAAGATTACAGTTGGTACAAAATGCGGCTGCTAGACTTTTGACAAGAACAAGAAAGTTTGATCACATTACGCCTGTACTGGCTCACCTGCACTGGCTTCCTGTGCACTTAAGATGTGACTTTAAGGTTTTACTACTTACGTATAAAATACTACACGGTCTAGCTCCATCCTATCTTGCCGATTGTATTGTACCATATGTCCCGGCAAGAAATCTGCGTTCAAAGGATTCCGGCTTGTTAGTGATTCCCAAAGCCCAAAAAAAGTCTGCGGGCTATAGAGCGTTTTCCGTTCGGGCTCCAGTACTCTGGAATGCCCTCCCGGTAACAGTTCGAGATGCCACCTCAGTAGAAGCATTTAAGTCTCACCTTAAAACTCATTTGTATACTGTAGCCTTTAAATAGACTCCCTTTTTAGACCAGTTGATCTGCTGTTTCTTTTCTTTTTCTTCTATGTCCCACTCTCCCCTGTGGAGGGGGTCCGGTCCGATCCGGTGGCCATGTACTGCTTGCCTGTGTATCGGCTGGGGACATCTCTGCGCTGCTGATCCGCCTCGACATCTCTGCGCTGCTGATCCGCTTCCGCTTGGGATGGTTTCCTGCTGGCTCCGCTGTGAACGGGACTCTCGCTGCTGAGTTGGACCCGCTTTGGACTGGACTCTCGCGACTGTGTTGGATCCATTGTGGATTGAACTTTCACAGTATCATGTTAGACCCGCTCGACATCCATTGCTTTCCTCCTCTCTAAGGTTCTCATAATCATTATTGTCACAGACGTCCCACTGGATCATTATTGTCACCGATGTCCCACTGGGTGTGAGTTTTCCTTGCCCTTATGTGGGCCTACCGAGGATGTCGTGGTGGTTTGTGCAGCCCTTTGAGACACTAGTGATTTAGGGCTATATAAGTAAACATTGATTGATTGATCAAACAGAAAATAAACAAACATCACCCTTATTTGAGATATTTAGTCCTACTTACATTTCAGATTTTGCAGTGTGCCAACTATGATACCAATCAAACACACTCTTACAGACTCAGAAGCTGGCAATAAGGCCAGCTGTGCCTGTGTTTTTAACATCTGTATTAGATGAATAAGGAATATGGATATTGCATTTGCACACATCATTTTGGTTCTGAGAAGCCCTGGGTAATCCACTAAGGTACCAGATTTGTCACGTCTCTGTCATCAGTTTCCTCTGTATTATATTCAACTTTTTGCTTATTTTGCCAGATTTGAGTGCCCTTGCCTTGATATTAGAGCTGGTCCAAGGCGATGTTTTTGTACCTGTAATGCACAAACCCTGTTTCCATTTGAGTTGGGAAATTGTGTTAGATGTAAATATAAACGGAATCCAATTATTTGAAAATCCTTTTCAACCCATATTCAATTGAATGCACTACAAAGACAAGATATTTGATGTTCTAACTCATAAACTTTATTTATTTTTTTGCAAATAATAATAATTAACTTAGAATTTCATGGCTGCAACACGTGCCAAAGTAGTTGGGAAAGGGCATGTTCACCACTGTGTTACATCACCTTTTCTTTTAACAACACTTATTTTTGAAGCTTTGAAAGTGGAATTCTTTCCCATTCTTGTTTTATGTAGAGCTTCAGTCGTTCAACAGTCCGGGGTCTCCTCTGTCGTATTTTAACCCTTCATAATGCGCCACACATTTTCGATGGGAGACAGGTCTGGACTGCAGGCGGGCCAGGAAAGTACCCGCACTCTTTTTTTACGAAGCCACGCTGTTGTAACGCGTGCTGAATGTGGCTTGGCATTGTCTTGCTGAAATAAGCAGGGGCGTCCATGAAAAAGACGGCGCTTAGATGGCAGCATATGTTGCTCCAAATCCTGTATGTACCTTTCAGCATTAATGGTGCCTTCACAGATGTGTAAGTTACCCATGCCTTGGGCACTAATGCACCCCCATACCATCACAGATGCTGGCTTTCGAACTTTGCGTCGATAACCGTCTGGATGGTTCGCATTCCCTTTGGTCTGGATGACAAGATGTCAAATATTTCCAAAAACATTTTGAAATGTGGACTCGTCAGACCACCGAACACTTTTCCACTTTGCATCAGTCCATCTTAGATGATCTTGGGCTCAGAGAAGCCGGCGGCGTTTCTGGATGTTGTTGATAAATGGCTTTTGCTTTGCATAGTAGAGCTTTAACTTGCACTTACAGATGCAACAACGAACTGTATTTAGTGACAGTGGTTTTCTGAAGTGTTCCTGAGCCCTTGTGGTGATATCCTTCATAGATTGATGTCGGTTTTTGATACAGTGCCACCTGAGGGATCGAAGGTCACGGTCATTAAGTGTTGGTTTCCGGCCATGCCGCTTACCTGGAGAGATTTCTCCACATTCTCTGAACCTTTTGATGATATTATGAACCGTAGATGTTGAAATCCCTAAATTTCTTGCAATTGCACTTTGAGAAACGTTGTTCTTAAACTGTTTGACTATTTGCTCACGCAGTTGTGGACAAAGGGGTGTACCTTGCCCCATCCTTTCTTGTGAAAGAAAGACTGAGCATTTTTTGGGAAGTTGTTTTTATACCATTTTTATACCATGAATTGATTAACGTGGACCCCGACTTAAACAAGTTTAAAAACATATCCGAGTGTTACCATTTAGTGGTCAATTGTACGGAATATGTACTGAACTGTGCGATCTGCTAATAAAAGTATCAATCCATCAAAAAAAAAACAATCATGGCACCCACCTGTTCCCAATTAACCTGCACACCTGTGGGATGTTCCAATTAAGTGTTTGATGAGCATTCCTAAACTTTATCAGTATTTATTGCCACTTTTCCAAACCTCTTTTGTCACGTGTTGCTGGCATCAAATTCTAAAGTTAATGATTATTTCCCCAAACAAAATATTTATCAGTTTGAACATCAAATTTGTTGTCTTTGTAGCATATTCAACTGAATATGGGTTGAAAATGATTTGCAAATCATTGTATTCTGTTTATATTTACATCTAACATAATTTCCCAACTCATATGGAAACGGTGTTTGTACAAGTAAGGGTCAAATCCAGCTGATTTGTTATAGAGTTCATCTTCGATGCATAAAAACAGTTGGGCTCGGTTCCTGACCTTTTGTGTGTGTGTGTGTGTGTGTGTGTGTGTGTGTGTGTGTGTGTGTGTGTGTGTGTGTGTGTGTGTGTGTGTGGGTGTCTGGGACTGTTTGTCAGTGTTTATGCATGCTCGGCGTTAGGACTGTTTCGATTTAACTTGGCTCTATACTGCAGATAACATTGTTGGGTAACGGATGGAAGATTATCAGTGTGTTTATTTTTTCTCCCAATAAATCTTATCAGGTCGTCTTGCAGTTGTGACATATAACTCACACCGTTTTTAGTCCTTTTTGTAGTCCTTTCTCCTTGTATGTGACCCCTCCGCTCAGTTAAAGGGACACATGTAGAAGACGATTACATGAATCAGCGGGGAATGTGACCTTAGAACTGACAGATTAATTGTTAGGAATAAAAGTCTGTCTTGCAGTAAAGAACGAGACAAACTGAGCGACTGCCGAAGGGGATTTTCTGTCTCTGACCTTTATTTGAACAACAGTAGCTGGCTGCTTTAAGCATTGTGTTTATTTTTGTTTTAGTCGTGTGCTCGTGTATTCAGTCAGTATGTTAACATGCCCCGAAGAATCAAGTGAAAGATGTATGAAAACCTAATAATAATATTGTTTTGCTTTTGAATCTTGTAGCACCACTGTTTTAGTAATGCCTGTTTATTTTTTTGAACTTCTTAGAAATCAAGCGATGAGGAAAAAGCTCATCCTATACTTCAAAAGAAGAAACCACGCTCGTAAGCAGTGGGTAAGTGAACTCTCTGTTTTGACTCTCTGCTGGGATTTACCCGGTGATGGATGATGAGTTTAAAACTGGGTCAGCAGCTCATCAAAGTGAGTGGCCATTTTAAGGTGGAAAAAGATACTTTGGGCTACATGTATGATTTATTTTACTGTACTTACATTGTCCTGAGGGGTAATCACTTCTATTAAAAGCAACATTGTAGATTACATTCCTGGATAACCACAACCTGGATGTTTTTTTTATGGTCCTTTATGTCACAAAATACAATAGAGAAAAGCTTTTGCTTGAAATTATGTTCTGGTTAAACTAAGCCAGGGGTCTCAAACTCACTTTACCTGGGGGCCACTGGATACAGAGTCTGGGTGAGGCTGGGTCGCAAGAAAAGATTTCCTAAATATTTTTTTGCATACTCCTCAGCATGGAATATATTTGTAATTAGCCAATTTACGGAGAATAATGTTATTTCCGCAATATGTGTGGTTCCGCTTTCCCTCCCTACAGCAACACGGCGGTCGGCGGATAATAGCCGAGATAGTGAGTGCAAAAAAGTGACGGCTCCCGGAGTGTTAACCGGCGTAATATAGAAATATATGTAGTGTTCTTTGTGTGAGGCACTGCAAATTAAACAATAATTAAACAACATAAGAAAACTCTCGTCTCTATGGCAACGTCTCTGTCGCTTTCACCCACTTGCTGCCTTTCCACTAATGCAGGGGTAGGCAACCCCGAACGTTGAAAGAGCCATTTTGGACCCAAATAACAACGCCGTCAAGCGCCATTCATATAAAACTTGCGGGCCGCACTAACATTAAACTTTCATATTAAGGTGGGGGCCGCGTGTCTGAGACCCCTGAACTAAGCCAACGAGCATAGCTGTGCATTAAGAAGTGATTGATGAAGTATGCTTGAACTCAGCCAGTTTTCCAGGGAACATTTTGTTGACGTTTTTATCTTCCCAGTAAAAAATAGATTGCATCATGAACGATAATCACAGAAGAAATGTCTAGCTTGACATTTTTATTTGCAATGTTTATATATTTTTAAGTAAATTTAATACCAGAAAGAAACGTTTTAATTTGCACTAACCCCTCTGCCACCGTCCTGCCCGCTATGAACATTTTAAAAAGCAAAATTACATTAACATGAGCAAAAGAGGCAGCACGGTAGACCAGGGGTTAGTACGTCTGCCTCGCATTACGAAGGTCCTGAGTAGTCCTTGGTTCAATCCCGGGCTTGGGATCTTTCTGTGTGGATTCCCTCCGGGTACTCCGGCTTCCTCCCACCTCCAAAGACATGCACCTGGGGATAGGTTGATTGGCAACACTAAATTCGCCCTAGTGTGTGAATGTGAGTGTGAATGTTGTCTGTCTATCTGTGTTGGCCCTGCGATGAGGTGGCCACTTGTCCAGGGTGTAACCCGCCTTCCGCCCGATTGTAGCTGAGATAGGCACCAGCACCCCCCGCGACTCCAAAAGGGACTAAGCGGTAGTAAATGGATGGATGGATGGATGATCAAAGGAGCAGCTCACGGGAAGAGAGACAGGAGCAGACAGAAGAGAATGAAAGGAAGGAAGGTGTGTATGTGTGTGTGTGTGTGTGTGTGTGTGTGTGTGTGTGTGTGTGTGTGTGTGTGTGTGTGTGTGTGAGTGCGTGTTTGTGTGCTCTTGGAAGAGTCTTCTCTTGCGCTGTGAAATGAGCCCCCTTTGGCATATTTTTTCAAGAAAAGTCAGTTCTCATCACAATTAAAAACCTGTTGTGGTACGAAGCCGGCCTCCTCAATCTCTTCAATACGAGCAAGTACCGAATGGCTGCCAGGGGGACACAAAATGAATGAACGGAGCGTTTCGTAGACAGAGTCATTGGTTCACACACAGGCATATTTGACAAAATGTAAAAGTTTTTAAACCAAACAGTTTGCAAATAGAGGAGTTCGTATATCGAGGTCCCACGTGCAATATACGATAACCGGGACAGCATAGGAAAACATGCGCAACAGTTTTGCCATAATTTTGGTCCATAACCATGATATTACACGAAAAATGGAGGATATAAAAAAACAAAGTACCACGATAAATCTTTTTTTACTTTTTGTTATATCTTCTGTTTGTGGAAGGAGAGACACATTGATTGATTGATTGAAACTTTTATTAGTACCGTATTTTTCGGACTATAAGTCGCAGTTTTTTTCATTGATTGGCCATGGTTGCGACATATACTCCGGAGCGATTTATGTGTGAAATTATCAACACATTAATGTAAAATATCAAATAATATTATTTATATAATTCGCGGAAGAGACAAAGAAAATGTTAGCAATCGTCACACACACGTCAACCAATAAGAATTCGGCGGGGGAGGGTCATGGCAGAAGTGCATTTTGGGTCATGGGATGCTAACTGCTATATGCTATATGCTACTGCAGTAGCTATTAAAATGGATCATTTCATCGTTGGCGGTAACTTCTAAAAACTGAGAAGGGCTGAACAAAAATGGCATCGAAAAGGAAATCATGTACTGCAGATCACAAGTTGGACGTAGTGAAATATGCAGCAGAAAACGACAAAAGGAAGCGGCGCATGCTTTTGGAGTTGGCTGAGTTGTTAAGAAGCAACATTGAGTAAGAAGATTTCATGGGATTTATCGATTAGGAGTGACAGATTGTTTGGTAAACGTATAGCATGTTCTATATGTTATAGTTATTTGAATGACTCTTACCATAATATGTTACGTTAACATACCTTCTCAGTTGGTTATTTATGCCTCATATAACGTACACTTATTCAGCCTGTTGTTCACTATTCTTTATTTATTTTAAATTGCCTTTCAAATGTCTATTCTTGGTGTTGGGTTTTATCAAATAAATTTCCCCCCAAAATGCGATTTATACTCCAGTGCGACGTATATTGTATTTCACGCACTATAAGGTGCACCGTATTATAAGGCGCACCTTCAATGAATGGCCTATTTTAAAATGTTGTTCATATATAGTGATTTAGGGCTATATAAGTAAACATTGATTGATTGATTGATATAAGGCGCACCGCATTATGTTATAAGGCGCATAGAATAGATGCTACAGTAGAGGCTGGGGTTACGTTATGCATCCTTTGGGTGGAGCTGCGCTAAAGGGAATGTCAACAAAACAGTCAGATAGGTCAGTCAAACTTTATTAATAGATTACAAACCAGCGTTCTGACAACTCCGTTCACTCTAAAAGTCAATAAACAGCTGTTTTATTATTTTACCCGATTCAATAAACACGTAAAAAACAGTCTGATACTGTTACGGTAAATCAAACGTTAGTGCAATCACAATATAGTAACACTCGAAATAGTGCAAAGCAATAATATATCAATAACTCAACGTTGCTCAAACGATAACGTCACACAACACAACACACAAAATAATCATGTAAAGCTCACTTTATTAAGTTATTCCTCATCCACGAATCCTTCCAATTCTTCTTCTTCAGTGTTCGAATCAAACAGTTGGGCAAATACGGCATCCAACATGTCCGGCTCCGTCTCGTCGAAGTCGTCATTAAACGAGTCAATGTCGCTGCTGTTAATGTTCAATTCTCTCGCTGCTGGTCTATTCCCGTCTTCTACTGTGTGACTGATTGCCTTGAGTTTAAACTCTGCATCGTAGGAGCCATTTTGGGATCTTTATACACAGAAACGGCACGCCTCCCACAGTCATATTTCCCAGCGTGCACCGCGCGCTTCTTCTTCTACTGGGGAAAATAAGGTTGGCGGCTGTAGAAAAAGAAGAAGCCTGAAAGAAGAAGTGCACTTCTTCTACGGGGGAAAATAAGGTCGGCGGCTGTAGAAGAAAAGAAGCGTAGAAGAATAAGCGCACTTCTTCTGCGGGGGGAAATGAAGTTGGCGGCTGCTTACCGTAGTTGCGAGACCTCCATCCATCCATTTCTACCACTTACTGTGGCTCAATATTGGTCCATATATAGGGCGCCCCGGATTATAAGGCGCACTGTCAGCTTTTGAGAAAATTTGAGGTTTTTAGGTGCGCCTTATAGTGCGGAAAATACGGTATATGTTTTTTTTCCTTCTTTATTATGCATTTTCGGCCGGTGCGACGTATACTCCGGAGCGATTTATAATCCGAAAAATAAAGTAGATTGCACAGTACAGTACATATTCCGTACAATTGACCACTAAATGGTAACACCCGAATAAGTTTTTCAACTTGTTTAAATTGTGGTCCACGTTAATTCATGGTTTTTGATTGATTGATTGATACTTTTATTAGTATATTGCACAGTACAGTACATATTCCGTACAATTGACCACTAAATGGTAACACCCGAATAAGTTTTTCAACTTGTTTAAGTCGGGGTCCACGTTAATCAATTCATGGTAAATGTAATGTAATGTAATTCACATCAAGATGTAATGTTTCATCCTCCATTATTCATTTGAACTCCCTGCTTCATATGTGGCAATTTAGGAACAGAAGTTCTGCCAGCGCTATGACCAAATGATGGAAGCCTGGGAGAAGAAGGTGGAGCGCATTGAAAGCAACCCCCGGCGCCGAGCCAAGGAGAGCAAGGTGCGGGAGTACTACGAGAAGCAGTTCCCAGAGATCCGCAAGCAGAGAGAGTTGCAGGAACGAATGCAGAGGTGAGCTGGACTTACATCTGCAACAGACTTTGTCAATTGATTTTTCTTGTGAAATTGTTACATTTTGCAGTGCAGGTTGCTCGGTCACTGCTTGAATTGTGCATTCTTCTCTTTTTTTTGGATTAAATGTTGTTGTAGCCGAGTTGGGCAGCGAGGAGGTGGATTGGCCTCTTCTGCGGCACGCAGCGAACATGAGGTCTCTGAGATCATTGACGGAATATCAGAGCACGAGGTGAGCTTTTCTTCCAGTATTGGTGTATCCCTTGACTTGCAGTATACTCACAATGTCAAATGTTCACTTTTGCAGCCTGGAGGTTTTGTTTTGTTGTAGTGGAATGTCTGGGAGATAATGCGGGGGAACAAAACATGTTGCTGAACATTTAACTAAACCTTTCAAAAAAATACCGATTTTTTTTTAAGGATTGTTTAAACCTTCATTCAATAATCAAGCATTTTATAGAGCGGTGGTTCTCAACCTTTTTTCAGTTATGTACCCCATGTGAACATTTTTTCAATTCAAGTACCCCCTATTCAGAGCAAAGCATTTTTGGTTGAAAAAAACAGATATGCTCTCCCTGAGATAATCCTTATACCCACTACAACTATGAGAATTACTATACTTTGACTTTCACAAAGTGCATTATTTTTTATTTTTTTTAAACATGCCTCAAAACAACAGCTACAAAAACAATGAAGGCACACCGCTTCATTCCAGAGTATTCTAGACTTTTTTCAGTGATGTGAACATTTTTTTTTAATTCAAGTACCCCCTAATCAGAGCAAAGCATTTTTGGTTGAAAAAAAAGAGATAAAGAAGTAAAATACAGCACTATTTCATTAGTTTCTGATTTATTAAATTGTATAACAGTGCAAAATATTGCTCATTTGTAGTGGTCTTTCTTGAACTATTTTGAAAAAAATGTATACAAATAACTAAAAAGTTGTTGAAAAATAAACAAGTGATTCAATTATAAATAAAGATTTCTACACATAGAAGTAATCATCAACTTAAAGTGCCGTCTTTGGGGATTGTAGTAGAGATCCATCTGGATTCATGAACTTAATTCTAAACATTTTTTCACAAAAAAAAAAAATTGTTTACATCAATATTTATGGAACATGTCCACAAAAAATAGCTGTCAACACTGAATATTGCTGGGTATTGTGGCTAAGCAGCTCAATTTTTGTTTCATCTGACATCACATGGACAAAGATAATACCTTCTGGAGGAAATTTCTGTGGTCTGATTAAATAAAAAAATAGCTGTTTGGCCACAATACCCAGCAATATTTTGGAGGAAAAAAAGTGAGGCCTTTAATCCCAGGAACACCATTCCTACCGTCAAGCATGGTGCTGGTAGTATTATGCTCTGTGCCTGTTTTGCTGCCAATGGAACTGGTGCTTTACAGAGAGTAAATGTGACAATGAAAAAGGAGGATTACCTCCAAATTCTTCAGGACAACGTAAAATAATCATCCCGGAAGTTGGGTCTAGGGTGCATTTGGGTGTTCCAACAGGACAATGACCCCAAACACACGTCAAACGTGGTAAAGAAATGGCTAAATCAGGCGAGAATTTAGGTTTTTGAATGTCCTTCCCAAAGTCCTGACTTAAACGTGTGGACAATGCTGAAGAAACAAGTCCATGTCAGATGACAAACACATTTAGCTGAACTGCACCAATTTTGTCAAGAGGAGTGGTCAAAAATTCAACCAGAAGCTTGTGGAGGGCTACCAAAAGCGCCTTTTTGCAGCAAAACTTGCCAAGGGACATGTAACCAAATATTAACATTGCTGTATGTATACTTTTGACCCAGCAGATTTGGTCACATTTTCAGTAGTTCCATAATAAATTCATAAAAGAACCAAAATACAAGAATGTTTTTTGTGACGAACAAGTATGTGCTCCAATCACTTTATCACAAAAAAATAAGTGTTGTAGAAATTATTGGAAACTCAAGACAGCCATGACTTTATTAACATTTGACCACAACTGTAGTATTAAGGATAGAATATATATACCTTGTTGGTCCTTTTTCAGGAAATAACATTTCAGGGAAACGACCACGCACATGACAAAGTACAAATGTGGATTAGGTGACCTATTACGTTCAATATTTATAGAGGCGAGTAGAAGCTAATATCCATAAGTTAATTTTACTTTTGTCGCCTCTGTTTTTTTTAGATTATTTTCATTAACCTTGGTTGATCATCAATTATGTGATGAAGTTCTCTTGTCAAAAAGTAAATCTTGCATAATGGATTTTACACTGAGCCAGCAATCAGCAGAGGTCACTGTTGATGACAGAACAAATAGTTCACAGCTGCTTGGAAGAGAGGCACATGTGTTGCATGGTTATTTTGTACCAAATGATACAATTACAAAACACTTTGTCTTATTGCAAAGTTAATGCACCACAACACTGACTGGTAGTCACCAAATAAAGTAATGCTGGGCGATATGGCCTTTTATTAATATCTCGATATTTTTAGGCCATGTCACGATACACGATATATATCTCCATAGTTTGCCTCAGCCTTGAATGCATATAATCACAGCAGCGTGATGATTTTATGTGTCTACATTAAAATTCTTGTTCATACTGCATTAATACATGCTCATTTTAAACTTTCATGCCGAGAGGGAAACCACAACTAAGTCAATTGACCAAAACTGTATTATTAAGCAGTGGCACAAACATTCATGTCATTTCCTAAACAGAAAGTGCAAGATTGTCAGAGACATTTTAAAACAAGCTATGAGTGCACTTTTGTACATGATGTCACTAAGATGACATATCAAAACAACACTAAATTAAAGTGCACTTTTGTGCATGATGTCACACAAGATATTTCAATAAGTGTCACATAAAAATGAGCTGCATATCAAATAGTGTATGTCCTTCGCTCTGTGGTAGGTTCCTGCGGACGTTATCTCCTTCTGTTGTTGACTATTTTTTTCATACGGTGTTGATGTGGAAATAGTTGCTTCGGGATTTTGTTGGTGTGGCACCGAACGGAGTTGACATGCAGAGTTTCAAGCACTCCTCATTCTCTAGCGCAGGGGTAGGGAACCTATGGCTATAGAGCCAGATGTGGCTCTTTTGATGACTGCACCTGGCTCTCAGATAAATATTAGCTTACATTGTTTAACACGATAAGTAGTGAATAATTCCGCTGGTAATCACGGTGTCAAAAATAACGTTCAAAATATAAAACATTCTCATGCATTTTAATCCAACCACCCGGTTTCTACCGCACCTGTTCAAGCTGTCGCATTAATGGTAAGAAGTATTTTATTTGTTGGTTAGCTTCAGAATAATAATGTTATTAAAAGAATGAGAGACTTATTATACTCTAAAAATGTTGGTCTTACAAAAAATGCACGCATTTAGTTGTATTCAGTCATAAAAAAAATATTAAATGGCTCTCACGGAAATACTTTTTAAAATATTTGGCTTGTATGTCTCTTTCAGCCAAAAAGGTTCCCGACTCCTTTTCAAAATGATGCTACTTTATATCAGTAGGTGCTGCTTTTTGTAGCAACGCTTTTGCCGCATAATTGTTCAACATATTCCCGCTTGAAGCCAAACCACTGCCAGAGGATGGACCACGTGCTGTTTTTCTTGGAAATTAATTATTCCTTCATTTGTTACAAGATCGGCACTTTCTTTATCTCGTATTAGCACGCGCATCGCACCGTTAGGATCACAGTTAGCGATACCATGCTGCTACCTGTCTGCTCCGTGGGAGCGTGTGACATATGTAAGAAGGTATGCTTGTTTTAAGTCTCTGTTAGTAGGAGAGACAAGAAAGAGTGGGAAACACATGTAGTGTAAAAATGTTGGTTCGGTACGTACCTCGGTTTAGAGGTCACGGTTCGGTTAATTTTCGGTACAGTAAGAAAACAACAAAATATACATTTTTGGTTATTTATTTACCAAATTTCTAAACAATGGCTTTATCCTTTTAACATTGGGAACACTATAATAATTCTGCCCATGTTAATCCACATTAAACTGCCTCAAGTTGTTGCTTTGATTAAATCAAATGAAAAAACCTTTCTTCTACATCAGGGGTGCTCATTACGTCGATCGCGAGCTACCAGTCGACCGCGGGGGGTGTGTCAGTCGATCTCGAGCCAGGCTTTTAAAAAAAATAGACCTAAAAATTTGTAATCATCAATCTTCACCAAGACGTCACTTAAATGACATTCACGGTACCGGAGGGTCTTGTGAGATGACGCTGGCTGCCGCAAGATCATTATTATTAAAGATGACCGAGAGGAAGGCGAGAAACACTTTTTATTTCAACAGACTCTCGCGCCGTACCTTCCGTCAAAACTCTAAAGGCCGACTGCACATTTCCTATCTTCACAATAAAAGCCCTGCTTCATGCTGCCTGCGCTAACTAAATACAGAGTCTCGGAAAACTGGCGTGCACAAGCGATCCCTCAGAAAGCTGGCGTGCACATCACTTGTGCACGCCAGCTTTCCCAGACTCTTATTTTGTTAGCGCAGGCAGCATGAAGCAGGGCTTTTATTGTGAAGATAGGAAATGTGCAGTCGGCCTTTAGAGTTTTGACGGAAGGGACGGCGCGAAAGTCTGTTGAAATAAAAAGTGTTTCTCGCCTTCCTCTCTGTCATTTTTTCATAATAATGAACTGGCAGCAGCCAGCGTCATCTCACAAGACCCTCGGGTGCCGTGAATGTCAATCAAGCAAGCTACGGATTTTGCCGCCAATGTTTTTCTTGTAAAGTGTATGGAAGCTGGATGAATTAGATGCCAAAAACCAACCACTTTCATGTGGTATTGTACAGAAAGGACAACTTTTTTTCTCCTCCATTTGAAAATGTGGGCGTTATCATCATTACTGTCTGATTCCAATCAATGCAAGTCATCAGGACCAGGTAATACACCAACTTTATACAACAAGTTTCTAGAAGGTCAACGGGCTCTTAGTGATGTTTGTAATAGTTGTGACTGAGAAGTGTTTAGTATAATTTGGGTAGAGTCCGCTCCTCCCCTGCTAAACGAATATCTCCGCTCGATGCTGAAGCATTGACTACATCGCTCTGAAGTCTGAATACGGACTGCCAATTGGCTGTTACATCGCTCTGAATACGCACTGCTGATTGGCTTTGTATGTAACCAATCAGATGGTTGTGTGGGCGGGACAATGAGGCAAAGACATATGCAGAAAGCAGAGCAGCTTGTGAAGACTTCTGCTTCCGAACTCGTTCGGTACGCCTGCGTGCCGAACCGAAACACCCCTTCCGAAACGGTTCGATACAAATACACGTACCGTTACACCCCTAAGTGTAATGCCCGCAGCTAAAAGCAACTGCGTGAGAACGTATACTCGAATATCACAATATAGTCATTTTCTGTATCGCACAGAGACAAACCCGCAATATATTGAGTATATCGATGTATCGCCCAGCCCTAAAATAAAGTGTGTAATCCTATTGTATCACGTCATCAAATTACGTGTATTCTCAACATCACACAAAGTTCACTTATTCTATTTTCCTACACTTTGCACATCCTCGTTCAATATATTTTGAAAAATATTTTTGCCCTTAATTTAAAAACACAAACCTCTGCTTATTCCATGTTTTTTTTTCAATTTACGTAATATTTCATCCAATGCCCATTCCCTCTTTTATTTTTTTCTAGACAAATCTACTGTGTGAAAGATGTGAATAGACCGCCTGTGCTGAATTTCACATCCTACCGTGGGTATCGCTGCCCCTCCACCAGGCAAGAGGTTTAGCATACCCTGCCACTTTCTCCCACTTTTTATTTGAGCATTTCCCTCCTCTAAATGCACACTCAACCATTCCTGACATAGGTGCTATTTGATATAATGTGAGTTAGCTGCCTCTTAGAGAGTCCAAGGAAAAGGCAACTGTGTGCAGAGTTCACATTTGATGTGGAACATGTCCCAGACTACTGAGAGTGTTGAGGAAGCTTAACTTCCTCCCTTGCTCTCTGACCTCTTTAGTACCGTATTTTCCGGACCATAGGGCGCACCGGATTATAAACTGCACTGCCGATGAATGGACTATTTTCAATCTTTTTTCATATATAAGGCGCATTGGATTATATGGCGCGTTAAAGGAGTCAAATTATTATTATTTTTTCCAAATGTAAAAGACTTCCTTGTGGTCTACATAACATGTAATGGTGGTTTTTTGGTCAAAATGTTGCATAGATGATGTTTTACAGATCATTTTTGACAGTTGCTTCCGGATGCAGCATTTTGTGGGCGGTCCTATATACATGGCTCACCTTCGGCAGCGTCTTCTCCCCGTCATCTTTGTTGTAGCGGTGTAGCGTGCAAGGACGGGCGTAGAAGAAGTGTTAAAACATAGAGCTAAATTTCAATGACATTCAGACTTTACTTAAATCAATAAAGGAGCAGCATCTCTTCAGCCGGAAACAACAACAAATGTGTCCCGTGAAAAACCGTCTGACCGGAACTCTCTAATAACTAAAGTTCCTTGGGTGAATAATGTAAACTCACTCCACCGGTATGTTTTAACGCTTTCATGGCGAGTTTACTGACAGATGTAAGTAAGAACTTCACACTACCGCATTTTTCAGACTATAAGTTGCAGTTTTTTTCATAGTTTGGCCAAGGGTGCGACTTATACTCAGGAGCGACATATGTGTGAAATTATTAACACATTACCGTAAAATATCAAATAATATTATTTAGCTCATTCACGTAAGAGACTCGACGTATAAGATATCATGGGATTTAGCGATTAGGAGTGACAGATTGTTTGGTAAACGTATAGCATGTTCTATATGTTATAGTTATTTGAATGACTCTTACCATAATATGTTACGTTAACATACCAGGCACCTTCTCAGTTGGTAATTTATGCATCATTTAACGTACACTTATTCAGCTTGTTGTTCACTATTCTTTATTTATTTTAAATTGCCTTTCAAATGTCTATTCTTGGTGTTGGGTTTTGTAAAATAAATTTCCCCCAAAAATGCAACTTATACTCCAGTGTGACTTATATAGGTTTTTTTCCTTCTTTAATATGCATTTTCGGCATGTGCGACTTATACTCCCAAAAATATGGTACTTTATATTAGAAATGGCAACAGTGGAGGATGAATGTCCCATAACAAGAAGATAGAGAAAAAGAAGAAGCTTACTGGGTCCACACGGACTATAAAGGCGGACGTGCACAATTTTTATACATATCCGCAGGTACCAGAAGGTAAGAAAAGTTGCTTACGCATATTATTGCGAAATAAAACGCTAATACTCATATGTTGAAAAACAGTACAATCCATCAAGTGGTGCGGCTTTATAGCTTCCCAAAGTCGTACTAAAACATTTTGATAGATATTTTCAATGGAACATATAAAATGTTGGTGTTATTTACTTGAGTCAGATTGACATCAAAGTGCAGTCTACACATATCTCTTATGTTTGACTGCCATCCACTGGTCACCCCTACCATTACACAATGTACCAAATAAAATTGCTTTCAGGTCAGTAAGCAAAACCAGAATTATTCCGTACATGAGGGGCACTGAACCATGAATTGATTAACGTGGACCCCGACTTAAACAAGTTGAAAAATGTATTCGGGTGTTACCATTTAGTGGTCAATTGTACGGAATATGTACTGTACTGTGCAATCTACTAATAAAAGTATCAATCAATCAATCAAACACTGGGTTATAAGGTGCACTGTCGAGTTTTGAGGGAAAAAAAAGATTTTAAGTGCGCTTTATGGTCCGGAAAATACGGTACTTTAACACTACCATAAGGTTGCAGCCGATTTATGACTTAGTCTCAAACTCTGAGTTTCCCGCTTGATCACCAGCGTTCTCATGTCCATGTTGTGTTTGTGTCTGGTGTGTGTCATGTGTGAATGTCAGAACACAGAGAAGCAAATGCGGCAGCTGGCAGTCGTCCCTCCAATGCTGTTTGATGCCGAGCAGCAGCGCATCAAGTTCATCAACATGAACGGACTGATGGATGACCCCATGAAGGTGTACAAGGACCGGCAGGTCATGAACATGTGGAGCGAGCAAGAGAAAGACACTTTCAGAGAGAAGTAAGGTCAACTCTTTAGTAAAAGTCAGGATGGTCAATGTAGTGCATTTGTGTAGCACGTTTGTGGGAAGGGCTTGACACTATCGTGCTGCCTCCCATTCACACATTCATACAATGATACTGGAGGCTTCCATGCAAGTTGGCAACCATCAAGAGCAAATAGAGTTTTTAGTGTCTTGCTCAAGGATAAATAACACGGTCCCTGAAGGAGCTCAGGGTCAAATCTGTAACTTCAAATTACGGCCACTATAACTCCTGAGCTCTGTCGACCCATAGCCTACAGCCTGTCATAAATGTATCATTGAAACACCGTTGATATACGTTTTTTTGTTCATTAATTCAGACGAGGGGCCAAATCATACCAAAAATATATTGAAAACAATTGTATTAGGAAAAAATGCAAATCCAAATAATTAGGGGTGTAACGGTACACAAAAATTTCAGTTCGGTACGTATCTCGGTATAGAGGTCACGGTTCGGTTCATTTTCGATACAGTAAGAAAACAACAAAATATAAATCTTTTGGTTATTTATTTACCAAATTTGTAAACAGAGGCTTTATCCTTTTAACATTGGGAACACTATAATAATTCTGCCCACGTTAATCAACATTAAACTGCCTCAAATTGTTGCTCACATTAAATAAAATGACAAAACGTTTCTTCTACATATAAAAGTGTAAAACTAAACAGTTTCAAGTCAACTCATCATGCTTAATTTATCACAGCATTTGGGAAGCCTGTAGTTGATTTCTATTATGTAAATGTTATATTTTTATCAACATGTGATAGCAGGGACCCTGCCATTCAAAGCTTTTCTGTCCGCAAAACACACACACACACCGCAAAATGAGCTAAAGTTACGCTAAAAGCTAATTGGCCTTCACCTCAAGCCAGAACTGCGAGCGAGCTGAGCTGCAGTTAAAGTTTCTAGAATGTCAACGGCTCACAGTGATGTTAGTAGTAGTTGACTGGGAGGTGTTTATTATCATTTGGGGAGAGTACGCTGCCTCATGCTTACCTGCTAAACACCTATCTGCTCATCACGACACTGGAGCACTGACTCCATGCGCTCTGAATACGCACTGCTGATTGGATGTTACCGATATATATGTAACCAATCAGATTGTTGTATGGGTGGGACAATGCTGGGTGCTGAGACAGAAGCAGAAGAAGCAAAGCAGCTTGTTAAGACTTTAGCTTAGAAACTTGTTCGGTATACCCCCGTACCAAACCGAAACCCTACTACCGAAACGGTTCAATACAAATACACGTACCGTTACACCCCTATAAATAATCCATTACAGACACCAAACATAATATAACAAAACATACTGTACTGAGGAAATAGAGAATAAATGCAGAAAATAATGTGAAAGTCATGTACATGATGAATGAAATTGATACATAAACATTTAAAGCAATGTAAATAATTACATTTAGACAAATTGTTTGGCTGTATGATTACCAAGACAGTATGCGATGATTGGGGCCAAATTTTACTCGAAAATAGAATCATATGAAAAGTGGTTCATGAAATAAAAAATGCATACTTGTATGTCAGTTTAAAACAAATTTATACGCTTTGTAAAATTTCATATTAGCCCATTTCTGGATGAGCATTATTATCATACTTGCCAACCTTGAGACCTCCGAATTCGGGAAAGGGGAGGGTGGGGGGACGGTGTATATTGTAGCGTCCCGTAAGAGTTTGTGCTGGGTATTTATTCTGTTGTGTTTATGTTGTGTTACGGTGCGGATGTTCTCCCTAAATGTGTTTGTCATTCTTGTTTGGTGTGGGTTCACAGTGTGGCGCATATTTGTAGCAGTGTTAAAGTTGTTTATAGGGCCACCCTCAGTGTGACCTGTATGGCTGTTGACCAAGTATGCCTTGCATTAACTTATGTGTGTGTAAAAGCTGCATATATTATATGACTGGGCCGACACGCTGTTTGTACGTATGAAAAGCGGACATGACGACAGGTTGTAGAGGACGTTACAGGCAATGCCTTTGAGGCACGCCCCCAATATTGTCGTCTGGGTGGAAATCGGGAGAAATTTGGTAGAATGGTTGCCCCGGGAGATTTTCGGGAGGGGCACTGAAATTCAGGAGTGTGCCGGATAAATCGGGAGGGTTGGCAAGTATGATTATTATACTCAGTGTTCGTTATGTGCTCATAATAAAAGGGCTGCAATAATTTGGGGCAAATAATATTTCTTAACACATGGGGAAAATGCTTTTGAAGCACACCGAGAGTAACACTTTTTAAAAATGCTTTTCTTTGGAAATATATTCAATGTGTCTTTACAAGCTTGGACTGTAACAAATGAAGTGATATACTATTTGTTAGATGCTTAATGATATAGGCTCGATTGGGTTGCATGGTATTACATATTTTTGATATATAAACCTTTAATTCAATCATTCTGTTTTGTTTGGTTTTGAATGCTCTGAGCTTGTTTTTCTAGTATTTCATGTTGTATTTTTCTCCCTTCCTCCCACAGATTTATTCAGCACCCTAAAAACTTTGGTTTGATCGCATCTTTTCTAGAAAGAAAGGTACGGGTTTTGCATTTCCCTGTGTAACTCATTCTTACCAGGAAATTACATTTCCAGGCAAATCACATTTCTTTACATTTTTTTCAGACGGTGGCAGAATGCGTGCTCTTTTATTATTTGACCAAAAAGAATGAGAACTATAAGAACATAGTGCGAAGGAACTACAGAAGACGGGGAAGAAGCCAGGTATTGTCAACTATCTTGTTTACAACTCTTAATAATGTCGTCTGGTATTTCCAGGAGCACACGAGCTGTATGCTTACTCGTCAGATTCCAGCTGTCTTTTCGTAATAATGGGAATACTTTTAGCTGATTACATTTTTTTGAGGTTGCGGTCTTAATGCTCGGGGCACAATGCCATAGTCGTTTGGGTAAAACAAGTCTGACAACAAATTATAGTAACCTTTGCTCTACTTTTTTTTTTTGGAAGAAAAATGACTTGCAAGATGACTCAACCTATAAAAGAGGAATTTTAGTGTTGTGTTGACAAATAGCATGCAGAATGATGCAATCAGATACACAGGACATGTCTGACACACAGTTGTCAGTGTCAAATGGAGGCATGCATGTGCGTGAGCCACCCTGCCCCACGACAAGAGGATAGAGAAAATTGAAGAACTTATTGAGTACAACTGAATAAATATGGTAGATTATTTTTTCAACCAAAAATGCTTTGCTCTGATTAGGGGGTACATGAATTAAAAAAATGTTCACTGAAAAAAGTTTGAGAACCACTGACCTAAAGGAATATCACTGTAAAATTGAGTATTCCTTTTTAAAGTAAAACACCAAACAAAAGACATTAGTATTTTGCGTTACTTTTTAATCTTCATTTATTTACCACAGAGAATAGAAGTGGTTACAGCAGGGGTAGGGAACTTACGGGGCGGCATAGCTCGGTTGGTAGAGTGGCCGTGCTAGCAACTTGAGGGTTGCAGGTTCGATTCCCGCTTCCGCCATCCTAGTCACTGCCGTTGTGTCCTTGGGCAAGACACTTTACCCACCTGCTCCCAGTGCCACCCACACTGGTTTAAAAATGTAACTTAGATATTGGGTTTCACTATGTAAAGCGCTTTGAGTCACTAGAGAAAAGCGCTATACAAATATAACTCACTAATGTGGCTCTTTTGATGACTGCATCTGGCTCTCAGATAAATCTTTGCTGACATTGCTTAACACAATAAGTTATGAATAATTTTGCTGGTTATCACAGTGATAAAAATAATGTTCCAAATATAAAACATTTTCCTGCATTTTAATCCATCTATCCATTTTCTACCGCACCTGTTCAAGAAGTCGCATTATTGGCAAGAAGTATTTTATTTATTATTGGTTAGCTTCAGAATAAAAATGCTATAAAAATAATAAGAGACTTATTGTACTCAAAAAATGTTGTTATTAATTAATGCATGCATTTAGTTGTATTCAGTGTTAAAAAATATTATATGGCTCTCACAGAAATACATTTTGAAATATTTGGCTTTCATGGCTCTCTCAGCAAAAAAGGTTCCCGACCCCTGGGTTACAGGAACATTGCATGCCCACTCATCTTTGCTTGTTGCTTTATAATCAAAATAAAATGAGTAAATCTCAATGTTAGTCACACAACTGGTATCTTATGCAGGTAACCTGTAGGTAATTGCATATCCCCTCTGTGGCACAAAAGCCGCTAGTATTGCTTTTAAAAACTAACACATGTTGCGTAAATGGCACAACTAGGTGATGTTGAGGTAGACAACACAACTACGCAGCACTTATGCATGGAATAGAATAGAATGGACTTTATTGTCATTATATTTGCATATAATGAAATTAAGGACTCCAACTTAAGGTGCGGTAGTGGGAACACATATGGGGTAAAAATAAATAACACAAGAGGTAATAAAGGAAAAATCAACAATTGAAATAAACAGACTACTATCAAAAAAAAAAAAAAGCAATCCTGTACAACAGTGGTTCTCAAATGGGGGTACGCGTACCCCTGGGGGTACTTGAAGGTATGCCAAGGGGTACCTGAGATTTTTTGTTTTTTAAATATTCTAAAAATAACCACAATTAAAAAATCCTTCATAAATATATTTATTGAATAATACTTCAACAAAATATGAATGTAAGTTCATAAACTGTGAAAAAAAAATACAACAATGCAATATTCAGTGTTGACAGCTAGATTTTTTTGTGGACATGTTCCATAAATTCGGATGTTAAAGATTTATTTTTTTGTGAAGAAATGTTTAGAATTAAGTTGATGAATCCAGATGGATTTCTATTACAATCCCCAAAGAGGGCACTTTAAGTTGATGATTACTTCTATGTGTAGAAATCTTTATTTATAATTGAATCACTTGTAAATAAATATTTCTACACATAGAAGTAATCATCAACTTACGCCCGATTGTAGCTGAGATAGGCACCAGCACCCCCGGGACACCAAAGGGAATAAGCGGTAGAAAAATCGATGGACTGGATGAATCACTTGTTTATTTTCTCAACAAGTTTTTAGTTATTTTTATATCTTTTTTTCCAAATAGTTCGAGAAAGACCACAACAAATGAGCAATATTTTTCACTGTTATACAATTTAATAAATCAGAAACTGATGACATAGTGCTGTATTTTACTTCTTTATCTCTATTTCAACCAAAAATGCTTTGCTCTGATTAGGGGGTACTTGAATTAAAAACATGTTCACAGGGGGTACATCACTGAAATAAGTTTGAGAACCACTGCTATACATTATACAAAACACTTTAGAAATACAAAATACTGTACAATATACAGAATAAGACAAGAGTACCAAAGTAATAAATACCAATCAGTGTCGGATGTATTGCACTCGAAGGGTAGTACTGCATGCTGATGTAAAACACAAGTTCTGCTGTACAAAGTTTACATATCAGTGACCAGACTTCTTTTGTTCTATTTCCATTCAAATGTTGCCAAATTTACGAGTGTTTTGGTATACTTTTTATTTTGGTAACTCTTCTTCTTACTCCTGACTCTGCATTTTTCTTCCCCTCACAATTGTTCTTTTGCAACAAAGACTGTATTTGTCGATCATTTAAAAAAAAATGTTGATTACCTTATTTATCGGACTATAAGTCGCTCCGGAGTATAAGTCGCACCTGCCGAAAATGCATTATAAAAAAGAAAATAAAGCATATATAAGTCGCACTGGAGTATAAGTGGCATTTTTGGGGAAATGTATTTGATAAAACTCAGCACCAAGAATAGACATTTGAAAGGCAATTTAAAATAAATAAAGAATTGTGAACAACTGGCTGAATAAGTGTACGTTATATGACGCATAAATAACCAACTGAGAAGGTGCCTGGTATGTTAACGTAACATATTATGGTAAGAGTCATTCAAATAACTATAACATATAGAACATGCTATACGTTTACCAGACAATCTGTCACTCCTAATCGATAAATCCCATGAAATCTTATACGTCTAGTCTCTTACGTGAATGAGCTAAATAATATAATTTGATATTTTACGGTAATGTGTTAATAATTTCACACATAAGTCGCTCCTGAGTATAAGTCACATCAAAAAATAGGGACGGCGTGGCGCAGTGGAAGAGTGGCCGTGCGCAACCCGAGGGTCCCTGGTTCAAATCCCACCTAGTACCAACCTCGTCACGTCCGTTGTGACCTGAGCAAGACACTTCACCCTTGCTCCTGATGGGTGCTGGTTGGCGCCTTGCATGGCAGCTCCCTCCATCAGTGTGTGAATGTGTGTGTGAATGGGTAAATGTGGAAGTAGTGTCAAAGCGCTTTGATTACCTTGAAGGTAGAAAAGCACTATACAAGTACAACCCATTTATCATTTATTTATCCCCGGCCAAACTATGAAAAAAACTGCGACTTATAGTCCGAAAAATACGGTATGTCAAAAATCCTTACAGCCCTATTGTGTATTATATGTTGCGCTTGACCACAACAGAAGTACCCGATTATACAATTGTTATTTTTAAAATGTTAGTAAACAAACTCATAATCTGCGTGCCCCTGCATATGTATGTGTGTTTGTGGCCCTCGCCCCCACAGCTGGAAATCCAGGGGAAACACTGCTATGGTAATCTTGGTTGACTTGGCAAATCTACAGAGGCATCCTCTTGTTCTTCTTTGTTAGCTTTTCTCTTTTTTCCTGGCTTCCTCTCTCACTGTCTCTTTTAAGTATTCAAGATACCGCGACGAGATTATCATCACACGAAGGTGTTGCATTAGCCTGAGGCCGACCGTACATCACATGCGGCAAAGGGTGTCAATATTACACGAATGATGGTCCTTACGGCATGGGTCTGCACTTAAATGAACTCTCACCCTAAAATCCCAGACAGGCGAGATACTAGTGAGGAAGTGGTACTGTGTGCTTGAAAACCAAAAGTTATACAGCCGAACATTCACTCTGTGGTTTCTGAACTTTCACATCCTGTTTTGTTTTACCTTGTGCTGACATGCTTTTTAGTTTAGTAACGTGTATGTGCTTCTATGAAACCAAATTATTAGTGTTGATGTTAGTGTTTTGTCAATGTAATGCAACAGAGGTCTGTACTTCTCATCATAGGTACACTTCAACTGTGAGAGACAGAATGTGAAAAAAAATCCACAAATTCACATTGTAGGAATTTTAAAGAATTTATTTGTAAATTATGGTGGAAAATAAGTATTTGGTCAACACGACAAGTTGAGTTTATACCAAAATGGATGCATGGATGATACAGCAAAGGAATGAGAGAATGTCATGTGGTCAGATGAAACCAAAATAGAACTTTTTGGTATAAACTCAACTCGTCGTGTTTGGAGGAAGAAGAATACTGAGTTGCATCCCAAGAACACCAGACCTACTGTGAAGCATGGGGGTGAAAACATCATGCTTTGGGGCTGTTTTTCTGCTAAGGGAACAGGACGATTGAAAGAATGAATGGGGCCATGTATCGTGAGATTTTGAGCCAAAACCTCCTTCCATCAGTGAGAGCTTTGAATGGTTGACCAAATACTTATTTTCCACCATGATTTACAAAAATTCTTTAAAATTCCTACAATGTGAATTCCTGGATTTTTTTTTTTCACATTCTGTCTCTCACAGTTGAAGTGTACCTATGATGAAAATTACAGACCTCTGTCATCATTTTAAGTGGGAGAACTTGCACAATTGGTGGCTGACTAAATACTTTTTTGCCCCACTGTTTATAACAGCAACAGCAAGTCAACCCAACTATGTTCATTTTACTGAAAAGGCTGGCATTATTTCGGTTTATCTTCATAATGGGATGCCTTGTTGTTCCTGTTTCATCTGTAGCACGGGCAGCAGCAGCAGCAGCAGCAGCAACAGCAGCAGCAAGTCAACCGAACCAGCCAGGAAGAAAAGGACAAGGAGGAAAAAGAAAAGGCAGAGCCAGAGAGGGATGACGATAAAACTGAAGTTGAAGACAAGGAGGATGGAATGAAGTAAGTCAAACTAGTAAATCAAATAAGGGAGCATCGAATCAGCAGTCAGATGTGTCATCTGCATCTCAATATTAATACATTTAATTTACAGCACATTTGAAGTTACAGACCGACCTTAGTGATTAAAGCATTTTCAAAAGAAGAAAATAAAATAGTGATAAAAATGATAGTAAAAACCGAATGTCTTAAGACCATTTTAATGGTGATTTATACCACATCTGAAGATACAGATAGATCTTAGTGTTTAAAGCATTTTCAGAAGAAGAAAAAAATAGTGATTAAAAAAAGTAAATATTAATAACCAAATGTCTTAAGACCATTTTAAAAGTCTCCGGTGCCTCAGACAGTCTGGAATGGAATTCCACAGACTCGTAGCAGCAGCACTGAAGGCCTGACGGTGGTTCAGGCTTTGTCCTTACAATTGTAAGACTGTTATGGTACAGAGGAAATAGTTTGATTGAAATTTTGAAAAAGATTGTTGCCTGTAAAGTTATTCTGAAGGCGAGCATACTTGCCAGCCCTCCCGATTTTCGCGGGAGACTCCTGAAGTTCAGTGCTCCTTCCGAAAATCTCCCGGGATAACCATACTCCCGAATTTCTCCCGATTTCAACCCGGACAACAATATTGGGGGTGTACCTTAAAGGCACTGCCTTTAGCGTCCTCTCTCACCTGAAAAGGAAACTATTATATATGTCTCCGTTATCCATAGGTTTATCTATAACCCATAAAGTAGGCAGGCACGGAGCTATTTCTCAGCGTTATTTATTCCAGCCGGCACGTTAATACACTGACGCACAACATCGGCATTCCCATCATGCATTGCTTCAAAACTACGACAAGTATGTCCAAAAACATAACAGAGACAAAGCAGAAGAACGAAGAAGAGACATGGCGACGACGAGTAAGAAGAAGGAGTATGCTTGCAAGTTCCAAAATGATTGGAAAAAAAATTTTCAGTTCATCCAGGGCAGCTCGAAGGGGAAGGGGTATGCTGCCTGGAAATTTTGTAGATCACACTTCTCCATTGAACACGGTGGCAGAACGGATATACTCATTCATGAATGGATATACTCATTCATGAATGGATTTTATATATACATACATATATATATATATATATATATATATATATATATATATATATATATATATATATATATATATATATATATATATATATATATATATATAGTACACACTGTAGAAAAGAAGAGCTGGTACTAAAAATAATTTTTATTGTTTTTTAATTGTCTTTTCCATTTTATATATAAACTATGTGTTGTATAAAAAATGGAGAGAAGATCATCAAAGTTAACATTCATTTCATGTGTTTGTATATATATATATATATATATATATATATATATATATTTACATACATATATACATACACACACACACACACACACATATATATATATATATATACATACACATATACATGTAATTGTATTAACAAAACACTATATTGCGATTATATATTGTTTTCGGAATATTGTTATGGATATTGTTGTCCGTATTACATAGCACTTATCTCTTAGCTTGCAATAGATGATTAATTTACACATCACTTTTTCCATACTGTACATATTAATAAATCTTGCCCGACGTGCTTCTGTGTGCAATATTGTGTAGGTTCCAGTCCTCCTGCAGAAAAAAAACCTACTCAGGATGTATTTCAGTTTGACTTTTTCAAGCCCCCTTCAACTTTGTCCTCTCCCCATCATCCATGTTGTAGTTTTTAGCGCTTTCATATCGAGTTAGAAGTTACACCTGTACGGTGGTTTTTATCAGGAGTGGCAAAAGGTGAGGGTTTTTGTTCTTGACATCATGAAGGTTTATTGTTTTTGACGTCATAAAAATGCAGAATTAAAAAGTGAAGTAAACCCGGGAGAGACATGACATATTTTTCTCATGTTTGATAGTCTAGGGATACATTGTTGTTATAGCATATTTAAAAATGTAATTCCTCATAATAAAAAGACCTTGAGCATCTATATAATTTAATATAGACTAAATGCCAATCATTGTAATGTGTTCATTGATCCATAGATTACTTTTTGCTTATCATGTGCAAGGTAGCAATAGCTGTGAAATGTCGTTTAAAAACATCCTGGCATTTCTGAATTATAGAGATGAAACTTCTGGAGAAGACGCAGAGGACAAAGAGCCTGCCGTGGCTGTCAAAGGTCGACGAACAGCCAACAGCCAGGGGCGGCGTAAGGGCCGAATCACCCGCTCCATGACCAGCGAAGTAGAGGAGACGACCGCCCCGCCTGTCAACAATGAGCTTGGTCAGTTCACGTGGTTTAACATCAATCAAAGCATGCTTGGAATTTGTTTTAAAAGCACATACTACACCTTAAGCCCTATTAACAAGTGCAATTTACCCTTATTAGATTTTTTTGGATCATCAATATGTTATTAAACACACACTTTAAAGCAACATCAATGTGTGCGCACATTTAAAGATATCTGTTAATTTCTGTCATCAATAAACTGAAATAGTCATGCCCTGTAGCAGGCCTGGGCAATAATTTTGACTCGGGGGCCAAATTTATAGAAAAAAAAATATGTCCGGGGGCCGGTATATCTATTTTTAGGAACACTAATACTAAAACTCATAACAATGTCTGATTGAATGCTAAAAACGTTATGACAGACCTCCTTAAGAACGGAATGGAGTTTTACATTTTTTTACTGAATTAGAAACCAAGAATGTGGGATTTACAATATTAACTTTGAACGATAAAACACTGAATATTGACAACATTTGAACGTCACGCCCCCCTCTCGATCGGCATATTTTACAATCAAGCGAAACGCAACAAAAGTACAACAAACACAGCGAAATATGAACGCGAAGGGTAAAAAAAAAAAAAATTATATATCTAGGTTTTGAAACTTTGTTGTAAAAATCTCCTTACGCGTCTTAAAGTACCAATGATTGTCACACACACTCGAGATGTGGCGAAATTATTCTCTGCATTCGACCCATCACCCTTGATCACCCCCTGGGAGGTGAGGGGAGCAGTGAGCAGCAGCGGTGACCGCGCCCGGGAATCATTTTTGGTGATTTTTTCCCCGATTCCAACCCTTAATGCTGAGTGTCAAGCAGGGAGGTAATGGGTCCCATTTTTATAGTCTTTGGTATGACTCGGCCGGGGTTTGAACTCACAACCTACCGATCTCAGGGCAGACACTCTAACCACTAGGCCACTGAGTAGTCTGTCCCTGACATCCGCATTTCAGGCTGTGGAATTGTAGAAACGCTCCCCACCCACATACTGTTTGGTGCCTCGTCTGAGCTGCTGTGACTTAGATGACAATAGTAATTAATTGGATTACCGTAATAACCAATTAGATTACCATAATACCGTATTTTTTGGAGTATAAGTCACTCCGGAGTATAAGTCGCACCTGCCAAAAATGCATAATAAAGAAGGAAAAAAACATATAGAAGTCACATTTTTGGGGGAAATGTATTTGATAAAACCCAACACCAAGAATAGACATTTGAAAGGCAATTTGAAATAAATAAAGAATAGTGAACAACAGGGTGAATACGTGTACGTTATATGACGCATAAATAACCAACTGAGAAGGTGCCTGGTATGGTAAAAGTCATTCAAATAACTATAACATATAGAACATGCTATACGTTTACCAAACAATTTGTCACTCCTAATCGATACAATCCGATGAAATCTTATACGTCTAGTCTCTTACGTGAATGTGCGAAATAATATTATTTGATATTTTACGGTAATGTGTTAATAATTTCACACATAAGTCTCTCCTGAGTATAAGTCGCACCCCCGGCCAAACTATGAAAATAAACTGCGACTTATAGTACGAAAAATACGGTAACTAGTATATCATGCAAAAGCGCAGATTCTAACCATTGAAATACTTTGTATTGTTCTAGACTTAACGGCCATTTGAAAATATCACTGCATACCATAATGGCAGCTACAGTTTCCATCGTAAAGATCTAAAAAAAATATTTGGGAATGTCCGTTGGGCCAGATTGAAAAGCTTAACAGAATATTCGCCTAGATCTGCCCTATAGAATGGATCTACTGACCCATACCACCAGAGTGCACTGTTGCCTTTTGTTGCTTGAGTTATTCACTTCAAGCTTGTGCACCCTGTTTTGTGCTGAAGTGACACTGAATACACCAGTTAGGTGCTCGGTTAAATGACATCTACATTCATTCCCATTAGTTCTACAAAGACAAAAGTGTTAGTTAAGTGCCAGCTTGGACATTACAATTTTTTTTTTTTTTTCTTCTGACAGGATATCAGATCTTGCTTAAATTCATTCACACAGAATTCCGCAATGACTCAACAGATTGTTTGTTCCTAAGCTTGGATCAGTGCCTAGCTGGTTAGTTTGCCCTTGACAGCTCCTTATAGCGGTCATGCAAGTACAAGATCCAACTTCTCTGTGTGTCGGGCAGGGCCAGGGTCACTCTGGCTCATACCCTGTGCAGAGAGCGAGAGAGAGAGAGAGAAAGAGAGAGAGAGAAGCCAGTTGTTATGTCTATAATCATTAACTGACTTCTCTCCTTGGATTTCCTGCTTCCTCCATCTAAAACAAACAGTTCCTAGCGACCTAGGCAGCAGTGCCTCTTTGGCAAGCAGCACTAAGTACCCTGCCCCCTCGCATTGTTTTTTTCTTCTCTAATTTCTCTCATTCCTTTCCTCTTGTCAGTCACTCCCTATAACTGACTTTGTCACACTTGCCCACCCCGCCTCCTTCTTACTTTTTGTATGTGTGTGTGTGTGTGCTTATGTGTGTTTGACAGCCAATCTGGAGATGAATGAGAGCTCTCGCTGGACTGAAGAAGAAATGGAAACTGCCAAAAAAGGTAACAACAGCAATCTATGTGAACTCCATTGCAACGTTATTGTGCATAATAGAGTTGCCACTCAAAAGAGCAAGTCATTTTTTTTCTTCAAAAGCACACAAGACAAATGATGGGGTTGTGACTTCCTGTTCGTGAGGCAGCGATTGACACGTGCCGTTAGGTTGTGTCTGGTTGTAGCAACGTGAACAGGGGCTGCGGCTCTTCACAACCATTTCCCTTCTCTGGGTCAAGGCAGCCTGTCTTCTTATCAAGGTGGCTGTAAAGTATGTCCCTTATCAGTCACCTCTGCAAATGCAGCAGTCATTAACCTGCCTGTTTATTATCTCTGACAGAAGATTACTCAGCCACTCACGGCTGAATCACGGAGGTTGCTGATTCTGTGCCCAATGTCCTCACACTTGCGCTGTGTGATTGTTGCACGCAGTACATGATTCTCAAACTGAGTTGATGATTGAGTGAGCTTCTAAACCCAGAGTGGGGTCTAATTCCTCATAGTCCTCAGATAGGGATTCCCCATAGATCAGCATCTTGCTGAATGCTGAATTGGTATTTTCAATGAAAAAGAATTACCAGGGGTGTAACGGTACGTGTATTTGTATTGAACCGTTTCGGTACAGGGGTGTATCGAACGAGTTTCTAAGCTAAAGTCTTTGCTTCTTCTGCCTCTATGTCTCAGCACCCAGCATTGTCCCACCCACACAACCATCTGATTGGTTACATATATAGCGGTAACAGCCAATCAGCAGTGCGTATTCAGAGCGCATGTAGTAAATGCTTCAGTGTCGAGCAGATAGGTGTTTAGCAGGTGAGCATAAGGAAGCGTACTCTCCCCAAATGATAATAAACACCTCCCAGTCAACTACTACTAACATCACTATGAGCCTGTTGACCTTCTAGAAACTTAAACTGCGGCTCAGCTCGTTCGCAGTTCTGGCTTGAGGTGAAGGCTAATTAGCTTTTAGCGTAATGTTAGCTCATTTTGCGGTGTGTGTGTGTTCTAGATAAGCTTTAAATGGCAGGGTCCCTGCTATCACATGTTGATAAAAATATAACTTTTACATAATAAAAATCAACTACAGGCTTCCCAAATGCTGTGTTAAATTAAGCATGATGAGTTGACTTGAAACTGTTTAATGTGGCACTTTTTATATGTAGAAGAAAAGTTTTGTCGTTTTATTTAATCCGAGCAACAATTTGAGGCAGTTTAATGTTGATTAACGTGGGCAGAATTATTATAGTGTTCCCTATGTTAAAAGGATCAAGCCATTGTTTACAAATTTGGTAAATAAATAACCAAAAAATGTATATTTTGGTATTTTCTTATTGTACCGAAAATGAACCGAACCGTGACCTCTAAACCGAGGTACGTACCGAACCGACATTTTTGTGTACCGTTACACCCCTAAGAATTACCAATGACATTTTAAGAAAAAAATTCAAATCAAATTATTGGCTTAGTGCTTTTATATCACGACCTGCTGATGATTTTTTTGGGTCACATGCATGGCTTTGTCTGACTCTTAAGTTTGGCTTGTGAATAATTCTGTCTGCCCTTCCTTTTAATCACAGCCTTTTCCTCTTTCAGCTGCTTGAATTCAATACTTCAGCCTCTTCTCGAGGTGTTTCTAATTCTGTCTACATATGTCGTGCCCCCAGCAATGTGCAGGTTGTGCATTAGTACATATTTGTATGCTCAGGGGTTATTTTTCAATATCTGGCACCATCTTGGTTTGAACACAGGGCCGTGTAGTAATCCTGGTTAATGTCTGCAGTTCCATTCTCCTGCGGCAGGATTAGTGGGGTGCTCCATCCCAAAGGATTAGCCTGGCAGCTCAGTAGACGCAGGGCTTCTATGAAGTGCTTATGTAACCACAGAACCCCAGTGACAGTAGCCAGAGCTTGGAGAGGAGCTGGTCTTGGCGGATATTTTAGCACTTCTAACAGCTTGTAAAAATGA
Organism: Nerophis ophidion; assembly: GCF_033978795.1. Lineage (NCBI taxonomy): Eukaryota > Metazoa > Chordata > Actinopteri > Syngnathiformes > Syngnathidae > Nerophis > Nerophis ophidion. Next base: position 67,359,539 of record NC_084617.1, read on the forward strand.
GTTCAAACTCCTGCCCTACTATAAACACACAACATGCTCAACTTGTATACATTCTCCTCCCCAGGTGCTTGACATGCGTATGTTTTAAAGAGGCTTACTCAGGCCTCAAGCTTATTGGGTCCATCCCCTTTAGCTAAACTGATCTGAATAATGACATTTATGTCACAGGTCATTTGAATTTATATACAGTGTGCTTTCGAGTATTTTTGGCCAGAGTATTTGCAGTGTCCATGCTGCACAAAGATCTGCAGCCCAGACGACAATTGTTTAAAGCACTGGTTCTTAAAGGCCTACTAAAATGAGATTGTCTTATTTAAACAGGGATAGCAGGTCCATTCTATGTGTCATCTTGATCATTTCGCAATTTTGCCATATTTTTGCTGAAAGGATTTAGTAGAGAACATCGACGATAAAGTTTGCAACTTTTGGTTGCTAATAAAAAAGCCTTGCCTTTACCGGAAGTAGCAGATTATGTGGGCGTGACACTCCTTACATCCTCACATTGTTTACAATCATAGCCACCAGCAGCTAGAGCGATTGCGGACCGAGAAAGCGACTATTTGCCCATTAATTTGAGTGAGGATGAAAGATTTGTGGATGACAATATTGATAGGGATGGACTAGAAGAAAAAAAGGCGATTGCAGTGGGAGCGATTCAGTTGTTATTAGACACATTTACTAGGATCATTCTGGAAAATCCCTTATCTGCCTATTGTGTTGCTAGTGTTTTAGTGAGATTATATAGGACCTGAAAGTTGGAGGGGTGTGGCCACGGTTGTAGTGACCGCCAGTGTCTCCGTGGCAGGAGGTAATAGGACGCTGGCTCCGCTCATAACTACGGTAAGAACCAACTTATTACCACATGTGGTCGGGATCCATGTTCGCTTGACCGCTCTGTTCCATAGTAAAGCTTCACCTTCGGGAATTTTAAACAAGGAAACACCGGCTGTGTTTGTGTGGCTAAAGGCTAAAAGCTTCCCACCTCCATCTTTCTACTTTGACTTCTCCATTATTAATTGAACAAATTGCAAAAGATTCAGCAACACGGATGTCCAGAATACTGTTTAATTATGCGATTAAAGCAGACTACTTATAGCTTGGATCGGGCTGGAAAATAATGTCCGCTACAACCCGAGACGTCAAAGCACGCGTCATAATACCGCAACACTTCGCCGGAAATTTAAAATGGCAATTTAGCAAACTAAAAAGGCCGTATTGGCATGTGTTGCAATGTTAATATTTCATCATTGATATATAAACTATAAGACTGCGTGGTCGGTAGTAGTGGGTTTCAGTAGGCCTTTAACCTGGGTTCGATCGAACCCTAGGGGTTCCGTGAGTCGGTCTCAGGGGTTCAGTGAAACCTCCACCGCGGAGGTCAAGACAAACCGACTCATCGTGAAAATAAAAACTTCTCCCTATCTCCGTATTATGGATACCCCCAAACAATGTTCCCTCTAATTTTCTAAATGCGTGACTAACCTGACTAAATAACAAGTTAAATGTTTTATTATTGTAATCAAATGACAGCAGTAATTTCCATATTTTCTAATATAAGTGTTTTGGCCCACTTACAATAAAACACACAAAAAATATTGTTTTTCATGAGCTGTGTACTAACTAGTATTGTATGTCTGGGTGGGAGTCCTGCTTTGGAAATAATTTGTATCCCTTTCAGATATCGCATTTAGTTCCCACTAAAACAAGGGTTGGGAACCTTTTTGGCTGAGAGAGCCATACAAGCCAAATGTTTTTAAAAGTATTTCCGTGAGAGCCATATAATTTATTTATTTTTAACACTGAATACAACTATATGCGTGCATTTTTAAGAAATACCAACATTTTTAGAGTAAAATATGTTTCTTCTTCTTTTTTATAACATTGTTATTCTGAGGCTAACCAACAATAAATAAAACACTTCTTACCATTAATGCGACTTCTTGAAGAGGTGCGGTAGAAACCGGATGGATGGATGAAAATGCATGAGAATGTTTTATATTTTGAACGTTATTTTCAGCGGAATTATTCTTTACATATCGTGTTAAGCAATGTCAGCTAAGATTTATCCGAGAGCCAGATGCAGTCATCAAAAGAGCCACATCTGGCTCTAGAGCCATAGGTTCCCTACCCCTGCAGTAAAACATTCACATGTTGCACAATGAGATGTAAACATGTGATCATGTGCACATTCCTGTAACTTTGTTTGTAAAAAAATATATTGATTAGTATTTCTTTAATATATCAACATAATTTCATGATTCATATTTATAAATTAAGATTCAATTAAGTAAAACATTTTATTTTTTCTCTAAGGAAGGGTCCGGTGAAACTGGTGGGGTTCGGTACTTCCAAGAAGGTTCAGAACCACTGGTTTAAAGGCCTACTGAAACCCACTACTACCGACCACGCAGTCTGATAGTTTATATATCAATGATGAAATCTTAACATTGCAACACATGCCAATACGGCCGGTTTAGTTTACTAAATTACAATTTTTAATTTCCCGCGGAGTTTCTTGTTGAAAACGTCGCGGAATGATGACGCGTGTTTGTGTTTTCTCGGGTTGTAGCGGACATATTAGCCCAGCACCAATTACGGCTAAAAGTAATTTCTTTTCATCGCATAATTACACAATAATTTGGACATTTGTGTTGCTGAATTTTTGCAATTTGTTCAATTAATAATGCAGACTATAAAGAAGAATGCTGTTGGTGGAAAGCGGTGGATTGCAGCTGCCTTTAGCACCGAAACACAGCCGGTGTTTCTTTGTTTGTTGTGAAGCTTAGACACAGAGCGGTCAAGCGAACATGTTTCTCTACGTCAACTAGCAAGTTTTTGGATGGGAAAATTGTGATATTAAGTCGGCTCTTACCGGAGACTTCGTTGGATTACGCGACTTCGTCCTGTAGCTGTCAAAAAGGCAGCTATGATCTTGGCTCCTGGGCTTCTCTCAGAGACACTGGCGTTCAGCTCAGCCATCCGTAGGGTTGGGTATCGTTTGAATTTGAACGATTCCGATTCTTGGTTTCGATTCCGATTCCTGACGATTCTCGATTCAGATTCTTTCTTTTAAAATTTTTTTAAAAAAATTAAAAAAAGGCAGGGTCAAAACAAGTTCAGGATATTTTAAATGAGCTAGCTAACCTACAGTCTTTCTGAATGAAATAGTCTGACATTCCCCATCAATTTTAATTCTATTAACTTTTTATTAACTTTACTATAAATTCCTCACAGGGCTGTTTTCAACTAGAATATAAATATCAAATATAAGAACTTGAATATAAATATTATAAATTATGAATACATTTTCACAGGTGTACACTTTCATCAAGAGAGCTTTATTTTTGAAAACCTCATGAAAACACATTTACACACACAAGTGTATGATGCTGCAGGTACTTAAACATGTTACCGTGCTCCCACTGATGGGCTAACCTGGTGCAGAAAAGCAAATAAACAATAAGAAACAACTTGCAAAACCCAGTCCAGATTAGCAGCAGGTGCAGTATAAAATCAGAGACAGTTCTTGTTTAGGAAAATGACCATATCCACCTTCTCAGGCAGGATTTGTTTGCGTTCTGGACAGATAGTGTCTCCTGTCGAAGACGGGACACGCATTTATTTGTACTCCATGAACTCGGAGGTGCTTCATCATGTTCGACGTGCACCCCCCTAAGCACGAAACAGTCCTGTCGCGCGTGTTACATTTCGCCGATATTTCATTTTTTTTAGTAAAATAAAGCCACACTTTCGACCGTCGACGTGCGCTATCCATGCTTGACTGACTCGCTCGGCTACATAAGCTCGGCTATGCTAAACACTTCCGGCGGTGAGCGCTTCTTCGTTGGTGTTCAGCGGCTTCTTCTTCCGGGTCGGCGGACTTATTATTTTTTACCGGTCGGGGGACTGGGTATTCAAACTAAGAATCGAAATTAAATTTTTTGAACAATTCTGGGAGAATCGGAAAGTTAGCCCCGGTTCCAATCGATACTCGATACCCAACCCTAGCCATCCGACTTTGAGGTATGACTTTATAATCTCACTAAAATACTATTAACACAGTAAGCAGATAAGGGATTTTCCAGAATTATCCTAGTAAATGTGTCTAATTACATCTGAAACGCTCACACTGCCGCAGCCTGGAGTGGTCGCTTTTTTAAATTTTATTTATTTATTTATTATTTTTTTAGTTCTTAACTCTAACTTTCCTCATCCCCAAATCTTTCATCCTTGCTCAAAATAATGGGGAAATCGCCGCTTTCTCGGTCCGAATAGCTCAAGCTGCTGCTGGCCATGATTGTAAACAATGTGAGGATGTGAGGAGCTCTACAACCCGTAACGTCACGCACACATCGTCTGCTACTTCCGGTACAGGCAAGGCTTTTTTATTAGCGACCAAAAGTTGTAAATTTTATTGTCGATGTTCTCTATTAAGTACTTTCAGCAAAAATACGGCAATATGGCGAAATTATCAAGTATGACACATAGAATGGACCTGCTATCCCCGTTTAAATAAGAAAAAAATAATTTCAGTAGGCCTTTAAAGGTTCCAATAGCTCTACCTGTGAATGTGCGTGTAAGAACACTGTGTTTTGTAAAGATTGTCTCTGGCCGAGTTCTGTTTGCATGTGCACACTTCTTGGCCGGGGTTTATATAAGTGTGCTAATCTGCAAGGCTTTGCCAGAGTGCAGGCAGGCACCTGGACAAAGGCCCCTGCTGTGGTTGCTGGAACAATCAACATAAAGGCGCTGCAGGTAGACGCCATATATCGTCTTTCTTTTCCACTCTCGCGCTCTCTTCGCTTCCCTCGCTGTCCACTTCTTGGTTCGGGAGATGGCACCAGCCCAAGTTGGCAGGCGCTGTGGAAGATTTGGCAAGTGAGGGGTCCCCCTCCCCCTCACTCTCTCTCTCCTTACTCGGTTTTATTATAGACTGGAGAGAGGTCACATTCAAGATGAAAAGCAGGTCAGTCAGGAAAAATGTGAAAGCCTTTATGCTTTCTCATGGTATCAACATCAACTCTGTCGCCTCCTCTCTCCCTCCGCCCCATCGTCTCTCTTTGCTTACTGTCCACTCCTTTATTCCGACCCGGTCTCCATTCTCTCTCTCCCTCTCTCTCTCTCTCTCTCTCTCTCTCGCTCTCCCCTCCCCCTGCTCTATGTTTACACTTGGACTGCCTGAGTATGTTTGTGTCTGTGTACTAAAGTATTAACAAGAGAGAGAGAGCGAGAGAGCAAGCAAGAGCGAGAGGGTCGAAGTTGGTGTGTACTCACTCATGCATTAGTGCTCGCACTGGTCGGTGGTGCCTGCTGGCAGGGTGAGGTAGGGGGAGGGATAGGCAGACGGAGAGAGGGAGGGGAAAAAGAGAGATAGAGAGATCAGATGAGGGGAGAGAGACGGAGCGAGAGAGCGAGCAAGCACATAGCACTGCCTCCGAGTCCCACTTTCCTGTGGAAGTCTTCCTAGACGACCGCCATTGTGGAGAGACGCAGCACGAGAACGAGCGCTGCACTTACAGAGGCGGAGGAGTGACGGGGAGAGACCGGGATCATGTGTTGTTTCGGAGCATGTCAACCTGACCCCGGCTCAAATATCAAGCCAACTGGAAGCAAGAGTGGAGGGACCGAGCTGTTTTTATCTTGAGTTTTGGATCGGAAGGCCCCTGCGTTGAAGAGCGATCCTGGCAGCCTACCCTGTGATCAGATAGTCGGATCGTGTGATCCAGCAGGGCCTCAAGACAACGGCTGAAGTAACAGGCATGTGACACAGCGACAACCACGTTCTGGCCGCACCAGCTGTTGATTGGACTTTCTCTGGGTGGAGCCTAAGGCCATGGAGGGTCTTCATTGGCTGAGAGACAGCCATCTGCTTTAGTATCGCTGCCGCTGATTGGATGTTTGTTCCACGTGTTTTTTCTCTGCTTCTGAGGCTCGGAGTCAACTACAGCTACTTGGAAATGCGCTTCGTGCACTCGCATACAAGGACTAAACGATCAATAGATGTGTCAGTACCAAGGAATTTTTGATTCTAAATGTGTTTTTGTACAAACCAAAATTGATGAAGTACACAGCTTTTACACAATTCATGGACTACAAAGTTGTTTTTGTCGGGTGTCTCAGGTGGCCGGTCGGCCTCTTCCTCTATTTAGGTGTTTCTTTACGTCTCGCTGACTCTTGGAAGGAGCTACGGCATGCATTCTTAGCAACACCCTTTGTGGTTGTCCTGCAGCTTTTAGGTACAGTCAGTTCAGCTTTTGCTGTAGTTTTTTATTTATTTTATTTTTTGTTTTAGTGCTGTTAATATATCATCAGCAAGGAGCCACGGCATGCATTCTTAGCACAATCCTTTGTGGTTGTCCTGCAGCTTTGCAGTGCTGTTAATATATAATCAGCAGTAAAGTGAATACTTACAAGTCTTCTCACACTTGCATGATGATGCACTGCTTTTCTTAGACCATGTCGCCACATACAGTATGTCAAGGGTTATTTTATAGTATCAAGATTATTACTTGATTCTTGGTCAAATGCAATCCTGGTATAATAGACCTCCGCTTGTACGTGAGTACGTGTACCCCAGCACATGTACTTGTGACTTTTGTTCTCGTCATATAGCTTGTTAACTGCTGTTAGGGCCAGCTTTTATTGCAGCTGTTCCTCGTGAATGGTACTTTTCAGCTGATATCAGGGTCAGCTTAATACATCTGTCTGCTTCTTGTCTTAACTGCCTCCGTTAAATAATGAGATGCGAGGACCTTTGAACTCTTGTACAAGGTTATCCTGCAAAGTGTTGGCTCCTTGCTTGTTAATAACAACCCTCAGAGAGGCTGCCCTGCCAGGACCTGTCATATTGGCACAGGAAAGAAGTGGGCGGTGTAGGTTAAGCCGCTTACAACACACACTGTTAATGAGTTGCTTTTAGCTACCAGCACACCCTGAAGGGGAAACACCAGGGTGAATTCTACACGATCTGCCTTTAGCTCTCCCTCGCACAAAGATGCTGACTACTACTGTACCTACATTTCTTTTCGAGCCCACACAGTATGTGGATTTCATGACCGCTTTTTTCTATCATTCTCTGGCCGGGTGGGAGCTGGTCGACTCTTGTGTAAGGCACAATCATGTGGTTGGCTGGGTAAAGGACCATGGTTTTCTTGGAACTGGGTCACATCAAAGTTAGTCGGAATATAACCGTGTGACCTTAGTGCGGGAACGTTAGTTATGTCGTTGGTGGAAGGGGCGGTCCGTCTACTGTGTCACCACTTCCCTTACCGATTCTATGCTGGTGTGTATTTAGGAAGATAATGGCAGCTTGCCAGTGCTCCTCCTTGCCTGGGTGTCTGTTACACTGTGGACTTGACTCACAGACTGCCCTACAGTTGTGATAGAAAAAAACTAATATTTGGAGATTGTAATGACTGTTCATTCATGAGGAACGATGCTCTGAAGTACTCTACTTTGAAATGTTTAGTCATGCACACAATTAAATGGCCAATGGGCTTACAGCTAAATTTTAGATGCCTTACATACCCAGTATATGGTGTCAGAAATTACGTTACCATTAACCCTCTCCCTTCTTTATAACAGGTCTTCTCCAATATGGTAGGAACTGGTCTGCCATTGCCAAAATGGTGGGCTCAAAAACCGTGTCACAGTGCAAGAACTTCTATTTCAACTACAAAAAGAGGCAAAAACTCGATGAAATTTTGCAGCAACATAAAATGAAATCGGTAGGCAAAACGACACCTTGTGACCTGTTTTCTCATAATTATTATTTTTTTTTTATCAGTAAATGTTGACATTAGTTTTTAAAATAATATTATTATTAAATGTCTTAGGAGAAGGAACGAAAGGCTCGGCGCAGGGGCAAAGCACTTCAAAATGAAGGAGCCACTGCCCAGTTTACTGCAGAGGAGGAGGAGATGGAGGGCTCGGGGGCTAGTGGCAATGAAGAAGAGGCACCTGAGGATGGTGAAGGTACATTGCACTCTACATGTGCCTAAACTGATAAGATAATACATAATTAAAAGCTCAATGTTCCATTATAATATAATAGATCCATAGTAGTGTAGTATATTAATATTACTATATGTGACATGCAGTGGGGCAAAAAAGTATTTAGTCAGCCACCGATTGTGCAAGTTCTCCCACTTAAAATGATGACAGAGGTCTGTACTTTTCATCATAGGTACACTTCAACTGTGAGAGACAGAATGTGGAAAAAAAATCCAGGAATTCACATTGTAGGAATTTTAAAGAATTTATTTGTAAATTATGGTGGAAAATAAGTATTTGGTCAACCATTCAAAGCTCTCACTGATGGAAGGAGGTTTTGGCTCAAAATCTCACGATACATGGCCCAGTTCATTCTTTCCTTAACACGGATCAATCGTCCTGTCCCCTTAGCAGAAAAACAGCCCCAAAGCATGATGTTTCCATCCCCATGCTCCACAGTAGGTTTGGTGTTCTTGGGATGCAACTCAGTATTCTTCTTCCTCCAAACACGATGAGTTGAGTGTATACCAAAAAGTTATATTTTGGTGTCATCTGACCACATGACATTCTCCCAATCATCCGCTGTATCATCCATGTATCCATTTTGGTATAAACTCAACTCGTCGTGTTTGGAGGAAGAAGAATACT
>NC_084617.1:67373178-67408178 GCF_033978795.1 Nerophis ophidion
AGGGGTTAGTGCGTCTGCCTCACAATACGAAGGTCCTGCAGTCCTGGGTTCAAATCTAGGCTCGGGATCTTTCTGTGTGGAGTTTGCATGTTCTCCCCGTGAATGCGTGGGTTCCCTCCGGGTACTCCGGCTTCCTCCCACTTCCAAAGATATGCACCTGGGGATAGGTTGATTGGCAACACTAAATTGGCCCTAGTGTGTGAATGTGAGTGTGAATGTTGTCTGTCTATCTGTGTTGGCCCTGCGATGAGGTGGCGACTTGTCCAGGGTGTACCCCGCCTTCCGCCCGATTGTAGCTGAGATAGGCGCCAGCGCCCCCCGCGACCCCGAAAGGGAATAAGCGGTAGAAAATGGATGGATGGATGGATTTTCAATTAAACAATAGAAAATATGTACTCATATAGTAGTACAGTTGGCACAGTACAGTAAATTGACAGTAAGAGTTAAACATTTAACATGTGACATTTTAAACAATTTTGAACAGAAATAGTTCATGCACATTCAGATAAATTCTTGAAAATTGCAATTTAATTTTTTTGAGCCGGCGGCCCGGCTGTATATATTTGCACTAATTGACTGAAAGAGCGGGCTTCATGGTGGCAGAGGGGTTAGTACGTCTGCCTCACAATACGAAGGTCCTGCAGTCTTGGGTTCAAATCCAGGCTGAGGATCTTTCTGTGTGGAGTTTGCATGTCCTCCCTGTGAATGCGTGGGTTCCCTCCGGGTACTCCGGCTTCCTCCCACTTCCAAAGACATGCACCTGGGGATAGGTTGATTGGCAACACTAAAATTGGCCCTAGTGTGTGAATGTGAGTGTGAAAGTTGTCCGTCTTTCTGTGTTGGCCCTGCGATGAGGTGGCGACTTGTCCAGGTTTTACCCCGCCTTCCGCCCGATTGTAGCTGAGATAGGCGCCAGCGCCCCCCGCGACCCCGAAAGGGAATAAGCGGTAGAAAATGGATGGATGGATGACTGAAAGAGCACGCACTTGGCGCGATGATGTCATGTTGTCGATGGAAAAATGCATTTTTAGACCATATGATTTGCCTGAGTGGCTAGGAGACCCCGAGAGTAACAAGGGGTTGCCTTGTTGCCTTCACATTAAGAACAAAAAAATAGTTTTTAGTATAAGTTTTCTGCTTTCAAGAATCGTAATGCCGAGCGCATATGTCAATATAATGTCACTAGCTGTTTACTTCATTTAAGAACATTTTTCAACATATTGAGCAAAGAGGTCTCATTTTTTCACTCTACCAACAAAAGTTTACTCGTTATTAGTGAGAATATACCGTATTTTTCGGACTATAATTTGCATTTTTTTTTCATAGTTTGGCCGAAGGTGCGACTTATACTCAGGAACGACTTATGTGTGAAATTATTAACACATTACCGTAAAATATCAAATAATATTATTTAGCTCATTCACGTAAGAGACTAGACATATAAGATTTCATGGGATTTATTGATTAGGAGTGACAGATTGTTTGGTAAACTTATAGCATGTTCTATATGTTATAGTTATTTGAATGACTCTTACCATAATATGTTACGTTAACATACCAGGCACATTCTCAGTTGGTTATTTATGCGTCATATAACGTACACTTTTTCCGCCTGTTTTTCTCTATTCTTTATTTATTTTAAATTGCCTTTCAAATGTCTATTCTTGGTGTTGGGTTTTATCAAATACATTTCCCCAAAAATGCGACTTATACTCCAATGCGACTTATATATGTTTTTTCCCTCCGTTATTATGCATTTTCGGCAGGTGCGACTTATACTCCGAAAAATACGGTACTTATTTTAAGGTATTTTTTGGTTCATTGAGGTTTGCTAATTTTACTTGTTTTGGAAAGTCTTGACAAGCCAAAATTTCTTGTTCTATTGGCAGATCATTTTTCTTAGTTCAAATAAAATACCCCTAATTTTTGTATATTTTGTTTTTGTTTTTGACCACTGACTTTTTGCAGTGTAGGTTATTTGTGCTGCTTCCTCTTTAAAGAAGTTTTTTTTTAGCTTGCAGTCATTTGTTCCACGCCTTTTGCCGCAAAACAAAACCACCGACATCCCTTTTCTTTTCTTTGGAGCAAACGTCACGCTCTCGTTTGTTTTAGCATTAGCCATTTTGTGCTAGGTCTGTGAATATCCGCTAAGAAAACAAGGGGGAGAACAAAATAAGGAAGCTCCTGGGGGCAAAAACAATGTCTGAGCAAGGGGAGAAAAAAACATAACTAACTAAAAAAACACTAAAAAATTTTATTAATGAAATCAATATATCGCCCAGGTCTATTATTATGTCAAATAAAACAAATTGAGGCTGGATTGTAGAGAGATTCAAAAGAACTCTATTGTGGTTCTAAGAACACGTATTCAATATTTGAAGAAGAGTATAATAAATATTTTGTGCAAGCCCGTACGTTACGTAACCCTCTCATTCTCTGTGTAGATACCTGAAGCGTCAGTCCAAGGCAGTCAGCGGGGTGCGGGTGCCAAAGCTGCACTGCCCCCCCACGCTCTGGCATTGTACCAGCAGCAGATAACCATGGCTCATGGGGAGTCGTCCCAGGAGGTCAGACAACAACAACAGCAGCAGCAGCAGCAGCAGCTTTCAGGCCAGCCAGGCAAGCAACAGCCTTATACTCAACAAACAGAAAGAGATAGGGAGGCTCCTCATAGCAGCAGCCCCCGAGTCCGCCCACGCAGCCCCTGCACCGATGACAAGGATGGTACGCACGCCTTTTATTGCATGCTGGATAATTCATGTATTCCCTCTTATTGGTGCTGGGTCGCACACAATGTTTCATTGAACATATTTATTCATGCTACTTTAGATAATTGTAACTTGTCCTTTTTTTTTTCATTTTTCATTTCATTCATTTCAGGCAATGACATAAAAATAATAATAGTAAACAAAAAAAAAGTACAAAGTTGACCGCACATAATAATAATAATGAATATAGTGCAAAAGGTAATGTATAGTATATAGCAGGGGTCACCAACGTGGTGCCCAGATGAGTCGCCCGCTGGCCTGTTCTAAAAATATCTCAAATAGCAGCACTTACCAGTGAGCTGCCTCTATTTTTTTAAAATTGTATTTATTTACTAGCAAGCTGGTCTCGCTTTGCTTGATATTTTTAATTCTAAGAGAGACAAAACTCAAATAGAATTTGAAAATCCAAGAAAATATTTTAAAGACTTGATCTGCACTTGTTTAAATAAATTCATTTATTTTTTACTTTGTTTCTTATAACTTTCAGAAAGACAATTTTAAAGAAAAAATACAACTTTAAAAATGATTTTAGGACTTTTAAACACGTATACCTTTTTTACCTTTTAAATTCCTGCCTCTTCTTTCCTGACAATTTAAATCAATGTTCAAGTAAATGTATCTTTTTTATTGTAAAGAATATTACATAAATTTTAATTTAATTCTTCATTTTAGCTTCTGTTTTTTCGACGAAGAATATTTGTGAAATATTTCTTCAAACTTATTATGATTAAAATTCCCAAAAATTATTCCGGAAAATCTAGAAAATCTTTAGAATCAAATTTAAATCTTATTTCAAAGTCTATTGAATTTCTTTTGAAATTTTTGTTCTGGAAAATCTAGAAGAAATAATGATTTGTCTTTGTTAGAAATATAGCTTGGTCCAATTTGTTATATATTCTAACAAAATGCAGATTGGATTTTAACCTATTTACAACATGTCATCAAAATTTTAAAATTATTCTTAATCAGGAAAAATTTCTAATGATGTTCCATAAATTTTTTTAAATGTTTTCAAAAAGACTCGAATCAGCTAGTTTTTCTCTTCTTTTTTTCGGTTGAATTTTGAATTTTAAAGAGTCGAAATTGAAGATAAACTATGTTTCAAAATGTTATTAAATTTTTTTTCCTGTTTTCTCCTCTTTTAAACCGTTCAATTAAGTGTTTTTTTCATCATTTATTCTCTACAAAAACATTCCGTAAAAGGAAAAAAAATGTACGACTGAATGACAGACAAAAATACCTAGATTTTTATATATATACCGGTATATAGTTTTATTTATTAAAGGTAAATTGAGCAAATTGGCTATTTCTGGCAATTTTTTAAAGTGTGTATCAAACGGGTAGCCCTTCGTATTAATCAGTACCCAAGAAGTAGCTCTTGGTTTCAAAAAGGTTGGTGACCCCTGGTATAAAGTCTACATGACTGTCCAGTTTTGCCTGAAAGGGAGTGGGAAGAAGATCATTTATTTAATCCCACCCCCAGTTCTCCATTCAGTGATTATTCACATGAGTTTCACTGTTACTTTGTTCAAGGACTATAATACAAATGTTGTATCATGGTGGCATTACCCCAGGTAACAATTATTATTACACTGTATTAACAATTTGTATCAATAATGTAGGAATAATGAATATACCAACAATGGTAATAGACACCCTAGGAATAATGGTAAGGTAAACATTGAGCACATAACACTTTGAGACAGAGTACAACAACAAGTCAAATTTAATTAAATACCCTCATCTCTATATTTGAACCAGACCCAATGTTTGTATAATAGTTTAAATCGATTAATAGTTTGGCATTGCTTGTGTTGTAAGTCCAGTTTGTTCCATAGTTTTACTCCGCATACAGACACACCAAATCTTTTACGATTGGTTTGAACTCTCGGCAATGAGAAATATCCAAAGCCTCTGAAGTTATGAGCCTGCACTCGTCTTATAAAAAACGTTGTAGATTAGTCGGCAATCATTTGTTAAAATCTTTTATATAAGATTATTAATGTATTATATTTAACAAGGTCAGCAAATTTGAGCAACTTTGATTGCATAAAGAGATTGTGAATATGTTCTAAATAACCAACGTTGCACATTTTTTCTGTAATATGATCAGAGGATGAATCGTGTTGTGGTGTTGTTAAAAATATCAGACTCATTAAGCAGTTGTATTATATTTTTAACACATTTTTTTTTTTTCTTTAGTTATCTTCCGACCTTGAGTCTGTGTTTGCTCGTGTTTAATGTACAATGTGTGTTTCTGGGACACTAGTGGACAGGGAACTGATAAATGATACTACAGTATCCCTCCGGATTCGGAGGCGAATTGTCTTATTTATTACCCTAGATTACTGTGATCTTGTTGGATGTGACTATCACAGCCCAGGCGTGTCTCTTTGAAGCCCACGAAGAAAAGCTGTAGCACACCTGCTTAACTAGATTTGAATGAAAGTTAAATTTATTACAAACCCCGTTTCTATATGAGTTGGCAAATTGTGTTAGATGTAAATATAAACAGAATGCAATGATTTGCAAATCCTTTTCAACCCATATTCAAGCGAATGCACTACAAAGACAAGATATTTGATGTTCAAACTCATTAAACTTTTTTTTTTTTTTTTCAAATAATACATACGGTAAATTAGAATTTCATGGCTGCAACACGTGCCAAAGTAGTTGGGAAAGGGCATGTTCACCACTGTGTTGCATCACCTTTTCTTTTAACAACACTCGATAAACGTTTGCGAACTGAGGAAAGTAATTGTTGAAGCTTTGAAAGTGGAATTCTTTCCCATTCTTGTTTTATGTAGAGCTTCAGTCGTTCAACAGTCCGGAGTCTACGCTGTCGTATTTTACGCTTCATAATGCGCCACACATTTTCGATGGGAGACAGGTCTGGACTGCAGGCGGGCCAGAAAAGTACCCGCACTCTTTTTTTATGAAGCCACGCTGTTGTAACACGTGCTGAATGTAGCTTGGCATTGTCTTGCTGAAATAAGCAGGGGCGTCCATGAAAAAGACGGAGCTTAGATGGCCGCATATGTAGTTCCAAAACATGTATGTACCTTTCAGCATTAATGGTGCCTTCACAGATATGTAAGTTACCCATGCCTTGGGCACTAATGCACCCCCATACCGTCACAGATATTGGCTTTTGAACTTTGCGCCGATAACAGTCTGGATGGTTCGCTTCCCCTTTGGTCCGGATGACACAATGTCCAATATTTCCCAAAAAAATTTGAAATGTGGACTCGTCAGACCACAGAACACTTTTCCACTTTGCATCAGTCCATCTTAGATGATCTCGGGCCCAGAGAAGCCGGCGGCGTTTCTGGATGTTGTTGATAAATGGCCTTCGCTTTGCATAGTAGAGCTTTTACTTGCACTTTACAGATGTAGCGACCAACTGTATTTAGTGACAGTGGTTTTCTGAAGTGTTCCTGAGCCCATGTGGTGATATCCTTTAGAGATTGATGTCGCTTTTTGATACAGTGCCGTCTGAGGGATCGAAGGTCACGGTCATTCAATGTTGGTTTCCGGCCATTCCGCTTACGTGGAGTGATTTCTCCAGATTCTCTGAACCTTTTGATGATATTATGGACCGTAGATGTTGAAATCCCTAAATTTCTTGCAATTGCACTTTGAGAAACATTGTTCTTAAACTGTTTGACTATTTGCTCACGCAGTTGTGGACAAAGGGGTGTACCTCGCCCCATCCTTTCTTGTGAAAGACTGAGCATTTTTTGGGAAGCTGTTTTTGTACCCAATCATGGCACCCACCTGTTCCCAATTAGCCTGCACACCTGTGGGATGTTCCAAATAAGTGTTTGATGAGCATTCCTCAACTTTATCAGTATTTATTGCCACCTTTCCCAACTTCTTTGTCACGTGTTGCTGGCATCAAATTCTAAAGTTAATGATTATTTGCAAAAAAAAAAAAGTTTATCAGTTTGAACATCAAATATGTTGTCTTTGTAGCATATTCAACTGAATATGGGTTGAAAATTATTTGAAAATCATTGTATTTCCCAACTCATATGGAAACTGGGTTTGTAAAATAGTTTCACAGTAAGCAAAGATCTATGATTACTGTCTCACTTGGTGGATTGCTTTGGTTTTTCCTGATGGCATGTGTGTGTGTTGCTTTTTCAGACAAGTTGCAGGCTTTCTCCCCACATGGTGAAGTTAAGAGACCCGGACTAGGCCCAGATGACCTAAGGTCCTCCAATTTAGTTCGACCAACTCTGTCTCCATTCCCTATGTCCCCACGAGACATGGCCAAAATCAGCCATGACCAGCACCTGCTCCAGTTTAACTGTAAGGGGCTCTTCTTTTGTCTTCTTGCCTAATGTTGCATGCGGTCAGAGATGCCGTGCCTTTAAATATATGTCACGGTGCTCTCTGATCATCATCACATCATTTCTTCTCCTTGTCAGCGTTCCAGCAATCAGGCCACCCAGGACTCCCTGGTTTGCCGCAGGATAGTGGAAGGCAAGCAGCAGTCCGACCCCTCATCATGCCAGAACCACCGCCTCTTATTTCTTCAACCAAGCCCGGTGGCTCCATCACACAGGTATTGCAGAACACAGTTGGTTGCATTGACAATTTAAATTAGGATAAAGGGAGGTTATGGAATTGTATTGTAGACTGGGGGCGGCATGGCGTGGTGGGTAGAGCAGTCGTGCCAGAAACTTGACGTTTTCTTGCCATTCAAATCACTGCCGTTGTGTCCTTGGGCAGGAACCACCCTTGCCTCACGCTGGTGATTGCATAATGAATGATGGGTGGTGGTCGGAGGGGCCGTAGGCGCTAGAGATGCGCGTTTTGCGGTCTCATCCGCGGAATCCGCGGATAAACCGCGGGTCGGGCGGGTGACATGACGAAAAAATAGGTTTTAAATAGATTCGGGCGGGTGGCGGTTGAACCATTCGGAAATATTTAATATACATAGTTCAGGGATCGGCAACGTTTACCACTCAAAGAGCCATTTTGACCCGTGTCACAAAGAAGACTCTAGGAGCCGCAAACATTCTCGCGAATATCTGCTGGCGGTCACCCAGATAACAAGGATAAGTGCGTGCTGTGAATCCGTTGCCTTTGGAGCCTTTTACAACATGTACAAACTGCTTGCCAGTCCAGCAACATGTTGTATGTGGCTTCTGCAGATACACGTACACGACTGCAAGGCATACTGGGTGATACAGAGTACACTGACGGTTGTGATATAAACAACTTTAACACTCTTACTAATATGCGCCACAATGTGAAGCCACACCAAACAAGAATGACAAACACACGTTTCGGGAGAACATCCTCACAGTAACACAACATAAACGCAACACAAAAAATACCCAGAATACTTTGCATCCATGACTATTCCTGACTATATTATACACCCCGCTAGCACCAAACCACCTCCCCCCCACCACCACCACCCGTGCGTCTAAGGAAGGCGTGGTTGGGGCGCGGGGGTGTAAAATATAATCAGGAAGAGTCATGGATGCAAAGGATTCTGGGTATTTGTTGTGTTGCATTTATGTTGTGTTACTGTGAGGATGTTCTCCCGAAATGTGTTGGTCATTCTTGTTTGGTGTGGCTTCACAGTGTGGCGCATATCAGTAAGAGTGTTAAAGTTGTTTATATCACAACCATCAGTGTACTCTGTATCACCCAATATGCCTTTCAATCTTGTACGTGTATCTGCGGAAGCCGCACACAACATGTTGCTGGACTGGCAAGCAGTTTGCACATGTTGTAGAGGGCGTCAAAGGCAATGGCTTCATAGCACGCCCTTATTCTCGTTATCTGGATGAGCACCAGCAAATATTTGTGATAATGATTGTGGCTCTTAATGTCTTCTTTACTCTGTGAAACGGGTCAAAATAGCTCTTTGAGTGGTAAAGGTTGCTCACCCCTGATATATAACAATGGGCGGGCAGTTGCGGTTTTGATAAAATGTTGGTTTGGGTGAATGGCGGGTGGATGACGACTTTAATGATGCGGTTGCGGATGATATAATTGCTTATCCGCGCATCTCTAGTAGGCGCTAACTGGCAGTCATGCTTCCGTCAGTCTACCCCAGGGCAGCTGTGGCTACAAATGTAGCTTACCACCACCAGATGCGAATAAACGAATGATTGCTTCCCACTTATCTATAAAGCGCTTTGAGTGTCTAGAAAAGTGCTATATTTCAATTAATATATTTAATGATGTATTATTATTATTAAATAATTTAAAAAGTCACTGCTTTTTTTAGGGAACTCCGGTACAGTTGCACAACCCAGCTCATGGATTCGAACATGGGAAAATGCCTTCTACTCAAATGGGCTTGTCTTGGATGGATCCGAGGAAAGTTGGTAAGTACATTTGGTAGGGGTGTAAAGGTACGTGTATTTGTATTGAACCGTTTCGGTACGGAGGTTTCGGTCCGGTTCGGTGGTGTACCGAACGAGTTTGCACACGAACATATTAAGTAGCCGCCTATGCTAAAGTCTTAACAAGCTGCTCCGCTCCGTTCTGCCTGTGTCTCCTACACAGCAGCCAGCATTGTCCCACCCACACAACCATCTGATTGGTTACACGCAAAGCGGTAACAGCCAATCAGCAGTGCGTATTCGGAGCGCATGTGTGTGTGTGTGTGTGTGTGTATGTGTTACGACAGCAAAGTCCTGTCTGTCTGTTATTTCACTTTACCTTTTTTTGCGTTGATTGAGCTGTGTTGAAGCAGCAAAAAAGGGCATTATGTTAAATTAAGAGTTTCTGTCTGTGATACTTTTTATAATAATGTAACTGCATTATAAAGCCTACATGAACTCTATGGTCTTCAGCGATGAATAGTCTCTCTTATTGCTATGGTACTATTTTTTCAGCTATAGTTTCATTAATCATTAGTAATGTAGCAGCCTAGTTTTGAATGGCAGGGTCCCTGCTATCACATGTTGATACAAATATAACATTTACACAAAAAAATCAACTACATGCTTCCCAAATGCTGTAATAAATTAAACACGATGAGTTGATTTGAAACTGTTTGATGTTGCACTTTTTATACGTGGAAGAAAGAAAAGTTTTGTCATTTCATTTAATCTGAGCAACAACTTGAGGCAGTTTAATGTTGATTAACGTGGGCAGAAATATTATAGTGTTCCGAATGTTAAAAGGATACAGCCATTGTTTACAAATTTGGTAAATAAATAACCAAAAAATTGATACTTTGTTGTTTTCTTACTGTACCGAAAATGAACCGAACCGTGACCTCTAAACCGAGGTACGTACCGAACCGACATTTTTGTGTACCGTTACACCCTTAACATTTGGGCAATCAAGACAATCTAATTAACTTCTGGTTTTCTTATTATTAAAGCTGCTGCATGTCACCTTGAGTTAGATGCTTAGAGCAGTGTTTTTCAGCCACTGTGTAGTGTACCGTGAGATACAGTCTGGTGTGCCATGGGAGATTATGTAATTTCACCTAATTGGGTTAAAAATCTTTTTTGCAAACCGGTTATTATAATCTGCAAATAATGTGCCGTTGTTGAGTGTCAGTGCTGTCTAAAGCTTGGCAGAGTAACCATGTTATACTCTTCCATATCAGTAGGTGGCAGCAGGTAGCTAACTGCTTTGTAGATGTCGAGAACATGGTTTGTCATGATCACAATATGCAACCGACAGTGGGAGGCAGCGTGCAGGTAAAAGGTATTTAATGTTTAAACCAAAAATAAACAAAAGGTGAGTGCCCCTAAGAAGTGGCATTGAAGCTTAGGGAAGGCTATGCAGAACAAAACTAAAACTGAACTGTCTACAGGTCTGGGCAATATGGGCTTTTTTTAATATGTCAATATTTTTAGGCCATGTCACGATACACAATATATATCTCGATATTTTGCCTTAGCCTTGAATGAACACTTGATGCATATAATCAACCTAGTATAAGGATTCTATGCGTCTACATTAAAATTATTGTACATACTGCATTGATATATGCTCATTTTAAACTTTCATGCAGAGAGGGAAATCACAACTAAGTCAATTGACCAAAACTGTATTATTAAACAGTGGCACAAACATTCATGTCATTTCAAAACAGAAAGTGCAAGATTGTCAGAGACATTTTAAAACAAGTTATGAGTGCACTTTTGTGCATGATGTCACTAAGATGACATATCAAAATAACACTAAATTAAAGTGCACTTTTTGTACAGAACGCCACTACAATAGTTTGAAACAAATAAAGTGCACTTTTGTGCATGATGTCACACAAGATATTTCAATAAGTGTCAAATAAAAATGAGCTGCATAGTAAGAAATCAAATAGTGTATGTCCTTCGCTATGTGGTAGGTTCCTGCGGACGTTATCTCTTTCAGTTTTTGACTATTTTTTTCATACGGTGTTGATCTGGAAATGGTTGCCTCTGCATTTTGTTGGTATGACACCGAACGGCGTTTCAAGCACTTTTCATTCTCTAGCGGGTGACTTTTCAAATGATGCTACATATTAGCAGTAATGCTTCTTTTTGTGGCAAAACTTTTGCCCCACATTTGACAAATTACTTATGTCTGTTTCACATATTTCCACTTGAAACCAACCAATCGCCAGACGATGGCCCTCCTGCTGTTTTTCTTGGAAATTAATTCTTCCTGCATTTGTTACCAGACCAGATTCGCACCTTCTTTCTCTCGTATTACCACTCGCACCACAGCTAACGTTACCCATGCTGCTACCTCTCTGCTCTGCGAGGGAGTATACATATGTGATGTATACATATGTGACAGTATGTGACGTATTTAAGAAGGTGTGCTTGTTTTAAGTCTCTGTGAGAAGGAGAGACAACAAAGAGTGAGAAGAGCCTTTAGTGTAATGCCCGCAGCTAAAAGCAACTGCGTGAGAACGTACACTCGAATATCACAATATAGTCATTTTCTATATCGCACAGGGACAAATTTGCGATATATCGAATATGTCGATACATCGCCCAGCCCTACTACAAAGTAAACAAAAACAGAATGCTGGACAACAGCAAAGACTTACTGTGGAGCGAAGACGGCATCAACAAAGTACATCCGAACATGACGTAACAATCAACAATGTCCCCACAAAGAAGGATAGCATCCGTACAACTTGAATGGACTTGATTGCTTAAACAAAGCGGGTGTGGGGAATAGCACTCGAGGAAGACATGAAACTGCTTCAGGAAAATACCAACAAAACAGAAAAAGTCACCAAAATAGGAGCGCAAGACAGGAACTAAAACACTACACGGAAAAACACCAAAAAAGTCAAAATAAGTCAAGGCATGGTCGTGACAGGTGGTGACAGTACACCTACTTTGAGACAAGAGCTATAGTGATGCATGCTTGGTTATGGTTTGAATTCATATCCAACAATTGCGAAAACGACTTTCCACCGTCAATATTGGCTGCTGAGTTAAAAAAAAAAATGTGTATGTATTGTGTGGGCTTACAAGAGTATGAATATTTATTACATTTTGGGAAGTCACCCTTTAGCGGGCCAAACAAAACCACTCAGCAGGCCTTAATTTGGCCCGCGGGTCCCACTTTGAGTACCACTAGTCTAAGAGATTGTAAGGTCGGACCACTTGCTGGACCAATTTGCTTTTCCTGACTCTCTCTATTTTCCTAAATACTTTACAGGGGGCCCATTTCCTGTGGTCAAGCAAGAACAGTTATCACCCCGCAGCTCTTCCTTGCAAGCTGACAACCCATCCACCCAAGGAATATCCCACGATGGTTCTGGAAGAGGTATGTGGTAGTCATTTAGTACTTTTTATATCATGTTGAATGACCTAATTACTTGCTTCTAAAATGAACACTACATACACACTGATTTACCGATACTAGTACTGATTTACTCAGTTGTCCGAAATGTGTCTCAAAAATAACAATTGCCTTTAAATAAAGGAAATTATACTACACCTTGGCTTGTTGTTCTTTGCATTTACCATCATTTTGAATTCCATTCTAGCCGTCCAAGGTGGTAGCATCACAAAGGGTATTCCAGGGACCAGAATGCATCCAGATTCTTCAGTCTCGTACCGAGGGGGTTCCATCACTCAAGTAAGTGTATATAGAGGTTGTAAAAAAGAAAAACACAACCCTTTTCTACTTTTTGTTGTGTGGAAATTAAGATTGTATCCTCTTCACAGTAGGCCATTATTTTTAAACCAACATTTGCCAAATATTTTCATATTAAGACCCAAATTAAAAACTCAGTGCCTACACCCAAAAGTACTCAACATATACACTACATAATGAATTGCCATAAGTGTTTGTAATATTCACATATACAATACAGATATACAAATGATAAGGTATGGAGGCTTTTTTTGCTGATCAAAAAATGGCTCATGCAGCATACAAAGATAACTTTATTAATCTCATGAGGGAATGTATTGAGTCAGAGCAGCATATTCACACACCATGTGCATACATATGTAGTGTACCTTTGAAATATATTTAAATGCATTTTACTAAGACAATCGCCCAAATGCAACTGAAATGACAAGCGGTAGGAAATGGATGGATGGATGGGTGGATGGAAGGAATCTGAAATCCAATAAAACTTGACCTGTGAGGCATATTGGTATCTTACCCTGAGCTAAACTATACCTTTTAAATTACAAGTAATGGCAATATTTTTTGCCCATGTCACTGAACGGGACAGGTTTAAAAAGAAAAAAAAAAGTTGATATAATGTATAATGAATATATTGAATATTAATATATTAAATTTGACCATAGTAGACTAATTTTATGCCACGATAATTTTTGCCTTGATCATAGTTGTAAGAATTTAGTCTATGACAGGGGTGTCAAATCGCAGTTATGGTTGCTCTCAGAGGGCCGATTTTAACAATGAGTAATATATGAATATACATGTGTGTGTGTGTGTATGTATATATATATATATATATATATATATGTATATATATATATATATATATATATATATATATATATATATATATATGTATATATGTGTGTATATATATGTATGTATGTATGTATATATGTGTATATATATGTATGTATAATAAATTAACAATATTTTTTTTTTTACATAAGCTCCACAAAAAATATTAAATGTTCAAAAACTGGCATCTCAGTCACCAGAAATTTACAGTAAAAGCAGTGTTTTTTTTACAGCATCTTTAGCGGTAAAATAAAAGAAAGAGTTGCCTTTTCTTTTTTTTTTTTTTTTACATAAAATCTTGTTGTTTTAATGTTTTTGTTTGATTTTAAATTTTTTAGTGTCTTAATGTACTTTATAAAAAGAAAAACAGTACCAAAGTAAATTTTACAATAAATTCAGTCAGCTGAATTTAACCGTAAAATCTATTGTCAATTTTACAGTCAACAATTTGATTGATATTTTGTTTCGAAATCAGAAGTCGAACAGATATTTAAGTACAGTATTTATCTTTATTTTAATACAATTTTGGGGGGGGGGAATACGTGATAATGTAATATTTTGATTTTGATTATATTGAATTTGAAAATATATGCAATTGCATGCAGTACCTGAATTTTACTGTCAAAAGGGAAAGAACAGATATATTTCGTAAGAAAAGATTAAGCATTGTATTAATTCATATTATTTCCAGGCTTTCGCGGGCCACATAAAATAATGTGACGGGCCAGATTTGGCCCCTGGGCCTTGATTTTGACACCTGTGGTCAATGCAATACCCCAATAACCCCTCAGATCACTGAATAAGTGGGCTAAGATTGATGTGATTTGTGTACCTGTGAGTACGGACATAGATATGAATTGTATGTTTTAATTATCTATGATAAACATTATTTGTATTTGTTATGTGACTATGCACTTTGGCAGGTACTTATGAATAGTATTTTAGTTCTGCATCCCTACCCTTCGTGTGGGTTGGCAGTTATTTTCCCCATATCACTGCCATTGTTCCCTCATTCCTTTTGCCGCTTTGAAACCAGCAGCGTTATTGTTACTTGGCCGTGGTTTATGTACTCAGGATGGCGGACAGGAAAGCGCAATGGAGAGGTCATGAGGCAGACCAAGTGTTGTCGTTACTGGATTTCCCAGTTGCCGTGACATAACCACAGCTCTGACGGCCCTAGTCACCTTAGCAACAAGTACACAGTGTGCCGTGTCTGTTCCCATTCATTTTAACCCAGCCCGTGTAATACAGTGTAATTTCCAAATGGCTCGGAGGGGACTCAGGAAGCAAATAAGTATTAAATTGGGTCGCAATCTATAAGACAGATTAGTAAAGAAAATAGTAAGCTGTGCATAATACGTTTTCTTGCGGCAGATCATTAGTTTGCTTTACTTCTCAGATGGATTTATGTGAGTATAAGGAAGCCGATATACAAGTCCTTAACTTGGATGCAGTTTTTTCCTGAACTTAAAGTACTTAAAAGCCATGAAATGTGATCTCAAGCACAACCGTCTAGCCATCCCTATGTTGCTCTGTTTACCAAGCTGTGTGGAAATATGACCCTCGTTTGCAATATTGGTCATGAGATGCAAATGAACAAAACAGTGCCAAACCAGTACACTTATTTATCTTGTTTTTCAAATATGCTTCTATGGTTCATGTAATTTTGGTGCCATTTTCTATTCAACCGGGATAGGGTGGATAGAATAGAATAGAATATATCTTTATTGTCATTTTACATTGTACAACAAAATTGTAAGCAAAAACTAATTTAGTGCAAATTCATACTAACACATAAAAACATAAGAACATAGATAAATAGATAAAAATACATAAACATACCAAGCACACAGCTCACATGCACAGTCATTATTGTCTTTTTCGTTCAGCGACACTATTGCTCTCGGGTAAAAAGTGTTCTTTATTCTGTTTGTCCGGCATTGTATTGTCCTGTATCTCCTGCCCGAGGGCAGCAGTTTAAAAAGTTTATGTCCAGGGTGAGATGGGTCTTTTATGATGTTTTGGGCTTTTTAGAGGCACTTGGCACTGTACAGTTCATCTAGGAACGGGAGAGAGCATAGGGTATAGAGCAGGGGTCTCAGACACGCGGCCAATTGCAGCCCACGAGACGTTATTTTGCGGCCCCCACCTTAATATTAAAGTTTAATGTTAGTGCGGCCCGCGAGTTTTATATGAATGGCGCTTGACAGCGTTGTGTTTTTTGCGTCCAAAATGGCTTTTTTCAATGTTCTGGGTTGCCTACCCCTGCGTTAGTGGAAAAGCGGCAAATAAGTAAAAGCAACAGAGATGTTGCCATGGAGACGAGGGTTTTCTTACGTGCCTGGCTGCAGTCACACCACGACACCTGTCCGTCAGTAATAACAGTCCCCGATAACCTGGACCAAGTCAAAGCGTTATTTGTTTTTTTTTATTGTTTAATTTGCATTGCCTTACACGATAAACACTACATATATTTCTATATGACGCCGGATAACACTCCAGGAGCCGTCCCTTTTTTGCGCTCGCTATCCAGGTACTTTCCTGGCTATTATCCGCTGACCGCCGTGTTAGTGTAGGGAGGAAAAGCGGAACGACACACATTGCGGAAATAACATTATTCTCCGTGCGTCGGCTAAATACAAATGTAGTCCACAACCCCAAACATGTCTTTTTCAAGGCCTGCTGTGAAGAGAAAGGTTCGTGATGAGCAAAGATAATTCCAGGAAAAGTGGGGGATGCAATATTTCTTTGTTGAGCACAGGGGCACCCTGACATGTCTTATTTGCACAGAGAAAGTTGCGGTGCACAAGGAATACAATTTTTTAAACATCGTTATACAACTAGACATGCTGAGGAGTATGCAAAATTTGTTTTAAGAAATATTTTCTTGCGGCCCAGCCTCACCCAGACTCTGCGTCCAGTGGCCCCTGGGTAAATTGAGTATGAGTATATAGTAAAGCTGGGCAGATTAAGGCCCGGGGGCCACATGCGGCCCGTTAAGTTTTTCAATCTGGCCCAGCCGGACATTCCCAAATATTTTTTTTTTTAGATCTTTAAGATGGAAAGTGTAGCTGCCATTATGATGTGCACACTATGATGTTTTCTAATGACCGAAAGTCTTCAACTATACTAAGTCTTTCAATGGTTGGAATATGCGTTTATGGATGATATATACCAGTTAATATGCTCATCTAATAAGTTAATATGGTAATCTACGTCAGTGGTCCCCAACCTTTTTTTAGCTTCGGACCGGTCAATGCTTGATAATTTCTCCCACGGCCCAGCGGGGGGTGGGGGGAGATTCCATCCATCCATTTTCTACCGCTTATTCCCTTTTTGGGGTCGCGGGGGGCGCTGGCGCCTATCTCAGCTACAATCGGGCGGAAGGCGGGGTACACCCTGGACAAGTCGCCACCTCATCGCAGGGCCAACACAGATAGACAGACAACATTCACACTCACATTCACACACTAGGGCCAATTTAGTGTTGCCAATCAACCTATCCCCAGGTGCATGTCTTTGGAAGTGGGAGGAAGCCGGAGTATAAAATGTTATTTTATTATTTTTTTTTTTTTTTGTCATAAAAAGGGAGTTTTTTTCGGTTGGTGCACTAATTGTAAGTGTATCTTGTGTTTTTTATGTTGGTTCAATAAAAAATAAATAAATATATATATAAAATAATTCTTCTGCGGCCTGGTACCAATCGGTGGTTGGGGACCACTGATCTAAGTCACAGCAGCTCGGACGAGGCACAGACGCGGAAAAAAGATTTTCACAACAAAGCTCTAAAGTTTAGTGATATATCAGATGTATCAGATTGTAGGTGGGTTTATTTTGTACACTTGTTGCATTTTTGTTGCGTTTCACTTGATTGTGAAATGTCTCGATCGAAAGGAGGTGTGACATTCATATTTTGTCAATATTCATTGTTTTTTCCTTCATAGAAACAATTTAAAATTCCATTACGTTTTTTAAGGCGGTCTGTCATAACATTTTTAGCATTCAATCAGACATTATTGTGAGGTTTTGTATTTGTGTTCATAAAAATAGATACAACTCCCCCCCCAGACACATTTGTTTCTCTAAATGTGGCCCCCGAGTCAAAATAATTGCCCAGGCCTGGCTTAGAGCAATGGTTCTCAACCTTTTTTCAGTGATGTACACCTTGTGAACATTTTTTTAATTCAAGTACCCCCTAATCACAGAAAAGCATTTTTGGTTGAAAAAAAGAGATAAAGAAGTAAAATACAGCACTATGTCATCAGTTTCTGATTTATTAAATTGTATAACAGTGCAAAATATTGCTCATTTGTAGTGGTCTTTCTTGAACTATTTGGAAAAAAAGATTTAACAATAACTAAAACAGGGGTCGGGAGCCTTTTTAGCTGAGAGAGCCATACAAGCCAAATATTTTAAAAAGTATTTCCGTGAGAGCCATGTCATATTTTTTTTAAGACTGAATACAACTAAATGCGTGCATTTTTAAGTAAGACCAACATTTTTAGAGTGAAATAAGTCTCTTATTCTTTTTAATAACATAGTTATTAGGACTGCGAATCTTTGGGTGTCCCACGATTCGATTCAATATCGATTCTTGGGGTCACGATTCAATAATATATCAATTTTTTCGATTCAATGCGATTGTGGATTGAAGAACGATATTTTTCCGATTCAAAACGATTCTGTATTCATTTAATACTTAGGATTTCGATCTATCCCAGTCTGCTGACATGCTAGAAGAGTAGTAGATTTTTGTAAAGAGCTTTTATAATTGTAAAGGACAATGTTTTATCAACTGATTGCAATAATGTAAGTTTGTTTCAACTATTAAACGAACCAAAAATATGACTTATTTTATCTTTGTGAAAATATTGGACACAGTGTGTTGTCAAGCTTATGAGATGCGATGCAAGTGTAAGCCACTGTGACACTATTGTTCTTTATTATTTTTATAAATGTCTAATGATAATGTCAATGAGGGATTTTTAATCACTGCTATGCTGAAATGATAACTAATATTGATACTGTTGTCGATAATATTCATCTTTGTTTCACTACTTTTGGTTTGTTCTGTGTCGTGTTTGTGTCTTTATTGCAGTTCTGAGTGTCCCTGGGTCAGGTTTGGTTTTGGAATTGGATTGCATTGTTATGGTATTGCTGTTTATTGGTTTTTTGGATTGATAAAAAAAAAAAAAATTAAATACAAATAAAAAAAATAGATTTTTTAAAAATGAGAATCAATTCTGAATCGCACATCGTGAGAATCGCGATTCAAATTCGAATCGATTTTTTCCCCACACCCCTAATAGTTATTCTGAACCTAACCAACAATTAATAAAATACTTCTTACCATTAATGCGACTTCTTGAACAGGTGTGGTAAAAACCAGATGGATGGATTAAAATGCATGAGAATGTTTTATATTTTGAACGTTATTTTTGACACTGTGATTACCAGCGGAATTATTCATTACTTACCTTGTTTAGCATTGTCAGCTAAGATTTATTTGAGAGCCAGGTGCAGTCATTAAAAGAGCCACATCTGGCTCTAGAGCCATAGGTTCCCTACCCCTGCACTAAAAACTTGTTGAAAAATAAACAAGTGATTCAATTATAAATAAAGATTTCTACACATCAACTTAAAGTGCCCTCTTTGGGGATTGTAATAGAGATCCAACTGGATTCATTAACATAATTCTAAACATGTCTTCACAAAACAAGAACTCTTTAACATCAATATTTATGGAACATGTCCATAAAAAAATCTAGCTGTCAACACTGAATATTGCATTGTTGCATTTCTTTTCACAGTTTATGAGCTTACATTCATATTGTGTTGATGTATTATTCAATACATATATTTATAAAGGATTTTTTAATTGTTGCTATTTTTACAATATTTAAAAAAAATCTAACGTTTCCCTTGGCATACCTTCAAGTACCCCCATTTGAGAACCACTGGCATAGAGGATAGGTCTTTATTGTCATTGCACAAGTACAACGAATTTAATATATTTGAAGTTAACTGTTAAATGAATGTGCCTGAACGTTGATTTCTAGTTTATATTGTACGTCTCTCACTTGTCCTTTCTCCCTGTGGCTACAGGGGACACCGGCTGATGTGCTGTACAAGGGAACCATAACCCGTTTGATCACAGAGGACACTGCAAGCCGTGGGGAGAGGGAGCGGGACGACACACTATCTAAAGGTCATGTGGTCTATGAGGGAATAAGTGGTCACATCCTCACATATGACCGTGAGTATGTCAGGTCGCATTTCGTCATTTTGCACAAACCTGACAATCTCTGTCTAAGTGATTTGATAAATAGTTCATTCTTTTTAACACACCACATCTATGGATCATGTAGGTCCAGTTTCTCAAAGCTCTAAAGATGATGGTCGGGGCTCTGGGCAAGCTGGTGAAATTCTTGGCCTAAAGCGCCCTTATGATGTCATGGAGGGAGGCATCTCCCGAGGTCTGCCTATGAGGGATTCCTTGTCTGCTTCCAACTGTGAAGGTAGCTGCGAGATCTTGTGTTTTTTGTTTTCCAAACTTACTGTATAAATGGAAATAATTATTATTTTTCCCAACCTTTACCCCAGGTCTTATTGGTCGAGCGATGCCTCATGACAGAGACAGTCCACACCACACACCTTATAAAGATACTCATCACATACGTGGCTCCATCTCACAAGGTTAGATATAATCATACAAAAGTAACTTAAGCTGCTAATATACTCTTGTTTTATCTACAAACCCCGTTTCCATATGAGTTGGGAAATTGTGTTAGATGTAAATATAAACAAAATAGAATGATTTGCAAATCAGTTGAATATGTTACAAAGACAACATATTTGATGTTCAAACTGATACACTTTTTTGTTGTAAATAATCATTTACTTTAGAATTTGATGCCAGCAACACATGACAAAGAAGTAGGGAAAGGTGGCAATAACTGCTGATAAAGTTGAGAAATGCTCATCAAACACTTATTTGGAACATCCCACAGGTGTGCAGGCTAATTGAGAACAGGTGGGTGCTATGAATTAGTATAAAAACAGCTTCCCAAAAAATGCTCAGTCTTTCACAAGAAAGGATGGGGCGAGGTACACCCCTTTGTCCACAACTGTGTGAGCAAATAGTCAAACAGTTTAAGAACATCGTTTCTCGAAGTGCAATTGCAAGAAATTTAGGGATTTGAACATCTATGATCCATAATATCATCAAAAGGTTCAGAGAATCTGGAGAAATTACTCCACGTAAGCGGCATGGCGGGAAACCAACACTGAATGACCGTGATCTTCGATCCTTCAGACGGCACTGTATCAAAAACTGACATCAATCTCTAAAGGATATCACCAGATGGGCTCAGGAACACTTCAGAAAACCACTGTTACTAAATACAGTTTGTCGCTACATCTGTAAGTGCAAGTTGAAGCTCTACTATGCAAAGTGAAAGCCATTTATCAACAACATCCAGAAACGGCGCCAGCTTCTCTGGGCCCGAGATCATTTAAGATGGACTGATGCAAAGTGGAGAAGTGTTCTGTGGTCATTTCAAATTGTTTTTGGAAATATTCCACATCGTGTCATCCGGACCAAAGGGGAAGTGAACCATCCAGACTGTTATCGACGCAAAGTTCAAAAGCCAGCATTTGTGATGGTATGGGGGTGCATTAGTGCCCAAGGCATGGGTAACTTACACATCTGTGAAGGCACCATTAATGCTGAAAGATACATACAGGTTTTGGAACAACATATGCTGCCATCTAAGCACCGTCTTTTTCATGGACGCCCCTGTTTATTTCAGCAAGACAAGGCCAAGCCACATTCAGCACGTGTTACAACAGCGTGGCTTTGTAAAAAAAGAGCGCGGGTACTTTCCTGGCCCGCCTGCAGTCCAGACCTGTCTCCCATCGAAAATGTGTGGCGCATTATGAAGCGTAAAATACGACAGTGGAGACCCCGGACTGTTGAACGACTGAAGCTCTACATAAAACAAGAATGACAAAGAATTCCACTTTCAAAGCTTCAATAATTAGTTTCCTCAGTTCCCAAACGTTTATTGAGTGTGGTTAAAAGAACAGGTGATGTAACAAAGTGGTGAACATGCCCTTTCCCAACTACTTTGGCACGTGTTGCAGCCATGAAGTTCTAAGTTAATTATTATTTGCAAAAAAAATAAAGTTTATGAGTTTGAACATCAAATACGTTGTCTTTGTAGTGCATTCAATTGAATATGGGTTGAAAAGGATTTGCAAATCATTGTATTCCGTTTATATTTACATCTCACACAATTTCCCAACTCATATGGAAACGGGGTTTTTATATCTGCCACATTTCCTGAAGAAAAATCCTCATACAGGTGGATGAATGTCTTCTGACAATATTTTTTACGATAACAAACATTCTCTTCTTTATGTTTG
This sequence comes from Nerophis ophidion, assembly GCF_033978795.1. NCBI lineage: Eukaryota > Metazoa > Chordata > Actinopteri > Syngnathiformes > Syngnathidae > Nerophis > Nerophis ophidion. The sequence goes on from NC_084617.1 coordinate 67,395,300, forward strand.
ATTTATTTTTTGCCCCAGCTATATTGTCTTTTTAAATAATTTATTCTCACGGTGTCAGGCATACCACGCCACCTGGACCCTCAGGACAGCTACCTGAGGAGAGAGGCCAAGCAAATGAAGAGAGAGAACTCTCCGCCACGTGGAGGCAGTTCAATGACGGACCCACTTAAGGGTAGAGAGTCCATGGTGCCCACAGTGAAGGAGGCTGGGCGCTCTATCCACCTCATTCCCAGAGAGGAGCTCAGACAGACTGGCAAGGAGGGCATGTTAACACCGGTACCAACTTCATACTTTTTAAACCCCGAAGGTGTTTTTTTTTTTTTCAAATGCTTTGATTTAATATTCCTGGTTGTTATTCCTTTCAGGGAACTCCCATGAAACAGGAAGCTGGCTCTGGTAAACGACATGACGTGCGCTCCATCATCGCCAGTTCCCCGCGTTCCTACCATAACGCACCCCCTCACATGGACATGCGGGCTGATAGGGGGCGCTACGATGAGGCACCCAAAGGACGACCTAGCGCAGTAGTCAGCACCGCTAGCACGATAGCCCGTTCTTCTCCCCTTACACTTGGGTCGGAACAGGGAGGCAAGGCCCACCATAGTCCTGTTGGCTACGATGACAAAGGCACTTTAAGGAACCCCTACCCTGGGCCCTCACATCGGGGCTCCCCTCTGTCCAGGGAGTCAAGTCAAAGGCAACATGATGGTAGGTTTTTTAAATTTATTCTTTAAATCAGGGCTCCTATATATATATATATATATATATATATATATATATATATATATACACACATACATACATATATACACACATACAGACGTCCATCCATCCATCCTTTTTCTACCACTTATTCCCTTTTGGGGTTGCAGGGGGCGCTGGCACCCATCTCAGCTACAATCGGGCGGAAGGCGGGGTACACCCTGAACAAGTCGCCACCTCATCGCAGGCATATATAAATATATATATATATATATACATACATACATACATACATATATACACACATACAGACATATATACATATATAAATATATATACACATATATATATAAATATATATAAATATATATATATACATATATATATATAAATATATATATATATATAACACACACACATATACCCACTACGCCATGCCGTAGTGGGTATATGTGTGTGTTATATATATATATATATTTATATATATATATGTATATATATATATATATATTTATATATATAATTGTATATATATTTATATATGTATATATGTCTGCCAGAAACTTGAGGGTTGCGGGTTCCCTTCCCACCTGTTCACATCCAAATCGCTGCCGTTGTGTCCTTGGGCAGGACACTTCACCCTTGCCCCCGTTGCTGCTCACACTGGTGAATGAATGATGAATGAATGATAGGTGGTGGTCGGAGGTGGTGGCAGCCACGCATCCGTCAGTCCATCCCAGGGCAGCTGTGGCTACTGATGTAGCTTACCACCACCAGGTGTGAATGAATAATGGGTTCCCACTTCACTGTGAGCGCTTTGAGTATCTAACAATAGAAAAGCGCGATATAAATCTAATCCATTGTTATTATTATTATTATATAAATATATATGTGTGTGTGTATATATATATAAATATATATATATATATATATATATATATATATATATATATATATATATATATATGGCCCTGCGATGAGGTGGCGACTTGTCCAGGGTGTACCCCGCCTTCCGCCCGATTGTAGCTGAGATAGGCGCCAGGGCCCCCCGCGACCCAAAAAGGGAATAAGCGGTAGAAAATGGATGGATGGATATATATACATATATATATATATATATATATATATATATATATATACACATATATATTCCTTGCGCACTAATTGACTTAAAGAGCGCACTTGCTGCATGTCCCGTTATCGATGGTAAAATGCATTTTTAGACAATATGATATACCGGTAGAAAATGGACTAGTAAGGACAGATTTAAAAATAAATAAATAATAATAATTAAAAACAAGTTTGTTTTTTGTTTTTATCTTGGGACTTCCCGCGGGCCGGATTTTGGACGTTGGGGGGCCGTATCCGGCCCACGGGCCTTAGTTTGGGGACCCCTGCTTTAAATAGTTAATTTCCCTTGCCAGATGTATTTCTATCATCATCTTTGAGAGCACTACACAAACGACTACAACAGGGAAGAATAAGTATTTGATCCCTGGCTGATTTTGTAAACCAACCAACGGGCACGCATTCTGACCCCCACACATTGCCCATGAAGCTGATTATTATCGAGTATGACGATCCACCTGGTAGTATATGGTAGGGGTGTAAAGGTACACACACATTTCGGATCGGTACGTACCTCGGTTCGGATGTCACAGTTCGGTTCATTTTCGGTACAGTAAGAAAACAACAAAATATAAATTTTTTGGTTATTTATTTACCAAATTTGCAAAATCTTCCACCCAAAAATATTTTTCTTTGTAAGATATTTGATGTGAAGTAATCCGAACCTTGGATAGGTCAATAATTCATAATAACATTGATTGTGATTCAATATTTTGTTTTGAGCAATGACAGTTTGAAAGAAAAAAACCTAGCTTTGTTTAATTGGTAAATGTTGCAACTTTTTGTAAATTACATTTAGCCTTTAAGCTTTTTCATTTCACTTGTGTTCATGTTTTTGTTTATTTTAATAGTAATTTTAGAATGTGCCGTGGGCCTTTAAAACATTAGCTGTGGGCCGCGAATGGCTTCCGGGGCACACTTTTGACACCCCTGCTACAGGTAATAAAAAAATAAAATCTGATGAATCTATGGATAAAAAGCAGAGCCTGGCGACGCATGCGCGTTTATCATAACTCTCTCGCCCTCTCTGTCTCTGCCCCTTCCTCACGAATGTTGCTGCGTGCACAATTTGTTTTGTTTTCAACCCCTTCTTAACCCTGAACGTACATTGAAAATACACGCAACCCTAACTTAAAATGCCGGACATTTGAGGCATTTAAGAAACTCCACCCGGACAGCCCCGCAAAAGAGGACATATCCGGTGAAAAGAGGAGGTTTGGTCAGTCTATCGTAGCCCGGTCGCTGCTAACATGCCTTGTGTTGTGCCTCGGCGTGCATTGTTTACACAAAGTGCGGTACGCTACTTAATATGTCCGTGTGGAAACTCTTTCGGTACACCTCTGAACCGAACCGGAACCCCCGTACCGAAACGGTTCAATACAAATACACGTACCGTTACACCCCTAGGTCTATCCCTTTATGGAGGATGCCTGTGGGTGACTATGTTATACGTGCACAGAATCGGGTCAGGGTCCAGTGGCATGGAGTCCAAGACGACTGGGGACACTTTTCTGCTGCAGCCTTCCCCCGCCATCGCAGCCGTTGTGGTAGTTCTTAAATCTACCATCTTCCGCCTGCTCAACCTTGCACAACCGCAGTGGAAGAAAAAAGCTCTGTAAAGAAAGGCCTTTGTGTGTGTGCACAGAGCTCCATCACCACACCGAACGTAATTAATAAACATTAATATTATCATTAACATTATTAAAATGAACAGCTTTCCCTGGGCTGCTGCAGCTGATACCCTTGTTTCACTTCATTTCACAAGCTTCACTTCCGTGAAGTTTTGGCGTGTGTTCAAATACAGCACTGCTGTTATTGGATGGCGACAGGTTTAGGCAATATTGGAAACCCCCCAAAAGTATACCACGGAGAAGAAATATATTTGATTTGCTCTCATTTTGAAAGTGTTGTGTCACTGGTCGCTCCGTCACTCACCGGCTGTGACTCTTGAGTGTCTTGGACAGGAGGAGACGTGCAACATGTGATCTGTAAGACGATATGTGGGGAGCATAGCCATGAATATGACTTGTTTATTAACGTCTTGCCGTTTGTTTACTGGGATGGGTCACTCGTTCTTTATTTAAATGTTAAGTTAGTCAGTGTTCTCGATAACGCAAACAATAGCTAAAATGTTTTGTCATCTCAGTGCATTGATTCCAGGCTATTAAGTGACATCACACAGAATTGTCAGTGACACACTGAGTTTGTGTATTATATGTGAAAGGTATCACTCCTGGATACTTTTGCTGAGCAAACTGTTAGAGAAGAATAAAGCCCCAACGTTAAAGTCATTCTTACGCTCCTGAACGCTTGCAGAACAAGCTGCAGTTTGGGCAAAATAGAATCTGGAGACACTTTTCAATCAATCAATCAATCGATGATTATTTATTTAGCCCTAAATCACCAGTGTCTCAAAGGGGTGCACAAACCACAATGACATCCTTAGTAGAGCCTTCCATCAAGTGCCGGGATTTATTGCCAGTGTTCTGGCAAAAGGTGCTCCCCATTAGAACTCATGTACCGGCTGTCTGCATCTGTGCATTCGTAAGATTCTACAAAACCCCAAAACCAGTGAAGTTGGCACGTTGTGTAAATCGTAAATAAAAACAGAATACAGTGATTTGCAAGTCCTTTTCAACTTATATTCAATTGAATAGACTGCAAAGACAAGATATTTAATGTTCAAACTGAGAAACGTATTTTTTTTCGTTGCAAATAATCATTAACTTTGAATTTAATCGCAGCAACACATTGCAAAAAAGTTGGTACAGGAGCATTTTTACCACTGTGTTACATGGCCTTTCCTTTTAACAACACACAGTAGACATTTGGAGACTGAAGAGACTGATTGTTAAAGCTTTTCAGGTGGAATTCCTTCCCATTCTTAACAGTTTATACAACTTAAGTTTCCAATATGTTTATTAGAGATGTCAGATAATATTGGACTGCTGATATTATCGGCCGATAAATGCTTTAAAATGTAATATCGGAAATTATGGGTATCGGTTTCAAGAAGTAAAATTTATGACTTTTTAAAACGCCGCTGTACGGAGCGGTACATGGACGTAGGCAGAAGTACAGAGCCCCAATAAACCTTAAAGACACTGCTTTTGCGCGCCGGCCCAATCACTAAATATCTACGGCTTTTCACACACACAAGTGAATGCAAGGCATACCTGGTCAACAGCCATACAGGTCACACTGAGAGTGGCCGTATAAACTACTTTAACACTGTTACAAATATGCGTCACACTGTGAACCCACACCAAACAAGAACGACAAACACATTTCGGGAGAACATCCGCACCGTAACACAACATAATCACAACAGAACAAATACCCTGAATCCCTTGCGGTACTAACTCTTACATTGTTTAATGCATCCAGCGGGGCATCACAACAAAATTAGGCCTAATAATGTGTTAATTGCACTACTGTATATATCGGTATCGGTTGATATCGGAATCGGTAATTAAGAGTTGGACAATTTTGGAGTATCGGATATCGGCAAAAAAGCCTTCATCGGACATCTCTAATGTTTATCTCTCATACAATGAACCTAACAGAAAAATTCTGGAATGTTTAGGTCTTTGTAAAAGCGTAACTTTACAAAATCAGCACAGGATCAAATACTTATCATGTAACCTATTTTCTTGACCAGTTATGAATTCTGTCTTGTTCTGTCCAGGTTCGGGTAAAAAAGAACCTCAGGAGCGCAAATCTACACCAACTCCGAGGGAGATGAATGCTACCAAATCTCCTCTCCCGGGGGTTCCTGATCAACAGACCTACGAGCGCCTGTTGCAGGGCCTTGGAGCCGATGTGTACCGGCAAATTCCTTTAGCCTTTGATCCAGCTGCTTTGTCCCGTGGCATCCCCATTGATCCAGGTACAGTCAGATCAACTTGACTTGGTAGTCAACATGGGAGAATGTCGGCAGACCCTCCCAAAAAGTGACTGTTTTGCACTTCACACCTAGATTGTTAGCTCTTCAGACTTAATGAGTTAAGGACATTGGCGACCATCTAGTTAAGATTAATCGTCATTTTATTGATAAACCAGAATCAAGTTTAGCTTTATTTTTCAGAAATTCTACCTATTCAACTCTATAATGAGCATTTTCTCTGCTCTCACACAGCCTACTACTTGCCTCGCCATCTGGCCCCCAATCCGGCATACCCTCATCCCTATCCCTACCTCATCCGGGGCTTTCCAGACACTGCAGCCCTCGAGAACCGCCAGACCTTGCTCAATGACTACATAACTTCCCAGCAAATGCACCAGTGGCCTGCAGCGGCCGCTATGGCTGCCCAGCGCTCAGACATGCTAAGGGGCCTTACTCCACGAGACCAACCTCTTTCTCTGCCTTACTCTGCAGCCCCTCGTGGTAAGACCATTATTATTGTACTCTTGAGTAAAGTAATCAATGTACACCAATGGAATTGTATGCACCATATAGAATTGTCTTGTTTTAAAGGGATGCATAGCCAGCATTATTACATTGTGTCATGTGCTCTGGAGGACTCCTTAAAGAGATACACTGTTTTCGCGTTGACTTGAATTTCCTCCGGACACTGCAGCTCGATGTTAGTGTTCACAAGACGCTGTATGTGTGTCACATGTCATGTATGTCAAAAATTCCTGAAAACTTAAACAGAGTGTTGTCAGTGGTAGTTGGTGACGAGATAGAGGCAGGCATGGAGTGAGAAAACATGATCTAATTTAAAATACTAAGACAAAAAACCAACAAAGGGGTACAAACAAAAAGCGCGCACGTGGGCGGATAACAAACAAAAAGGCCTAGTGTGGAAGCTAACAGGTATCTAGCAGAAAAACAGAAGTCGTACTTGTAATAAGAAAACAAACTTGGCTTCCAGGGGACACTTTTGACACCCCTGCTACAGATAATAAAAAAATAAAATCTGATGAATCTATGGATAAAAAGGAGAGCCTGGCGACACATGCGCGTTTATCATAACTCTTTCGCTCTCTCTGTCTCCGCCCCTTCCTAACGAATGATGCTGCGTGCACAATTTGTTTTGTTTTTAACCCCTTCTTAACCCTGAACCTACGTTGAAAATACACGCAACCCTAACTTAAAATGCCGGACATTTGAGGCATTTAAGAAACTCCACCCGGACAGCCCCGCAAAAGAGGACATATCCGGTGAAAAGAGGAGGTATGGTCAGTCTATTGCAGCCCGGTCGCTGCTAGCATGCCGTGTGTTGTACCTCGGTGTGCATTGTTTACACAACGTGCAGTACGCTACTTAATATGTCCGTGTGGAAACTCGTTCGGTTCACCTCCGAACCGAAACCCCCGTACTGAAACGGTTCAAAACAAATACACGTACCGTTACACCCCTAGGTCTATCCCTTTATGGAGGATTCCTGTGCGTGACTATGTTATACTTGCGCAGAATCGGGTCAGGATCCAGTGGCATGGAGTCCAAGACGACTGGGGACCCTTTTCTGCTGCAGCCTTCCTCCGCCATCGCAGCCGTGGTGGTAGTTTTTAAACCTACCATCTTCCGCCTGCTCAACCTTGCACAACCGCAGTGGAAGAAAAAAGCTCTATAAAGAAAGGCTTTTTTGTGTGTGTGCACAGAGCTCCATCACCACACCAAACTTAATTAATAAACATTAATATTATCATTAACATTATAAATGGGTTGTACTTGTATCGCGCTTTTCTACCTTCAAGGTACTCAAAGCGCTTTGACACTACTTCCACATTTACCCATTCACACACACATTCACACACTGATGGAGGGAGCTGCCAGGCAAGGCGCTAACCAGCACCCATCAGGAGCAAGGGTGAAGTGTCTTGCTCAGGACACAACGGACGTGACGAGATTGGTACTAGGTGGGGATTGAACCAGGGACCCTCGGGTTGCGCACGGCCACTCTTCCACTGCGCCACGCCGTCCCTATCAACATGAACAGCTTTCCCCGGGCCGTTGCAGCTGATCACCTTGTTTCACTTCATTTCACAAGCTAGCGTAGAAGCTAACAGGTATCTAGCAGAAAAACTGAAGTCGTACCTGTAATAAGAAAACAAACTTGGAAGCAGGGAACAAAAGACAGTAAGCTGCAAACCACTATCGAATATGGCTTACCACAAGGCTGTATTGACAAGACAGGATACGACAGGTAGCAATGACGAGAGCAACATCGACAAATCATACAATAATCTGGCAGTGACTGGATGGGAAGACAGGTCTAAATAGGAGCGGACTGATTGAAACCAGGTGTGGCCAGGTGCCAATCAGCCACAGCTGTGGGGGAACACAGCATTTAGGGAGAAAGACAAGAAACCAAGAAAATAAGAGCGCTGACAGGAAACAGTACACACACAGAGGAAACAAAGACAAATGCAGAGGAAAAAACTAAAACATAGTCAAACCGTCGGAGGCAAGCCTGACAAGTGTTGAAAAGGCTGTAGTTTCTTCTAGAAAGAACACGTGTTAAACTGCAAAAAATACTACAGCAGAATACAGGATACAATCATACTTGCCAACCCTCCCGAATTTTCCGGGAGACTCCCGAATTTCATTGCCTCTCCCGAAAATCTCCCGGGACAACCATTATCCCGATTTTTTCCCGATTTCCAGCCGGACGACAAAGCACGCCCCCTCCAGGTCCACGTGGACCTGAGTGAGGACAGCCTTTCGTCACGTCCGCTTTTTCTCCATCTAAACAGCCTGCCGGCTCAGTCACGTTATAACATCGACTGCTTTTGGAGAGTGCACAACTGCACACACAACAAGAAGGTGACGAAGCAGAAGAACAAAGAAAAGACAGTCATGACGACGATGAGTAAGAAGAAGAAGTACGCTTGCAAGTCATCAGAGAGGGTGTTGAGCACGGTTAGAAAGATAGTGACAGAATAAAACGAGGATTGACAATTCAATCCTAAACTCACTCCTTTCCTGCAAATTTAAATGTCACAGATGCTGCCCATACCTATGCTCCTACAAAGGATGTGCTACTGGCTGCATCAAATACAACAATGAGTAGAGGAGTGTTTTGTGTGTGTATATCTGTAAATAAATGAACACTGAAATTCAAGTATTTATATTTATTATATATATATAATGAAATATATATATATATAGCTATTCACTGAAAGTCAAGTATTTATTTAATTTATATATATATATATACATATATATATATATATATAAAAGAAATACTTGACTTTATATATATATATATATATATATATATATATATATATATATCAATCAATCAATCAATGTTTACTTATATAGCCCTAAATCACTAGTGTCTCAAAGGGCTGCACAAACCACGACATCCTCGGTAGGCCCACATAAGGGCAAGGAAAACTCACACCCAGTGGGACATCGGTGACAATAATGATCCAGTGGGACGTCTGTGACAATAATGATTATGAGAACCTTAGAGAGGAGGAAAGCAATGGATGTCGAGCGGGTGTAACATGATACTGTGAAAGTTCAATCCACAATGGATCCAACACAGTCGCGAGAGTCCAGTCCAAAGCGGGTCCAACTCAGCAGCGAGAGTCCCGTTCACAGCGGAGCCAGCAGGAAACCATCCCAAGCGGAGGCGCCTCAGCAGCGCAGAGATGTCGAGGCGGATCAGCAGCGCAGAGATGTCCCCAGCCGATACACAGGCAAGCAGTACATGGCCACCGGATCGGACCGGACCCCCTCCACAGGGGAGAGTGGGACATAGAAGAAAAAGAAAAGAAACAGCAGATCAACTGGTCTAAAAAGGGAGTCTATTTAAAGGCTACAGTATACAAATGAGTTTTAAGGTGAGACTTAAATGCTTCTACTGAGGTGGCATCTCGAACTGTTACCGGGAGGGCATTCCAGAGTACTGGAGCCCGAACGGAAAACGCTCTATAGCCCGCAGACTTTTTTTGGGCTTTGGGAATCACTAACAAGCCGGAGTCCTTTGAACGCAGATTTCTTGCCGGGACATATGGTACAATACAATCGGCAAGATAGGATGGAGCTAGACCGTGTAGTATTTTATACGTAAGTAGTAAAACCTTAAAGTCACATCTTAAGTGCACAGGAAGCCAGTGCAGGTGAGCCAGTACAGGCGTAATGTGATCAAACTTTCTTGTTCTTGTCAAAAGTCTAGCAGCCGCATTTTGTACCAACTGTAATCTTTTAATGCTAGACATGGGGAGACCCGAAAATAATACGTTACAGTAGTCGAGGCGAGACGTAACAAACGCATGGATAATGATCTCAGCGTCTTTAGTGGACAGAATGGAGCGAATTTTAGCGATATTACGGAGATGAAAGAAGGCCGTTTTAGTAACGCTTTTAATGTGTGCCTCAAAGGAGAGAGTTGGGTCGAAGATAATACCCAGATTCTTTACCGTGTCGCCTTGTTTAATTGTTTGGTTGTCAAATGTTAGAGTTGTATTATTAAATAGAGTTCGGTGTCTAGCAGGACCGATAATCACCATTTCCGTTTTTTTGGCGTTGAGTTGCAAAAAGTTAGCGGACATCCATTGTTTAATTTCATTAAGACACGCCTCCAGCTGACTACAATCCGGTGTGTTGGTCAGCTTTAGGGGCATGTAGAGTTGGGTGTCATCAGCATAACAGTGAAAGCTAACACCGTATTTGCGTATGATGTCACCTAGCGGCAGCATGTAGATGCTGAAGAGTGCAGGGCCAAGGACCGAACCCTGGGGAACTCCACACGTTACCTTAACGTAGTCCGAGGTCACATTGTTATGGGAGACACACTGCATCCTATCAGTAAGATAAGAGTTAAACCAAGACAGGGCTAAGTCTGACATACCAATTCGTGTTTTGATACGTTCTAATAAAATATTATGATCGACGGTATCGAAAGCACCGCTAAGATCGAGGAGCAGCAACATAGATGACGCATCAGAATCCATCGTTAGCAATAGATCATTAGTCATTTTTGCGAGGGCTGTCTCCGTCGAGTGATTTGCCCTGAAACCGGATTGAAAGGTTTCACATAGATTGTTAGACGCTAAGTGTTCATTTAACTGCTCCGCAACAATTTTTTCGAGGATTTTTGAAATAAAGGTAAGGTGAGACACCGGTCGGTAGTTTACCATGAGGTCAGGATCGAGGTTAGGTCTTTTAAGAAGAGGATGAATAACCGCTTTTTTGAATGCTAGGGGAACAGTGCCCGAGGAAAGTGATAAGTTTATAATATTTAGCACTGATGGACCTAATAATACAAAGAGCTCCTTGATCAGTTTCCCAGGAAGAGGGTCAAGTAAACATGTTGTTTGTTTTATTCCATTTACACGTTGTAACAATTCCTCTAATGTTATTTCCTCAAAACGAGAGAAACTATTTTGGAGGGCAGTATCCGCCGTATATACAATCGTGTCAGTGTTAATAGAACCCCGTTGTAGCTGGGACGCATTGTCTTTAATCTCCTTTCTAATGACTTCAATTTTCTTACTAAAGAATTGCATAAAGTCATCAGCTGAGTGGGTGGAGCTACTGGAAGGAGTCCCTTGTTGGGTTAGTGATGCTACCGTACTAAACAAAAATTTAGGATCGTTTTTATTACAGTGGATGAGATTTGAGTAATAATTAGCTTTAGCTAAGGTAAGCATGTGTTTATAAGTTATTAAACCATCACTAAATGCTTGATGGTGCACCTCAAGTTTAGTCGTGCGCCATTTGCGTTCCAGCTTTCTGCATAATAATTTCTGAGCTCTAGTTTCTTCTGTAAACCACGGGGTGCGCTTTTTTGGAGCCTTTTTTAACTTTAGCGGTGCTATGTTATCAATGGTTTCGCGCAGGGCGTCGTTAAAGTTGTTAGTGAGGTTATCAATAGAGCCCACATACTTTGGGAATGGTGCCATTACCGAGGGCAGTAGGTCAGCAAGAGTTGTCGTTGTGGCCGTATTAATGTTGCGGCTGCTATAGCAGTTATTATTATTATTAGTTTGACAAACATGCGTCTGAACCTCGAATTTTATAAGGTAATGATCGGACAATACTTTAGTATACGGGAGTATCGTAACTTTGGAAGCGGTGATACCCCTGACAAGCACTAGGTCTATCGTATTACCGTTGCGATGCGTGGGTTCATTTATTATTTGTGTGAGACCACAGCTATCAATTATAGTCTGGAGCGCTACGCACGGTGGGTCCGATGGGGTATTCATATGGATATTAAAGTCCCCCATTATGATTATATTATCGGCGTGTGTCACTAGATCAGCAACGAACTCTGAGAATTCATTGATAAAGTCCGAACAGGGCCCTGGGGGGCGGTAGATAACAGCCAGGTGTAGAGGCAGCGGTGTGACAGACCTCATAGTAAGCACCTCAAACGATTTATATTTATTATTTATGTTAGGACTAAGGTTAAAGTTTTCGTTGTATATTAGTGCGACCCCCCCACCCCTTTTAAGCGGACGGGGAATATGCGCATGTGTAAAGTTAGGAGGACATGCCTCATTTAGCGCAAAAAAGTCGTTTGGTTTAAGCCAGGTTTCACTGAGACCGATGACGTTAAGATTGTTGTCTCTGATGATATCATTAACTAACAACGTTTTGGGAGACAATGATCTTATGTTTAAAAAACCTATATTATAGGTAGTGGGCTGTTTTAGGGAATTTTTGATCAAATTATCCGTAGTAGCAATATTAATAATGTTGTGTTTATTATGCCCAGTGCATTCAGTATAGTTACGACCATATCTAGGAATTGATACGACGGGAATGTTCCGATTGTTTGATTGTTGCTTTGATAAACTGCACGCATCATGGTTAGCCTCCTCAGTAACGGGGATTTTCCGATTGTTTGTTTGTTGCTTTGATAAACTGCACGCATCATAGTTAGCCACCTCAGTAAAACACATGTCCAACTCTGAAACACTCAAAGCAGAAAAAACTTGTTCTAATTTAACTGACTCCTTACCCAGACCAGTAGTCTCGCATCCTTTATTTAAATCCGTCTTCAGGGTGGAGGGAAGTGGTGTTCTGTGGGGATTAGCCTTCTGCTTTGTTTTTAGCCCCGCTCGACATCCGCGTTTCCGATC
>NC_084617.1:67413178-67518178 GCF_033978795.1 Nerophis ophidion
ATGCACTACAAATACAAGAAATTTGATGTTCAAACTCATAAACTTTGTTTTTTTTTTGCAAATAATAATTAACTTAGAATTTCATGGCTGCAACACGTGCCAATGTAGTTGGGAAAGGGCATGTTCACCACTGAGTTACATCACCTTTTCTTTTAACAACATTTGGGAACTGAGGAAACTGAATGTTGAAGCTTTGAAAGAGGAATTCTTTCCCATTCTTGTTTTATGTAGAGCTTCAGTCGTTCAACAGTCCGGGGTCTACGCTGTCGTATTTTACGCTTCATAATGCGCCACACATTTTCGATGGGGGACAGGTTTGGACTGCAGACGGGCCAGGAAAGTACCTGCACTCTTTTTTTACGAAGCCACACTGTTGTAACACGTGCTGAATGTGGCTTGGCATTGTCTTGCTGAAATAAGCAGGGGCGTCCATGAAAAAGACGGCGCTTAGATGGCAGCATATGTTGTACCAAAACCTGTATGTACCTTTCAGCATTAATGGTGCCTTCACAGATGTGTAAGTTACCCATGCCTTGAGCACTAATGCACCCCCATACCATCACAGATGCTGGCTTTTGAACTTTGCGTCGATAAAAGTCTGGATGGTTCGCTTCCCCTTTGGTCCGGATGACACGATGTCGAATATTTCCAAAATCAATTTGAAATGTGGACTCGTCAGACCACAGAACACTTTTCCACTTTGCATCAGTTCATTTTAGATGATCTCGGTCCCAGAGAAGCGGACGGCGTTTCTGGATGTTGTCAATAAATAGCTTTCGCTTTGCATAGTCGAGCTTTAACTTGCACTTACAGCTGTAGCGACCGACTGTAGTTAGTTCACGATGGTTTTCTGAAGTGTTCCTGAGCCCATGTGGTGATATCCTTTAGAGATTGATGTCGGTTTTTGACACAGTGCCGTCTGAGGGATCGAAAGTCACGGTCTTTCAATGTTGGTTTCCGGCCATGCCACTTACGTGGAGTGATTTCTCCAGATTCTCTGAACCTTTTGATGATATCATGGACCGTAGATGTTGAAATTCCTAAATTTCTTGCAATTTCACTTTGAGAAACGTTGTTCTTAAACTGTTTGACTATTTGCTCACGCAGTTGTGGACAAAGGGGTGTACCTCGCCCCATACTTTCTTTTTTTTTTTTGGTAAGCTGTTTTTATACCCAATCATGGTACCCACCTGTTCCCAATTAGCCTGCACACCTGTGGGATGTTCCATATAAGTGTTTGATGAGCATTCCTCAACTTTAACAGTATTTATTGCCACATTTCCCAACTTCTTTGTCACGTGTTGATGGCTTCAAATTCTAAAGTTAATGATTATTTGCAAAAAAAAAAAAATGTTTATCAGTTTGAACATCAAATATGTTTTATTTGTAGCATATTCAACTGAATATGAGTTGAAAAGGATTTGCAAATCATTTACATCTAACACAATTTCCCAACTCATATGGAAACGGGGTTTGTATATACTATAATGCCATCACTTTGAAACAGTTACGCATTAAGAACCATTTTGCTTAAAGATCTGCCAACCACCAAACTGTGTCCTGTTGTCGCACAACCAGGAGACTTTTGCAGCCTTTCAGAGGGAGACGGGGTACTACAGCTTCCTGACTTCCAGATTCTTTGCATGCTCTCTATTTTTTTTTTATGGCATCAGAATTAATGCTGTGTTCCCTCCACTCACACACACACACACACACACACACGCACACACACACACACACACACACTGCACATGCTCAATTCGTTTCAATCAATCAACGTTCTCAAAGTAACTACGCCGTTTATTTTTGGTTTTTGGCTTAAAACTACAGCTGTTGAGTTATTGTGTTCATAAGAAATGATTTTCGTTTTATTTTGAAGTACCGTATTTTTCGGAGTATAAGTCGCACCTGTCGAAAATGCATAGTAAAGAAGGAAAAAAACATATATACGTCGCACTGGAGTAAAAGTCGCATTTTTTAGGGAAATTTATTTGATAAAACCCAACATCAAGAATAGACATTTGAAAGGCAATTTAAAATAAATAAAGAATAGTGAACAACAGGCTGAATAAGTGTACGTTATATGAGGCATAAATAACCAACTGAGAAGGTGCCTGCTATGTTAACGTAACATATTATGGTAAGAGTCATTCAAATAACTATAACATATAGAACATGCTATACGTTTACCAAACAATCTGTCACTCCTAATCGCTAAATCTGATGAAATCTTATATGTCTAGTCTCTTACGTGAATGAGCTAAATAATATTAGTCAATATTTTACGGTAATATAACTTCAAACTATGAAAAAAACTGCGACTTGTAGTCCGATTTTTTTTTTTTTAACACAAATTCTGCTCATTAAAATAGGTTTTAATGACCTTTATTTTTAATGATACAAAATACTCAATGCTGTTTTTTTAAGTAAACAGTATTCCCATGCGGATACACATACTCATGCAAACTAAATCAGCCGCTGTGTCGCATGTTTGAAAATGACCTTTTTGTTCATTTTAATCTGTAACCAAGACGCAACTGCCACGTCACCCATGCATGTTCATTTCCGTTATTAGCATGTGACGGTAAAAAAAATCCCCTTTAGCTGTTAATACACAGCATCAGCGTTTTACATTCCGTGTTCCAGAAAATGTATTTTCTCCACTAATTAATTTAGTCATGGTGGTTAAGACGCACACTTTTTAGTGCTCACATGATATGCAAAAAAAAACCATCCCAGAAGCTATGACACTGATGATAATAAAAAAAAAAAAGCATACTGTCATAAAGGCCCTGCGATGAAGTGGCGACTTGTCCAGAGTGTACCCCGCCTTCTGCCCGAATGCAGCTGAGATAGGCCCCAGCACCCCCCGCAACCCCGAAAGGGACAAGCGGTAGAAAATTAATGGATGGACGGATGGATCCTGTCATAAATACCGTATTTTTCGGAGTATACGTCGCACCGGCCGAAAATGCATAATAAAGAAGGAAAAAAAAACATACCGTATTTCCTTGAATAGCAGCCGGCGCACTAATTAATTTAAAACCTTTTCCCACTCCTGCGCTTATTCATGGCATGCGGTAAAAGTAAGCACGTGCTAATTATTTTAAAACCTCTTCTCACTCCTGCGCTTACCGATGGCATGCAGTAACAAATTGAGTGTGATATAAAAAGATTAAAAAAATAAATAAATAATTATTCTGCGGCCGCGGCCCGGTGGTTGGGGACCACTGCTCTACAACATGTCATCGCGCCCACCTTTACACCATGCTATCTTCGTGCTGGTCGGACGCATGCATATCGCTGCTTGGTCAACAGCCATACCTTTTACACTGATGGTTTTGATACAAACAACTTTAACACTCGTACTAATATGCGCCACACTCTGTGAACCCACACCAAACACATTTCTGGAGAACATTGGCTCTGTAACTCATTATAAACGCAACATAAGAATTACCCAGAATTCCAATGCATCCATGACTCGGGGCGGTATAGCTCGGTTGGTAGAGCGCCCGTGCCAGCAACTTGAGGGTTGCAGGTTCGATCCCCGCTTCTGCCATCCGAGTCACTGCCGTTGTGTCCTTGGGCAAGACACTTTACCCACCGGCTCCCAGTGCCACCCACACTGGTTTAAATGTACAAATTAGATATTGGGTTTCACTATGTAAAGCGCTTTGAGTCACTAGAGAAAAAGCCCTATATAAATACAATTCACTTCACTTCATTATACACGCGACCCCAACCTTGCCCACCTCAACCGGCGCATGGGGGGTGGTTTGGTGCTAGCAGGGTGTATAATATAGCCAATAGTCATGGATGCATTGGAATTTTGGGTAATTCTTATGTTGCGTGTATAATGTGTTACAGAGACAATGTTCTCCAGAAATGTGTTTGGTGTGGGTTCACAGAGTGTGGCGCATATTAGCAAGAGTGTTAAAGACAAGTTGTTTTATCACAACCATCAGTTTGATCTGTATGGCTGTGGAACAAGACGCCTGGTTTACACATAGTGAAAGCAAAAAAAAACCTCCTCTGCCATTTTGGAAATGACGACTTTGACCCGGCGGAAATTTTTTGGATGAAATCCAACAGCAAAAATAGACATTTGAAAGGCAATTTAAAATAAATAAAGAATAGTGAACAACAGGCTGAATAAGTGTACGTTTTATGAGGCATAAATAACCAACTGAGAAGGTGCCTGGTATGTTAACCTAACATATTATGGTAGGAGTCATTCAAATAACTATAACATATAGAACATGCTATACGTTTACCAAACAATCTGTCACTCCTAATCGATAAATCCCATGAAATCTTCTTCCTCGATGTCGCTTCTAAACAACTCTGCCAACTTCAAAGGTATGTGCCGCTTCCTGTTGTCGTTTTCTGCTGCATATTTCACTACGTCCAGCTTGTAATCTGCAGTACATGATTTCCTTTTCGGTGCCATTTTTGTTCAGCCCTTCTCAGTTTTTATAAGTTACCGCCAACGATGAAATGATCCATTTTAATAGCTACGGCAGTAGCATATAGCAGGGGTCACCAACCTTTTTGAAACCAAGAGCTACTTCTTGGGTACTGATTAATGCGAAGGGCTACCAGTTTGATACACACTTCAATAAATTGCCAGAAATAGCCAATTTGCTCAATTTACCTTTAACTCTGTTATTATTAATAATTAATGATATTTATCTTTGTGGAAACACTGATCATCTTAATGATTTCTCACAATAAATGTATATAGAAACAGATAAATATCCCCCCCCAAAAAAAAGGGTATTTCTGTCCATCATTCCGCCGTACATTTTTTTTCCTTTTACGGAAGGTTTTTTGTACAAAAAAAAATATGAAAAAAACACTTACTTGAACGGTTTAAAAGAGGAGAAAACACGAAAAACTAACTTACTCAAATCTTTTTGAAAAAATTAAAAAAAGAATTTATGGAACATCATTAGTAATTTTTCCTGATTAAGATTATTTTTTATATTTTTGATGACATGTTTTAAATAGGTTAAAATCACATCTGCACTTTGTTAGAATATATAACAAATTGGGCCAAGCTATATTTCCAACAAATACAAATCATTATTTCTTCTAGATTTTCATGAACAAAAATGTTAAAAGAAATTCAAAAGACTTTGAAATAAGCTTTAAATTTGATTCTACAGATTTTCTAGATTTGCCAGAATACTTTTTTGAATTTTAATCATAAATTGGAAGAAATATTTCACAAATATTCTTCGTCGAAAAAACAGAAGCTAAAATGAAGAATTAAATTAAAATGTATTTATTATTCTTATAATAAAAAAATTAATTTACTTGAACATTGATTTAAATTGTCAGGAAAGAAGAAGGAATTTAAAAAGTTATGTGTTTGAAAATTTTAAGGTTGTATTTTTTTCTCTAAAATTGTCTTTCTGAAAGTTATAAGAAGCAAAGTAAAAAAAATAAATGAATTTATTTAAACAAGTGAAGACCAAGTCTTTAAAATATTTTCTTGGATTTTCAAATTCGATTTGAGTTTTGTCTCTCTTAGAATCAAAAATGTCGAGCAAAGCGAGACCAGCTCGCTAGTAAATAAATACAATTTAAAAAAAATTGAGGCAGCTCACTGGTAAGTGCTGCTATTTGAGCTATTTTTAGAACAGGCCAGCGGGCGACTCATCTGGTCCTTACGGGCTACCTGGTGCCCGCGGGCACAGCGTTTGTGACCCCTGCATATACTATATAGCAGTTAGCATCCCATGACCCACAATGCACTTCTGCCATGACCCTCCTCCGCCGAATTCTTATTGGTCGACGTGTATGTGACGATTGCTGACATTTTCTTCGTCTCTTCTGCGAATGAGATAAATAATATTATTTGATATTTTACGGATATTGTTGTATATGTTGCACCCCCGGCCAAACTATGAAAAAACAGCGACTTATTTTACGAAAAATACGGTAATAATAGTAATAATAGTGAATTACATTTGTAATTAATTTACATTTGTTAAAATCTCGAAGTGCTACAAAGTATTAAAAAAAATATCTATCTATCTATCTATATATATATATATATATATATATATATATATATATATATATATATATATACATATAATTTAAAAAAATGTATAGAAATGAAAACATGACACACACTAGATAAACATTAGATAAAACAGAAAAATAAAGATAGAAATAAAAGCATGAAAGCGCTGGATAGGCAAGCAGTGTATTGAAAAACAAGAAGGCAGAGAAATTAAATAAAAGCTGTTCTAAAAAGGTGGGGTTTTTAGTCCCTTCTTAAACCACCGACTGTGGTGCTCTAAGATGATCGGGGAGAGTGTTCTAGAGTTCGGGTGCGGTCGAGCAGAAAGCCCGGCGGCCCATTGATTGTAATTTTGTCCTGATGGGTTTGTGGAGGTTAGTGTTTGAGGAGGTTAGTGTTTGAGGAGCTGAGGTTGAGGGGAAACTAGGTTCTTGAGGTAGGAGGGGGCGTTGCCGTACATGCATTGCGGACTTAGCAGGTTAATCTTGAATTGGGTCTGGGATGCAGTAGGAAGCCAGTGGAGTGATTTGAGGATGGGTGTGATATGATCACGCTTGCGCACTCCCGTCAGGATCATCGCTATATAAATAACTAAAGATAATATGTCAATATAGTATTTCCATATTTTTTAAGAAGGTTTTAAGGAAGTACTTGCGTACATGTAAACATACGTATCACCATTAGGGCTGCAGCTATCGATTAGTTTAGTTGTCCAGTATGGGTGTAACGGTACACAAAAATTTCGGTTCGGTACGTACATCGGTTTAGAGGTCACGGTTCGGGTCATTTTCGGTACAGTAAGAAAACAACGAAATATGCATTTTTTGGTTATTTATTTACCAAATTTGTAAACAACGGCATAACATATATATATAAATATAAGATCCATTGCCAAGGTTAATGTGGTCAATCTATATAAAATAAAAACTAAATAACCACAAAAATTTCGGTTTGGTACGTACCTCGGTTTAGAGGTCACGGTTCGGTTCATTTTCGGTACAGTAAGAAAACAACAAAATATGCATTTTTTTCGTTATTTATTTACCACATTTGTAAACAATGGCATAACATACATATAGGATCCATTGCCAAGGTTTATGTGGTCAACATATATAAAATAAAAACTAAATAACCGCAAAAATTTTGGTTCGGTACGTACCTCGGTTTAGAGGTCACGGTTCGGTTCATTTTTGGTACAGTAAGAAAACAACAAAATATGCATTTTTTGGTTATTTATTTACCAAATTTGTAAACAATGGCATAACATACATATACACATAGGATCCATTGCCAAGGTTAATGTGGTCAACATATATAAAATAAAAACTAAACCGCAAAAATTTCTGTTCGGTACGTACATCGGTTTAGAGGTCACGGTTCGGTTCATTTTCGGTACAGTAAGAAAACAACAAAATATGCATTTCTTGGTTATTTATTTACCAAATTTGTAAACAATGGCATAACATACATATACACATAGGATCCATTGCCAAGGTTAATGTGGTCAACATTTATAAAATAAAAACTAAATAACGGCAAAAATTTCGGTTCGGTACGTACATCGGTTTAGAGGTCACGGTTCGGTTCATTTTCGGTACAGTAAGAAAACAACAAAATATGCATTTTTTGGTTATTTATTTTCCAAAGTTGTAAACAATGGCATAACATACATATACACATTGGATCCATTGCCAAGGTTAATGTGGTCAACATATATAAAATAAAAACTAAATAACCACAAAAATTTTGGTTCGGTATGTACCTCGGTTTAGAGGTCACGGTTCGGTTCATTTTCGGTACAGTAAGAAAACAACAAAATATGCATTTTTTCGTTATTTATTTACCAAATTTGTAAACAATAGCATAACATACATATACACGTAGGATCCATTGCCAAAGTTAATGTGGTCAACATATATAAAGTAAAAACTAAATATCACAAACATTTCGTTTCGGTACGTACATCGGTTTAGAGGTCACGGTTCGGTTCATTTTCGGTACAGTAAGAAAACAACAAAATATGCATTTTTTGGTTATTTATTTACCACATTTGTAAACAATGGCATAACATACATATACACATAGGATCCATTGCCAAGGTTAATGTGGTCAACATATAAAATAAAAACTAAATAACCACAAAAATTTCGGTTCGGTACGTACCTCGGTTTAGAGGTCACGGTTCGGCTCATTTTCGGTACAGTAAGAAAACAACAAAATATGCATTTTTGGGTTATTTATTTACCAAATTTGTAAACAATGGCATAACATACATATACACATAGGATCCATTGCCAAGGTTAATGTGGTCAACATATATAAAATAAAAACTAAACCGCAAAAATTTCTGTTCGGTACGTACATCGGTTTAGAGGTCACGGTTCGGTTCATTTTCGGTACAGTAAGAAAACAACAAAATATGCATTTCTTGGTTATTTATTTACCAAATTTGTAAACAATGGCATAACATACATATACACATAGGATCCATTGCCAAGGTTAATGTGGTCAACATTTATAAAATAAAAACTAAATAACGGCAAAAATTTCGGTTCGGTACGTACATCGGTTTAGAGGTCACGGTTCGGTTCATTTTCGGTACAGTAAGAAAACAACAAAATATGCATTTTTTGGTTATTTATTTTCCAAAGTTGTAAACAATGGCATAACATACATATACACATTGGATCCATTGCCAAGGTTAATGTGGTCAACATATATAAAATAAAAACTAAATAACCACAAAAATTTTGGTTCGGTATGTACCTCGGTTTAGAGGTCACGGTTCGGTTCATTTTCGGTACAGTAAGAAAACAACAAAATATGCATTTTTTCGTTATTTATTTACCAAATTTGTAAACAATAGCATAACATACATATACACGTAGGATCCATTGCCAAAGTTAATGTGGTCAACATATATAAAGTAAAAACTAAATATCACAAACATTTCGTTTCGGTACGTACATCGGTTTAGAGGTCACGGTTCGGTTCATTTTCGGTACAGTAAGAAAACAACAAAATATGCATTTTTTGGTTATTTATTTACCACATTTGTAAACAATGGCATAACATACATATACACATAGGATCCATTGCCAAGGTTAATGTGGTCAACATATAAAATAAAAACTAAATAACCACAAAAATTTCGGTTCGGTACGTACCTCGGTTTAGAGGTCACGGTTCGGCTCATTTTCGGTACAGTAAGAAAACAACAAAATATGCATTTTTGGGTTATTTATTTACCAAATTTGTAAACAATGGCATAACATACATATACACAAAGGGTCCATTGCCAAGGTTAATGTGGTCAACATATATAAAATAAAAACTAAATAACCACAAAAATTTCCGTTCTGTACGTACATCGGTTTAGAGGTCACGGTTCGGGTCATTTTCGGTACAGTAAGAAAACAATAAAATATACATTTTTGGGTTATTTATTTACCAAATGTGTAAACAATGGCATAACATAAATATACACATTGGTTCCATTGCCAAGGTTAATGTGGTCAACATATATAAAATAAAAACTAAATAACCACAAAAATTTCGGTTCGGTACGTACCTCGGTTTAGAGGTCACGGTTCGGTTCATTTTCGGTACAGTAAGAAAACAACAAAATATACATTTTTTGGTTATTTATTTTCCAAATTTGTAAATGGGTTGTACTTGTATAGCGCTTTTCTACCCCCTTTTCTAAAGAGCCCAAAGCGCTATGACAGGATTTCCACATTCACCCCATTCACACACACATTCACACACTGAAGGTGGGAGCTGCCATGCAAGGCGCTCACCAGGACCCATCAGGAGCAAGGGTGAAGTGTCTTACCCAAGGACACAACGGACATGACTAGGATGGGAGAAGGTGGGGATTGAACCAGTAACCCTCAGATTACTGGCACAGCCACTCTACCAACTTCGCCACGCCGTCCCCATACATATACACACAGTGTCCATTGCCAAGGTTAATGTGTCCAACATATATAAAATAAAAACTAAATAAGATAAGGCTCAGAATGGTTTCTTAACAAAACCTTTTTACATATAAAGTGCTTTTTTTGATTGATTGATTGATTGATTGAGACTTTTATTATTAGATTGCACAGTACAGTACATATTCCGTACAATTGACCACTGAATGCAAACACCCCAATAAGTTTTTCAACTTGTTTAAGTCGGGTTCCACGTTCATCAACATTAAACTACCTCAAGTTTTTGCTCTTGCTAACTTGGCAGTAAGAGGATATATGGGCTCATTGTTCTTCCACCATAGAAGTGGGTCAAAATTTAGTTTTTAATGCAATACAGCAACCCCCTGCGACCCCGAACGGGACAAGCGGTAGAAAATGGATGGATGGATGGTCTTAAATCTGCTGCTATAAAAACATTTGTTATTGCTTCAGCCCTGCCTGACTCGCCGAGGAGAGGCTGCTTGAATGCGTTGGTGACACTTCAAAGGGGTTAGCATGTTTGACGTGTTGGCAGAAGCATACCCTACTGCTGCTCAACAATGTCGGCAAACTTCCGTTCTCCATTGTTGTATCGCACCGCGAAGTCGAAGTGTTCCCAAAGGGGAGATGTTAACGAGGCAGGAGGGTCTTCCAGCTCTGGCTTTTGCATGTTGTCCTAGCCCGGTCGCTGCTAGCCTGCCGCGTGTTGTGCCTCACTATGCATTGTTTACACAACTTGCAGTGCGCTACCTAATATGTCCACGTGGAAACTCGTTCGGTACTCCTCCGAACCGAACCGAACCGAAACCCCCGTACCGAAACGGTTCAATACAAATACACGAACCGTTACACCCCTGTTGTCCAGTAATCTTATCGATTAATTTTTCTAATCAATCCGATAATCAAATAAAACCCTTTATAGCCTCAATTTATAGTTTATGGAAAATAGTTGAAATATACAAAACTTACTTTAAAGTTCATTTTTTTTCCAATAAATACACATTGCAAACATTCAAAAAATAGCACTTTTAACATGTGTGCGTGAATTAAAAAAAAAAAAAAGCAAATAATAAAAATCTGCGCTGTTTGCCGCCACAACTCAACTCTTTGTAAGTTCCGGGCTTTATCAATTTTTATCAGTTACAGTCATTAACCGATTAATCAAAGGAATAAAATATACACCAACGCATTTTTCTATTAACTTTCGTCGATGAATCATTGCAGCCCTAATCACAATGAATGGCAGGATCATATTGATGTTGATTATTTCTTACAAGCAAGCAGTTATTAGTCAGGTAAACGTTTCATTCCTGGCAGACAGAAACCACAACATCCTGTCCTTTGGGAGGAATGTGCCCTGTCAGGGATTCCATGCAATCATTCATGTCCCTCATCCACAACCTGAACCATCCTCTCCTGACATCAATACAGGAGTCAGGGTGGAGGGAGGAATCCACACGGTTACATGTATAAACCCCGTTGCCATATGAGTTGGGAAATTGTGATAGAGGGAAATATAAACGGAATACAATGATTTTCAAATCCTTTTCAACCCATATTCAATTAAATGCACTACAAAGACAAGATATTAGATGTTCAAACTCGTAAATTTAATTTTTTTTTTTGCAAATAATCATTAACTTGGAATTTCATGGCTGCAACACGTGCCAAAGTAGTTGGGAAAGGGCATGTTCACCACTGTGTTACATCACCTTTTCTTTTAACAACACTCAATAAACGTTTGGGAACTGAGGAAACTAATTGTTGAAGCTTTAAAAGTCAAATTCTTTCCCATTCTTGTTTTATTTAGAGCTCCAGTCGTTCAACAGTCCAGGGTCTACGCTGTCGTATTTTACGCTTCATAATGCGACACACATTTTCGATGGGAGACATGTCTGGACTGCAGGCGGGCCAGGAAAGTACCCGCACTCTTTTTTTACAAAGCCACGCTGTTGTAACACGTGCTGAATGTGGCTTGGCCTTGTCTTGCTGAAATAAGCAGGGTCGTCCATGAAAAAGATGGCACTTAGATGGCAGCATATGTTGTTCCAAAACCTGTATGTACCTTTCAGCATTAATGGTGCCTTCACAGATGTGTAAGTTACCCATGCCTTGGGCACTAATGCACCCCCATACCATCACAGATGCTGGCTTTTGAACTTTGCGTCGATAACAGTCTGGATGGTTCGCTTCCCCTTTGGTCCGGATGACACGATGTCGAATATTTCCAAAAGAATTTGAAATCTGGACTCCTTAGATCACAGAACACTTTTCCACTTTGCATCAGTCTATCATAGATGATCTCGGGCCTAGAGAAGCCGGCGGCGTTTCTGGATGTTGTTGATAAATGGCTTTCGCTTTGCATAGTATAGCTTTAACTTGCACTTAAAGATGTAGCGACCAACTGTATTTAGTGACAGTGGTTTTCTGAAGTGTTCCTGATCCCATGTGGTGATATCCTTTAGAGATTGATGTCCGTTTTTGATACAATGCCGTCTGAGGGATCGAAGGTTACAATCATTCAATGTTGGTTTCCGGCCATTCCACTTATGTGGAGTGATTTCTCCAGATTCTCTGAACCTTTTGATGATATTATGGACCGTAGATGTTGAAATCCCTAAATTTCTTGTAATTGTACTTTGAGAAACGTTGTTCTTAAACTGTTTGGCTTTTTGCTCACGCAGTTGTGGACAAAGGGGTGTACCTCGCCCCATCCTTTCTTTTGAAAGACTGAGCAGTTCTTGGGAAGCTGTTTTTATACCCAATCATGGCACCCACCTGTTCCCAATTAGCCTGCTCACCTGTGGGATGTTCCAAATAAGTGTTTGATGAGCATTCCTCAACTTTATCAGTATTTAATGCCACCTTTCCCAACTTCTTTGTCACGTGTTGCTGGCATCAAATTCTAAAGTTAATGATTATTTGCAAAAAAAAAAATGTTTATCAGTTTGAACATCAAATATCTTGTCTTTGTAGTGCATTTAACTGAATATGGGTTGAAAAGGATTTGCAAATAATTGTATTCCGTTTATATTTACATCTAACACAATTTCCCAACTCATATGGAAACGGGGTTTGTATAAATGAGCTCCTGTTTATGATAACAAAGACCAGCTTAAGCAGCTAGAATAAGTTAAAACATCCACAGTGTCAGTTGTATTCATCCCATGAAAACATACTTTATATCAAATAAAATCACAATTGAAAATACCACTTCTGCTCAAAAATATGAAACAATCTTCTGCCCTTTAATAGCAAAGCTTGCCCATTTAGAATTCCTTTAAGGACAACCACTTTCTTCCAAATTCACATCCACCTTAGATGGTGAAGGGGTTGACTTTTTAATTGTGCATGTTTCAGTAGCACCTGTGTTTAATTGGGGGAAAGAAACAATCGGTTACCTCTGTGTGAATGTGATTTTCATGATTTTTTTTTCTATTAACCTGCATGTGTTTGGGTTTGACTCACAGGTCAGCAGAAGATAGACTCCCATGGTCAGTACCGTCCTCCGTCTGAGGAGAGGATGTCCCCAGGCCAGCAGCCGCCTTCTCCTTGTGTGAAAGGCAGCCAAAGGGTGGTTACCTTGGCTCAGCACATTAGTGTAAGTCCATTTTTTTTTCCTTCCAGATTGTGTTGTGTATAAACCGGGTCATCAATTTTGCAACTCAACTACCGTATTTTTCGGATTATAAATCGCTCCGGTGTAGGGCTGGGCGATATATCGATATACTCGATATATCGCTGGTTTATCTCTGTGTGATATATCGAAAATTACTATATTGTGATATTCGAGTATACGTTCTCACGCAGTTGCTTTTAGCTGCTGGCATTACACTACAGCATGGGTGTCAATTTCTGGCCCGCCTTGTAATTTAATTTGGCCCTTGAGGCAATATCAATTTAGCATTAGAGCTGGCCCGCCGGTGTTATACAGCGTCGGTGCCGCTGTATAACACCGCATTCACCGCTAATACTCATACTTGCCAACCCTCCTAATTTTCCCGGTAGACTCCCGAAGTTCAGTGCCCCTCCCGAAAATCTCCCGGGGCAACCATCCTCCCGAATTTCTACCGATTTCCCCCTGGACAACTATATTGGGGGCGTGCCTTTAAGGCGCTGCCTTTAGCGTTCTCTACAACCTGTCGTCACGTGTGCTTTTCCTCCATACTAACAGCCTGTCACATAGTATTTGTGGCTTTTACACACACACACACAAGTGAATGCAAAGCATACTTGGTCAACAGCCATACAGGTCACACTGAGGGTGGCCATATAAACAACTTTAGCACTGTTACAAATATGTGCCACACTGTGAACCCACACCAAACAAGAATGACAAACACATTTCGGGTGAACATCCGCCCCGTAGCACAACAGAACAAATACCCAGAACCCCTTGCAGCACTAATTCTTCCGGGAAACTTCCAGCAAACTGAGCAATAATTAACGTTTTATTCATGCATTTTCTCTTGCTACTTCAAGGCTTGAATGTTTGGTTCATTCATTGTTATTTTATTTTCAAATTTATTATTAGCCTGTGGAAAAAAATTGATATTCACCACAGAAGATTGCAAATAGAAAAAAAGGCATACAATTTTTATTTACATTTTATTTGATATGCCATTGATATTTTCTTAATTATTATTATTTGAAACTGGATTTTGCATGTCACTAAAGTTATATAAGCCTTGCTTGTTCAATATTTAATGCAAAACTTGTTTAGGTCCCTATGAATTTGTTCAACCTTGGCCCGCGGCTTTGTTCCGTTTAAAATTTTGGCCCACTCTGTATTTGAGTTTGACACCCCTGCACTACAGGCTCTTCCCACTCCTTCTTGTGCCTCCTTATAACGGACAGCAAGCGCACC
This sequence comes from Nerophis ophidion, assembly GCF_033978795.1. Taxonomy (NCBI): domain Eukaryota; kingdom Metazoa; phylum Chordata; class Actinopteri; order Syngnathiformes; family Syngnathidae; genus Nerophis; species Nerophis ophidion. The sequence goes on from NC_084617.1 coordinate 67,428,039, forward strand.
TTCTTCCGTACGTCACATACTGTCACGTCATTCGTCACATACGTACACGCACTCGCGGAGCAGAGAGGTAGCAGCATGGGTCACGTTAGCTGTGATGCTCTCGGAGCCGTGCGAGTGGTAATACGAGAGAAAGAAGGTTCGAATCTGGTAACAAATGAAGGAAGAAATAATTCCCAAGAAAAACAGCAGGCGGTGGTTCGGCTTCCAGAGGGAATATGTCGAACAGACCAGCGTAATTAGTCAATTGTGGGGCAAAAGTGTTGCTACAAAAAGTAGCATCATTTGAAAAGTCACCTGCTAGGGAATGAAGAGTGCTTGTGCACTCCACACAGGTCAATAACATCAACAAAGCTCACATTTGTGCATTCACGCACAGCATGAATAATTTGGTGGACAAAGAAAGAGGGGCATAAAACAAGAAAATTGTACATGCAAACAAAATCCGGTGAGTTCAAGGACTGCCAAAATTAGTAGGACAAAACAGCACTCGCCAAATACTCTCATCAGAAAAGCATGTTTGATATAATGTATTTTTCAGACTATAAGTCGCAGTTTTTTTCATAGTTTGGCCGAAGGTGCGCCTTATACTCAGGAGCGACTTATGTGTGAAATTATTAACACGTTACCGTAAAATATCAAATAATATTATTTAGCTCATTCACGTAAGAGACTGGACGTATAAGATTTCATGGGATTTATCGATTAGGAGTGACAGATTGTTTAGTAAACGTCTAGCACAGTGGTTCTCAAATGGGGGTACGCGTACCCCTGGGGGTACTTGAAGGTATGCCAAGGGGTACGTGAGATTTTTTTACAAATATTCTAAAAATAGCAACAATTCAAAAATCCTTTTTAAATATATTTATTGAATAATACTTCAACAAAATATGAATGTAAGTTCATAAACTGTGAAAAGAAATGCAACAATGCAATATTCAGTGTCGACAGCTAGATTTTTTTGTGGACATGTTCCATAAATATTGATGTTAAAGATTTATTTTTTTTTGAAGAAATGTTTAGAATTAAATTCATTTAATCCAGATGGATCTCTATTACAATCCCCAAAGAGGGCACTTTAAGTTGATGATTACTTCTATGTGTAGAAATATTTATTTATAATTGAATCACCTGTTTATTTTTCAACAGGTTTTTAGTTACTTTTATATCTTTTTTTCCAAATAGTTCAAGAAAGACCACTACAACTGAGCAATATTTTGCACTGTTATACAATTGAATGAATCAGAAACTGATGACATAGTGCTGTATTTTACTTCTTTATCTCTTTTTTTCAACCAAAAATGCTTTGCTCTGATTAGGGGGTACTTGAATTAAAAACAATTTCACAGGGGGTACATCACTGAAAAAAGGTTGAGAACCACTGGTCTAGCATGTTCTATATGTTATAGTTATTTGAATGACTCTTACCATAATATGTTACGTTAACATACCAGGCACCTTCTCAGTTGGTTATTTATGCGTCATATAACGTACACTTATTCATCCTTTTTTTATTTTATATTGCCTTTCAAATGTATATTCTTGGTGTTGGGTTTTATCAAATAAATTTCCCCCAAAAATACAACTTATACTCCAGTGCGACTCATATATGTTGTTTTCCCTTCTTTATTATGCATTTTCGGCAGGTGCGATTTATACTCCGGAGCGACTTATACTCCGAAAAATACGGTAAATAGTGGGATTGTCCTGGAGAAACCCTATTAAAACAAAAATTTATTTTTTCCCCCATCTTTTTCTATTTTCACACATTTTTGAAAAGCTCCAGGGAGCCACTAAGGAGGCACTAAAGAGCCGCAGGTTGCAGACCCCTGACCTAGTCTCTTACGTGAATGAAAAAAAATAGTATTGTTTGATATGTTACAATAATGTGTTAATAATTTCACATAGGGCTGGGCGATATGACTAAAAAAATGTATCACGATATAAGTGTTTCATATCAGTCGATATCGATAAAAAAAAAAAAAAAACTATTCTAAATAAAGACCAGGAGAAAAATGGCTGAATTTAAATACTTTTATTTTAAATATAACCTTTAATCTTTAGAACGAGGTCAGCATTAAGAAAAACACTCAAATAAATGAAAATACTGGTCGATGTGCAAATATTGACATTAAATAAATGCCTACCCAGACTTCTCAACTATGCTGAGCGGTAGCATGTCCTTCGCTAATTGATACACCACTGCATCCCTTATTTCTTTATAACGTTTTGAATTTTTGTCGTATGGCACTGCTGCCGAGTGCCTCTCGATGGTGGTCTGTTGTTGCCGCTTCGCTGCTGTTCCACTTGCACCGGCTGATGTTGTGGCTGTTTGCTGCTGTACTCCAGCGGGTGAGAGCGGCTCAGGTGGTAAAATAAGTTTGTCGTGTTCCAAGACTTGGTCGGGACGACGACCTTGCAAAGTTTGCAGACAGTATTACTCTGATTCGTATCGGACTTAAACAATCCAAAATACTGCCAAACTGGTGACGTGACGTTTCCTTTTTTATCAATCAATCAATCAATCAATGTTTACTTATATAGCCCTAAATCACTAGTGTCTCAAAGGGCTGCACAAACCACTACGACATCCTCGGTAGGCCCACATAAGGGCAAGGAAAACTCACACCCAGTGGGACATCGGTGACAATGATGACTATGAGAACCTTGGAGAGGAGGAAAGCAATGGATGTCGAGCGGGTCTAACATAATACTGTGAAAGTTCAATCCATGATGGATCCAACACAGTCGCGAGAGTCCAGTTCAAAGCAGATCCAACACAGCAGCGAGAGTCCCGTTCACAGCGGAGCCAGCAGGAAACCATCCCAAGCGGAGGCGGATCAGCAGCACAGAGATGTCCCCAGCCGATACACAGGCAAGCAGTACATGGCCACCGGATCGGACCGGACCCCCCTCCACAAGGGAGAGTGGGACATAGGAGAAAAAGAAAAGAAACGACAGATGAGAACCTTGGAGAGAAGGAAAGCAATGGATGTCGAGCGGGTCTAACATAATACTGTGAAAGTTCAATCCATAATGGATCCAACACAGTCGCGAGAGTCCAGTCCAAAGCAGATCCAACACAGCAGCGAGAGTCCCGTTCACAGCGGAGCCAGCAAGAAACCATCCCAAGCGGAGGCGCATCAGCAGCGCAGAGATGTCCCCAGCCGATACACAGGCAAGCAGTACATGGCCACCGGATCAACTGGGTGTGAGTTTTCCTTGCCCTTATGTGGGCCTACCGAGGATGTCGTAGTGGTTTGTGCAGCCCTTTGAGACACTAGTGATTTAGGGCTATATAAGTAAACATTGATTGATTGATTGATATTTAAAGGCTAGAGTATACAAATGAGTTTTAAGGTGAGACTTAAATGCTTCTACTGTGGTGGCATCTCGAACTGTTACCGGGAGGGCATTCCAGAGTATTCCCGTTTCGTTGATTTACGTGGAACCCGACTTAAATAAGTTGAAAAACTTATTCGGGTGTTACCATTTAGTGGTCAATTGTACGGAATATGTACTGAACTGTGCAATCTACTAATAAAAGTATCAATCAATCGTTGCTTTTTTTTTTTTTCCCCTGTTAGCATTTCCCAGAATGCCTTGCGGTTCAGGCTCGGCCGTGATAGGTCGAGAGGCTAAAGCCCTTCCTTTGCCTACACCCCCCAGAATGCCGTGCGGTTCCGGCTCTGCGTTTCTTACTATTTTTTTCTAACAGAACTCAGTGAAATTATCGAACGTTCTATCGACCCCATTTTCTATTGATATTGATCACATGTCTATCGCGATATATATCGTTTTTTTATCGCCCAGCCCTAATTTCACACATAAGTCGCACCCCGGCCAAGCTATGAAAAGAACTGAGACTTATAATCCGAATAATACTCTACTTTTGACGTCAACAGGAGGTGATAACAAAGGACTACACCAGGCAGAGTCAGCAGCAGCAGCAGCAGCAAGGTTACCATGGCTCTCCCATCCTGGACTTGACACGTCCTCCCAGTGCCTCCCAGCCCCCACCAACATCCCAGGAGTCTTCACAGGCCGCCCGCTATCCTGAGAGTCTCGGGGGAGACCGTAACAGAGACCGGTAAGAGTAATTACAAAGCGGAATCACCAACAGCAAATATGACCAACTGGCTCGGGAGGGCGGGGGAAGGCCCTCGTCGCTATTTCTGACGTGTAATAAATGTATGAATAGACCGCAAGTACTCTACTCGGGTTTCATAGACACATGGGGCCATGTTAGTGAGACATTTGTGAAAAGGTCGCCCCGGTTATTAACCGCTTGTGTGCTGCGCAGGTCTCCCATTCAGCCCAAAACCTCCCCGACCAGTGTCTCCAATGACGGCATTGAGCCGGTATCACCTCCTGGAGCCAATTCTGAACCCGAGGGCCAGGGAGGGGTGTCTTATCCCAATGAACAAGAGGAGCAAGGGTAAGAACCAACACCCTCTTAGGCTTGGGAGATTTATAATACTTCATAGATTCTCACAGAGCTTATGTTGAAGCTGATAAAGTGTAAGCGTCTTATGACATATGTGATGATACAGTCCATCCCCACTTATTTGCGGATTTATTTGCTCCACTTTAAATTGAAAAGAAGTAGTTTTTTTAATGGAAACATAAAGGTCTACTAAAATGAGATTTTCTTACTTAAACGGGCATAGCAGGTCCATTCTATGTGTCATACTTGATCATTTCGCGATATTGCCATATTTTTGCTGAAAGGATTTAGTAGAGAACATCGACGATAAAGTTCGCAACTTTTGGTCGCTAATAAAAAAGCCTTGCCTTTACCGGAAGTAGCAGACGATGTGCGCGTGACGTCACGGGTTGTAGGGCTCCTCACATCCTCACATTGTTTGTAATGTGAGCCTCCAGCAGCAAGAGCTATTCGGACCGAGAAAGCGACGATTTCCCCATTACTTTGAGCAAGGATAAAAGATTTGTGGATGAGGAAAGTTAGAGTGAGGCACTAAAAAAAAAAAAAGGCGACGGCTCCAGGCCGCGGCGGTGTGAGCGTTTCAGATGTAATTAGACACGTTTACTAAGATAATTCTGGAAGATCCCTTATCTGCTTATTGTTTTAATAGTGTTTTAGTGAGATTATATAGTCATACCTGAAAGTCGGATGGCTGCGGTGAACGCCAGTGTCTCTCAGAGAAGCCAATGGAGAAGCCAAGATCACAGCTGCAGGAGGAAGTCGTGTAATCCACTGAAGTCTCCGGTAAGAGCTGACTTAATATCACAATTTTCCCATCCAAAACCTTGCTGGTTGACGTAGAAAAAACATGTTCGCTTGACCGCTCTATGTTAAAGCTTCACAACAAAGAAACATCGGCTGTGTTTTGGTGTTAAAAGCAGCTGCAATCCACCGCTTTCCACCAACAGCATTCTTCTTTATAGTCTGCATTATTAATTGAACAAATTGCAAAAGATTCAGCAACACAGATGTCCAAAAAAATTTGTAATTATGCGATGAAAAGAGACGACTTTTAGCCATAAGTGATGCTGGGCTAATATGTCCGCTACAACCGGTGACGTCACAAACACGCGTCATCATTCCGCGACGTTTTCAACAAGAAACTCCGCGGGAAATTTAAAATTATAATTTAGTAAACTAAACCGGCCGAATTGGCATGTGTTGCAATGTTAATATTTCATCATTGATATATAAACTATCAGACTGCGTGGTCGGTAGTAGTGGGTTTCAGTAGGCCTTTAAATAGAAACAGGTTTCATGGCGCCATCTGCAGGGGGAAAGCATACTGCAGCTCTGAATCCAGAAAAAGGGTTCAATCCCTACCTTCTACACTGCAAAAAGTCAATGTTCAAAAACAAGAAAAAAAGCTACAAAAATGAGGGATATTTTATTTGAACTAAGCAAAATGATCTGCCAATAGAACAAGAACATTTGGCTTGTCAAGACTTTCCAAAACAAGTAAAATTAGCTAACCTCAATGAACCTGAAAATACCTTAAAATAAGTATATTCTCACTAATAACAACTGCACTACTATATGACTACTATTTTCTATTGTTTCATTGAAAATAAAACAGCAAAGTCCATTTGGCTGTCATCTGTTTTAATATGAGACACAATTGTGTCCAAGTCATGATTTTTTTTTTCATGCTTGAAATTAGAAATTATTCCTTAAAAAAGGTATTTTTAAACTTGTGAGTGTTGATGACACAGCTTTGCAACACTTGATATTCTAGTTTCAAGCATGTTTTACTCAATATAGGTCATAAAATCTCAGCAACAAGCTGTAATATCTTACTGAGATCATTTAGGACCAAAACAAGTAAAACACTGTGAAATAAAATCTGCTTAGTGAGAAGAATTATCTTATCAGACATAAAATAAGCAGATGTCACCCTTATTTGAGATATTTAACGTGACTTAGACGAGTGTCCAAAATGGTTACAACATATATAAGTCAGAAAAGACTAAATTCATCATAGGTCCCCTTTAATGGGTTGATTGTAAAGTGTGTTTAACAACTGTGAGAGTTATATAGAGTTTCAAGTGTTAAGAATATGCATTTCCATTGATTGCATTTTCCCGCCATTCACAGAGGGTCTTGACACAGAACGCCCACAAATAACAGTGATCTACTAAATCGTGTTTATGTATTAGCTCCAACTTTTTGTGCAATTTTAAAGGCATATTCTTTACAAAAGTGTTGGTGTACTTCAGGGGTGTCAAACTCAAATACAGAGTGGGCCAAAATTTTAAACGGAACAAAGCCGCGGGCCAAGGTTGAACAAATTAACCTTTTAATAGGGACCCAAACAAGTTTTGCATTAAATATTGAACAAGCAAGCATTATATAACTTTATAGTAACATGCAAAATCCAGTTTCAAGTAATAATAATAATAATAATAATAATTAAAAAACTTTCAATGGCATATCAAATAAAATGGAAATAAAATGTTATGCCTTTTTTTCTATTTGCAATCTTCTGAGGTAAATATCAAATTTTTTCCACAGGTTAATAATGAATTTGAAAATAAAATAACAATAATGAATGAACCAAACATTCAAGCCTTGAAGTAGCAAGAGAAAATTCATGAATAAAATGTTAATTATTGGTCAGTTTGCTGGAAGTTTCCCGGAAGAGTTAGTGCTGAAAGGGATTCTGGGTATTTGTTCTGTTGTGTTACGGTGCGGATGTTCACCCAAAATGTGTTTGTCATTCTTGTTTGGTGTGGGTTCACAGTGTGGCGCATATTTGTAACAGTGTTAAAGTTGTTTATACAGCCACGCTCAGTGTGACCTGTATGGCTGTTGACCAAGTATGCATTGCATTCACGTGTGTGTGTGTGTGTGTGTGTGTGTGTGTAAAAGCCACAAATATTATGTGACACGCTGTTACTATGGAGGAAAAGCGGACGTGACGACAGGTTGTAGAGGACGCCAAAGGCAGTGCCTTTAAGGCACGCCCCCTATATTGTTGTCCGGGTGGAAATCAGGAGACTTTCGGGAAAATTGTTGCCCCGGGAGATTTTTGGGAGAGGCACTGATATTCGGGAGTCTCCCGGGAAAATCGGGAGGGTTGGCAAGTATGCCGAATTGGGGTCTTATGGCCACTTATGTGGACACTTATACTGCCATCTGGTGGTGTCAGAAGAGTATAACATACAATGGAATTTGGAAAGAAAAATTAAAATTAGCATGTCACGACACATGAAGTACACGTTTGTGTACTTGTGGACTAAGTACATCATATCAAAAGATGATTTGTAGTTTTTATTCTAATTAAGGTCTAATAAGCCCAAATAGCAAAGAGAATACAAAAAACATGTAAAAAAACAGCTTGGGCCTTAAGAGGTGAATTGGGTTGGGGGCGGTCGGGGGGGGGGGTTGGGTAGAGATAGCGGGGGGTGTATATTGTAGCGTCTCGGAAGAGTTAGTGCTGCAAGGGGTTCTGGGTATTTGTTCTGTTGTGTTTATGTTGTGTTACGGTGTGGATGTTCTCCCAAAATGTATTTGTCATTCTTGTTTGGTGTGGGTTCACAGTGTGGCGCATATTTGTAACAGTGTTAAAGTTGTTTATACGGCCACCCTCAGTGTGTAAAAAGCCGTAGATATTATGTGACTGGGCCGGCACGCAAAGGCAGTGCCTTTAAGGTTTATTGGCGCTCTGTACTTCTCCCTACGTCCGTGTACCACTCCATACAGCGGCGTTTTAAAAAGTCATACATTTTACTTTTTAAAACCGATACCGACAATTTCCGATGTTATATTTCAAAGCATTTATCGGCCGATAATATCGGACATCTCTACCCATGTCGTTGTGATCTAAACATTTGTTAGATAAAGGAGGTAAAAACACTGCCAATAGGCACGAATGTGACTATGACTTCTAGATTTTTCAGTTACTCAGTTCTCCTGCAGCTTTTGTTGCTCCTTGGCACAGCCCCTGCCAGGATAGTGTTTATCCAAACAGTCCTCCAGCAGGTTTTTAAATGTGCTGACCAGGCACTTTTCCCTCCCACAGAATGGGTTCCCGTTCCCCTCCCAACACCTCGCAGCCTCCAGCGTTCTTCAGCAAGCTGACGGAGAGCACCTCAGCTATTGTGAATCTAAAGAAGCAGGAAATGATGAAAAAGATGACGGTGGTGGGAAACGACAACGATTTCAGTGAGTCTTTACTGGAGCATTTTCAGAACTGGTAAAAGTCTGCAATTGACTCATGCGTGCATGTTTTTAATATATAAATCTTGCTCACACTTTTAGATGCTGGTCAGCCTGGAACTGAAATCTTCAACATGCCAGCATCAACAACTGCTGGTGAGCTATTTGTCTCCCTCTTGTCATCACTGGAGCACAAATATTCTCAGTATTTCCTGACCACAGATGTTTTTATCCTTTCTCAGGTCACACACTGTTCTTAAATCTGAATCTTTAATTTGGTACAAACCCCGTTTCCATATGAGTTGGGAAATTGTGTTAGATGCAAATTTAAGCTGAGTACAATGATTTGCAAATCCTTTTCAACCCATATTCAGTTGAATGCACTACAAAGACAACATATTTGATGTTCAAACTTTTTTTGCAAATAATAATTAACTTAGAATTTCATGGCTGCAACACGTGCCAAAGTAGTTGGGAAAGGGCATGTTCACCACTGTGTTACATCACCTTTTCTTTTAACAACACTCAATAAACGTTTGGGAACTGAGGAAACTAATTGTTGAAGCTTTGAAAGTGGAATTCTTTCCCATTCTTGTTTTATGTAGAGCTTCAGTCGTTCAACAGTGCGGGGTCTCCGCTGTCGTATTTTACGCTTCATATTGCGCCACACATTTTCCATGGGAGACAGGTCTGGACTGCAGGCAGACCAGGAAAGTACCCGTACTCTTTTTTTTTTACGAAGCCACGCTGTTGTAACACATGCTGAATGTGGCTTGGCATTGTCTTGCTGAAATAAGCAGGGGCGTCCATGAAAAAGATGGCGCTTAGATGGCAGCATATGTTGTTCCAAAACCTGTATGTACCTTTCAGCATTAATGGTGTCTTCACAGATGTGTAAGTTACCCATGCCTTGGGCACTAATGCACCCCCATACCATCACAGATGCTGGCTTTTGAATTTTGCGTCGATAACAGTCTGGATGGTTCGCTTCCCCTTTGGTCCGGATGACACGATGTCGAATATTTCCAAAAACAATTTGAAATGTGGACTCGTCAGACCACAGAACACTTTTCCACTTTGCATCAGTCCATCTTAGATGATCTCGGGCCCAGAGAAGCCGGCGGCGATTCTGGATGTTGTTGATAAAGGCCTTTCACTTTGCATAGTAGAGCTTTAACTTGCACTTACAGATGTAGCGACAAACTGTCTTAGTGACTGTGGTTTTCTGAAGTGTTCCTAAGCCCACGTGGTGATATCCTTTAGAGATTGATGTCGGTTTTTGATACAGCGCCGTCTGAGGGATCGAAGGTCACGGTCATTCAATGTTGGTTTCCGGCCATGCCGCTTACGTGGAGTGATTTCTCCAGATTCTCTGAACCTTTTGATGACATTAAGGACCGTAGATGTTGAAATCCCTAAATTTCTTGCAATTGCACTTTGAGAAACGTTGTTGTTAAACTGTTTGACTATTTGCTCACGCAGTTGTGGACAAAGGGGTGTACCTCGCCCCATAATTTCTTGTGAAAGACTGAGCATTTTTTGGGAAGTTGTTTTTATACCCAATCATGACACCCACCTGTTCCCAATTAGCCTGCACACCTGTGGGATGTTCCAAATAAGTGTTTGATGAGCATTCCTCACCTTTTTTAGTATTTATTGCCACCTTTACCAACTTCTTTGTCACGTGTTGCTGGCATCAAATTCTAAAGTTAATGATTATTTGCAAAAAAAATTATGTTTATTAGTTTGAACATCGAATATGTTGTTTTTGTAGCATATTCAACTGAATATGGGTTGAAAATGATTTGCAAATCATTGTATTCCGTTTATATTTACATCTAACACAATTTCCCAACTCATATGGAAACGGGGTTTGTAAATCTTTAATTTGGTACTATTCAGCTGCTCTGACGATCATGAATCATATCGGTGGTCTTCTCTTCTGTTGTTGCTCTTAGGTTAACGCTACAGTCTCTCTGACATAAATTCAAGTGGATTTTCTCCTAAGCTATGCATTTTGTTTTCACCTGACAGGATATATGCTTGTCTCTTCTATAGGACCTGTGAGTGTTCGCAGCCACCCTGCACCAGAGACACCTGGGAACTCCATCGGTCTGGAGGCCATTATAAGAAAGGCCTTAATGGGCAAATATGACGATCAACCTGAGGACCGCTCCTCAGCCAATGCTGCTAATTCCCTGACTTCCAGTCTGCCGGTTACTATGAGCGGAGCTGACGGACGCCCTGAGGACTGTTTCTCACAAGGTGATGACTTTCTCCAACCTTGTTTAAATCTATGTAGGACTCAGCTAACGGGGACGTTAATCTCTTTTAGTCAATCTGGTACGTTTGTTGATGGTCTGTACGGTTCAAAATAAACTTGCCGCACTTTAGTAATTTTAGCAATGAGAACTCTTAGGAGCGCCGACAAGAAAATCGTGTATCACCCTAAACCTGGGGTGTCTAACGTACGGCCCGAGGGATGAATTTACTAAGTGTAAAAATGTACCTGAATGAAAGAAAACAGCTGTTCTAAATGTTTCCACTGGATGTCGCTATAGCAACTCTTTGTATCTTTGTAGATGATGCTACATATGTACAAAAAAAAAGACATGTTAGTATATCAGTTGGCAGCACGGTGGAACAGGGGTTAGTGCATGTGCCCCACAATACGATGATCCTGAGCTGTCCTGGTTTCAATCCCGGGCTAGGGATCTTTCTGTGTGGAGTTTGCATGTTCTCCCCGTGACTGCGTGGGTTCCTTCCGGGTACTCCGGCTTCTTCGAACCTCTAAAAACAAGCACCGGGGGATAGTTGATTGGCAACACTAAATTGGCCCTAGTGTGTGAATGTTGTCTGTCTATCTGTGTTGGCCCTGCGATGAGGTGGCAACTTGTCCAGGGTGTACCCTGCCTTCCGCCCAATTGTAGCTGAGATAGGCTCCAGCACCCCCTGCGACCTCAAAAGGAACAAGCGGTAGAAAATGAATGGATGGAGTTTGACCAATAACGATATCGATCAAGTGTACATTTGCGTGTGTGTGTGTGTATATATGTATATGTATATATGTATAAATATGTATAGTATATATGTATAAATGCATATATATGTATGTATATTTATATATATATGTATGTGTTTATATATTTATGGGTATATATATGTGTGTATATATATATATAAATGTATGTGTATGTATATATACATATATATATATATTTATGGGTATATATATGTTTAAATATAAATATACATATATATTTATGTGTACATATATGTGTATATATATAAAAATACATATATATGTATGTGTACAAATATATACACATATGTATGTGTGTATAAGAATGTTTGTCTATACATTTATATTTATGTATGTATGTGTATAAAAATGTGTGTATATATATAATATATATATACTGTATATATAATCTTCTTTGTTCTTACAATCAAAAAGAGGTAATGAAATGCACCCTCTTTAGAACCTCTACATTTGGATCAAATATTACTTTCTCTGAGAGTGCTGTCACACGCACAAACACAACTTCAATTTCTACTTCTACTTTCTCCTCTTTGTAGGCACAGGAAAGCCCTCAAAGGGCAACGGGCGCTCCAATGGGCGCAAGGCCAAGTCTCCGGGACCTGGCCTATCAGGGGGAGAGAGACCGTCCTCTGTGTCTTCAGTCCACTCAGAAGGGGACTGCAACAGAAGAACTCCCCTGACCAGCCGAGTCTGGGAGGACCGGCCGTCCTCAACAGGTACTGACATCACATTCATGACAAATATGAACTATTTAGTGCATTAGGAGCTGATTGGATGTAAGATGGCAACAAACACTTGCTCAGTGGTGGCACTGCAGGGGGTAGGGAGGGGCAAATTAGACTTAGTTCTTGAGCAAATGAACTTTAAAAGTGAAAAAACAACTTTTGATGTTGAATTTTGAAAAATAAATCAGTGCGCAGTATTTAAAATAAAAATAGAAAATTGTTTGACGTTTGTAATTCATCATAGACGACGTTACAAACGTCATCACATGTCACCTCTGATCAAAACTGTAGAGGCAAGTTAGCCGAAAAATTGACAGCTAAAAACAATTTTGCCTTTCAGGCTTTTATAGATGAACCTTGTTTATAAAGTAATGAACCTCCACTTTTTCAGCGTATTCAAGTTAAAGTTAAAGTACCACTGATAGTCACACACACACTAGGTGTGGTGAAATTTGTCCTCTGCGTTTGACCCATCCCCTTGTTCACTCCCAGGGAGGTGAGGGGAGCAGTGGGCAGCAGCATTGGCTGCGCCCGGGAATCATTTTTGGTGATTTAACTCCCAATTCCAACCCCTAATTCTGAGTGCCAAGTAGGGAGGTAATGGGTCCCATTTTTGTAGTCTTTGGCCGGGGTTTGAACTCACAACCTACCAGTGTCAGACACTCTAACCACTAAGCCGCTGAGTAGGTGGCTAATGCTCATGATGCTAGTTTGATTGCATCATGATACCTTCTACAAATATGCATGAAAACATTAATATCAAACATGTGACGATTTAGTCAGAATGAATAGTTTTAGTTATATTGTAAAACTTGCAAACGTTGCACTATGAAACGCTATGGACGACTGTCTCAAATAAGTATTATTTTCCTATCTAGAAAAAAATATCTAAAATTATCTTTAAAAAGATTAAAAAAAATATTTCACTAAATGGTAAACAAAAAAATGTATTTTTCAATTAAATATTGAGGAAAAAATCTATCAGTAGACAGAACGGCACTTTTACATCCGTTTCAAGGCACAAAACAAAAGGAAATACATACTTTAAACCCGCAGAACCTGCAGTGAGCGAACTTGTCCAAAAGATGGCGCCACAGCACAAAAAAAAACACACCTTTTTAATGTCTTTGTTTGCGTTGCGACTATGTTAGTTTGTTGTATGCAAAGCAGTATGGCTGTTAGCGAAGACAAAGCCATAGAACGTGGCACTTTTGTTTAAGCAGAAGGATTCAAAGCTTGAGAAAAACGTATATGTACTTGAAATACACAGATTTACAGTATGTATTAATTCACCTCTTAAGGCCCAGGCTGTTTGTTTACATGTTTTTTGTATTTCTCTTTGCTGTTTGGGCTTATTGGACCCTAATTAGAATAAAAACAAAGAATCATCTTTTGATATGATGTACTTAGTCCACAAGTACACAAACGTGTACTTCATGTGTCGTGACATGCTAATTTTTATTTATTTTTCCAAATTCCATTGTTTGTTATACTCTTCTGACACCACCAGATGGCAGTATAAGTGTCCACATAAGCGGCCTTAAGACCCCAATTCAGCATACTTGCCAACCCTCCCGATTTTCCCGGGAGACTCCCGAATATCAGTGCCCGTCCCCAAAATCTCCCGGGGCAACAATTTTCTCGAAAATCTCCTGATTTCCAAAAGTGCGACAAATTGAAAAATATCTAACATAACGCTTCCCTGTATGACCAAAAATGGGTTACAAAATAATTAATAATAATAATAAATAATACATAAAATAATAAATAATAATAATTTGCATAATAATAATAATAAAAGTGCGACGAATTGAAAAAAACGCCAACCTAACATATCGCTGCCCCGTGTGACCAAAAATGGGTTACAAAATAATTAATAATAATAATAAATAATACATAAAATAATAAATAATAATAATTTGCATAATAATAATAATAAAAGTGCGACGAATTGAAAAAAACGCCAACCTAACATATCGCTGCCCTGTGTGACCAAAAATGGGTTAAAAAAATAATATTAAATAATAAATAAAATAATAAAAAAAATATAATTTGCATAATAATAATAATAAAAGTGTGACAAATTGAAAAAAATAAATGCCAACCTAACACAACGCTGCCCTGTGTGACCAAAAATGGGTTACAAAATAATTAATAATAAATAATACATAAAATAATAATAATAATAAAAGTGCGACGAATTGAAAAAAAACGCCAACCTAACATATCGCTGCCCTGTGTGACCAAAAATGGGTTAAAAAAATAATATTAAATAATAATAAATAAAATAATAAAAAATAATAATTTGCATAATAATAATAGTAAAAGTGCGACAAATTGAAAAAAATAAATGCCAACCTAACATAACGCTGCCCTGTGTGACCGAAAATGGGTTAAAAAAATAATATTAAATAATAATAAAAAAATAATAATTTGCATAATAATAATAATAAAAGTGCGACAAATTGAAAAAAATAAATGCCAACCTAACATAACGCTGCCCTGTGTGACCAAAAATGGGTCAAAAAAATAATATTAAATAATAATAAATAAAATAATAATAAAAAATAATTTGCATAATAATAATAATAATAAAAGTGCGACAAATTGAAAAAAAAAACGCCAACCTAACATAACACCTACCCTGTGTGACCACCGCTTCCATCTCCAACGATCCACCACCCACGGACGTCTGTGCTTCTTGCAGGTTCGACTCCCACTCCCTTCCCGTGCAACCCCTTGATCATGCGTTTCCCCAGCGGCACAATCCCGGTTCCGTCCCCATCATCCGGCCAACCGGCGGGCCACGTCCCCCCTCAGGGACAAGGCCGCGCCTGGGAGGAGGAGCCTAAGCCTCTGCTCATGTCTCAGTACGAGTCCCTGTCTGACAGCGAGTGACACACACACACACACACACACACACACACACACACACATAGGCGAAACCTCACACACCATTCCACTCTACATTTCCTCCATCACTCCAGGATTATCCGAACTCCATTCTCCTCACTGGCCTTATCAGCACGGGCACGGCTGACCTGTGCCCTCCCGTAGATGGGATACTTTCTCACCACGGAGGGGACCCACCTGTGTTTCCACCACTACACTAGAACAAGAGCATGCAAGGGGGACGCGGGACAACTTTCTTTTTATTGATTTTCTTCTTCTCGAACGTTATTTTCACTCAGCCCAGTCTCGGGGAATTGGACGGCAGTACATTTGAATGGTGGGTTACTGCAAAGGTGTGCTCTTTTTTTTTTTACCTGCGGTGACGTGCGGGAGGTTCATATCATTGGTTTACAGGGTAAACATGCTGTTCAACGCTGATGTCGGCAAACGTTAGGGAGGCTCCGGAGGAACAGCCGAGGCCTGCTGACACGTCAGGCACGCGACGGCACTGAGACGAGTGACACTTTTCTCGCAGTTTTTATTTGTGTTTTTTTTTATATATATATATATATTAACCATGTGTTTGTTGACGAATCGCTTTTTTTTTTTGTTTTGTTTTTCGAATATGAAGCACTTAGTTGTCGTCAGTGGGAATCCCGCGTCATCATCCTGCTTTTAGTTTTTTTTTTTTTTTTTAAATTAGGGTCTCGCCTGCACCAGCGACAATCACACGTGAGCGATCACGTGACGACGTGATCATCGGTCCTTTGTCTTCAGCTGGCCTGCCAGGATCCATCCAGGAGCTTTAGTGAGGAGGAGCTCAGCTTTTTCTACGTGAAATATTCTTAGTGTTAAGTGCCATTTATTTTACACGCACAGTACCGAAGTTACCAAGTGACGCACAATTTCCTCCCCTTTTTGTTGGTTTTTCCCGGCTGGGAACTCTATAAACAGAAGCAAATGATAATGTCTCTTTTTCTTCCTCTGGAAGCTTTTAAGAGCGTCACACGACATGCCGTTGTTGCTTCACGATGCCCGCAAAGGAGAGACGTGCGTGCGTGTACGACTGTTATAGGACTACCTCCTGGCCCCGCCTCCATCCACGGTTTAGATGTCCGCACAAAAGCTCATCTCAGCCGTCTTTTATGTCCCCACGTAAAGGTCAAGGTGTTTGTACAGTGTCAATCATCAGTCCGCTGATGACGTTTAAAGAATGTGACCGTAAAAAAAAAACTAAGCCATATCTAACGGATGATGGACTAAAACCTTGTTTTTAAAAGCAAAAATCTTTTTAACTTGCCTTTTTTTTTTTTTTTTTTCTTCTGTCCAACAGCAATCTGAGAATAACATGAATATCTAACGCGGTCCCCACATGTTGACAAACAGTATAACATTGTTCAAAGCTTTTTGTTCATAATGTTGTTGGTTGTTTTTTTAATTATTATTATTATTATAACCCACTGTATAATAGCAAGGATTGTATATAAAAAAACAAAAACAACTGAATAGATGTAAATATTTATGTGGCTTGCTTCAAGGTTGGTCTTACAAAAAACATTAAAAAAAAAAAAAAAAAAGGATATTCACACGGTTAAAATCTACATGCCCACCAGCAAGCTTTGTGGATAGCAGTGTACAAATGGACAACAAATAAGACACTGCCTTAATGTTTAAATAAAAAGCTTATTGCCACTCATAGTGTCGGAGTCGCTTTATTTCATCTGCTGATAGTGGATGCCATAACAACTGTCTGCCGCTAGAGGGCAGTATGTGTTTGTCGTGCTGGGAGTCATTGAATGGTTATGCTATACAATGATGTGCCGCTAGAGGGCAGTATGTGTTTGACACTGGGAGTCAGAGAATGGTTGTGTGCTATACCCTTGTGTGCCACTAGAGGGAAGTATGTGTTTGACATGAATGTTTGTGCAATACCATTGTGTGCCACTAGAGCAGGGGTGGACAAAGTGCGGCCGGGGGATTATTTTTTAACGGCCCTACGGCACATTTTAAGAATACAATTGAAAAAAATTAAAAACGTAAGTGGTATAAAAGAGAAAACAGGTGAAATGTATCAAGAAAGTGTTGCAATGCTTACTCTTATAACACAAAACTTGTTTTTCTTTCTTTAAAAAATAATAATGAATCAAAATCGATGTCATTTTGAATTATTGATTTATTCAAGGCTCAGATTACGTCACATTAAATATTCCACTTTGAAATATTTTTTGGGGAAAATGTTGCATATTTTGTGTTTTGCCATATACAGAAGGGCCTAAAACAAACAAAAGACATAAACAACAATACAACTAATAATTGACGGATGGATCTGAAGTTGATCTCGAGATTATTGTGCTAAAAGTAAACAGTAAAAAAAATATATATACATAATTTATTTTTTGACACTTTTGGATCCCCAATTATTTTAATGTGATTTGTTTTCAAGTGTCATTGCTCAAAAAATAATAACGAATCAAAATCCAAAATTAAGGCTCCAATTAATAATATCAAATATTCCACCTAAAACATTTTTATTGGGTGAGAATATTGCATATTTTGTGTTTTTTCCATTGTTTTCCTAATGTTGATCTAGAGATTTAAAACTTGAATAATAATGAAAATAATAATACTGAACAATGACACATTTTTTATATTTTTTTTGACCAAAACCCTTTGGGGTCCCCGGGATCATAACTGAGTGGAGGCCTAAATGTATATTTTCAAACATATATTGTATTGGTTTTTAAAATAAAAATCATGAAAATGGCCCCCGCTTGCTTTGATTTTTCAGTGTGCGGCCCTCAGTGGAAAAAGTTTGGACACCCCCTGCACTAGAGGGAAGAATGTGTTTGACGTGCTGGGAGTCAGAATGGTTGTGCTATACCTTTATGGGCCACTAGAGGGCAGTATGTGGTTGACGTGCTGGGAGTCAGTGAATGGTTGTTCAATAGCAGGGTGTCCAAAGTGCGGCCCGCGTGTAGTTTTTTAACGGTCCTAAACACATTCTAAAAATACGAATAAAAAACTGAAAAATTAGTATAAAAGAGTAAACAGGTGAAATGTGACAAGAATATGTTGAAATGTTTACTTTAATAACACAAAGCTGTCATGCAGGCTGTTATTTTCTTTAAAAAAAAATAATAATTAATAAAAATCAATGTCACATTAAATATTCCACTTTGAGATATTTTGAGGGGAAAATGTTGCATATTTTGTGTTTGCCATATACAAAGCAAAGTTGTTGTTTCTTTCTAAAGAAGGGCCCAATAAGAACAACAACAAAAAACAACAATAAAAGTTATAATTGACAGACAGATCTGAAGTTGATCTCAAGACGATTGTGTTTGAAGTAAACAGTAAAAAAAAAAAAAAGTTTTTTATTTTTAATGAGTAGGACTTTTTGGATCCCCAATAATTCTAGTGTGATTTTTTGTGTGTGTGATTGCTGAAAAAAAATAATAACAAATTGAAATCAATGGTGTTATGTGTTGACATTTTTAAGGCTCCAATTATTCTATAATCTCAAATATTCCACTTTAAAATTCTATTGGGGGAAACTATTGCATATTTTGTGTTTTTTTCCCCATAACAAAATAGGGTTTTCGTTGACAAAAAGGGCATACAATTTAAATCTTTAAAAACGTTATATTGACAAATAGACCCAATGTTGATTTAGTCCAGGGGTCACCAACCTTTTTGAAACCAAGAGCTACTTCTTGGGTACTGATTAATGCGAAGGGCTACCAGTTTGATACACACTTAAATAAAGTGCCAGAAATAGCCAATTTGCTCAAATTATCTTTAATAAATAAATCTATGTACATACAAAAATGGTTATTTCTGTCTGTCATTCTGTCGTACATTTTTTGATACACACTTAAATAATTTTTTGATACACACTTAAATAAAGTGCCAGAAATAGCCAATTTGCTCAAATTATCTTTAATAAATAAATCTATGTACATACAAGAATGGTTATTTCTGTCTGTCATTCTGTCGTACATTTTTTTTCCTTTTACGGAAGGTTTTTTGTAGAGAATAAATGATGAAAAAACACTTAATTGAACAATTTAAAGGAGGAGGAAACACGAAAAAAATGAAATTTTAATTTTGAAACATAGTTCATCTTCAATTCCAACTCTTTAAAATTCAACCGAAAAAAATGAAGACAAAACCTAGCTATTTTGAATCTTTTTGAAAAAATAAATAATTTATGGAACATCATTAGTCATTTTTCCAGATTGAGATTAATTTTAGAATTTTGATGACATGTTTTAAATAGGTTAAAATCCAATCTGCACTTTGTTAGAATATATAACAAATTGGACCAAGCTATATTTCTAACAAAGACAAATCATTATTTCTTCTAGATTTTCCAGAACAAAAACTTAAAAAAAAAAAATTCAAAAGACTTTAAAATAAAATAAGAATAATTATTTTTGAAATTTAATCATAATAAATTTGAAGAAATATTTCACAAATATTCTTTGTTGAAAAAACAGAAGCTAAAATGAAGAATTAATTAAAAATGTATTTATTATTCTTTACAATAAAAATATCAATTTAGCTGAACATTGATTTAAATTGTCAGGAAAGAAGAGAAGGAATTTAAAAGGTATAAAGGAACATGTGTTTGAAAATCCTAAAATCAAAAATTAAGGTTGTATTTTGTCCTCTAAATTGTCTTTCAGAAAGTTATAAGAAGCAAAGTAAAAAAAAGAAATGAATTTATTCAAACAAGTGAAGACCAAGTCTTTAAAATATTTTCTTGGATTTTCAAATTCTATTTGAGTTTTGTCTCTCGAGCAAAGCGAGACCAGCTTGCTAGTAAATAAATAAAATTTAAAAAATAAATGCAGCTCACTGGTAAGTGCTGCTATTTGAGCTATTTTTAGAACAGGCCAGCGGGCGACTCATCGTGGTGACCCCTGGTCTAGAGATTTAAACCTTAAATAATGACACATTTTAAATATTTTTTTGGGGGTCCCCGGATCATAACTGAGTGGAAGCCTAAATGTATATTTTTTAAACATATATTGTATTGGTTTTTGAATTAAAAACATATCAAAATGGTCCCGCTTGTTTTGATTTTTCAGTGTACGGTTCTCAGTGGAAAAAGTTTGGACACCCCTGTGCTATACCATTGTTTGCCGCTAGAGGGCAGTAAATGTCTGACGTGTGCTGGGAGTCAGAGAATGGTTGTGCTATACCATTGTGTGCCGCTAGAGGGCAGTATGTGTCTGACGTGTGCTGGGAGAGTCCTCCCTTTTTATTTTGTTTACACAGCTGAATCCTATCAGACCCTAATTAATGTCGTTTGTCTTTTTTTTTTTCAACGTTTAGTCCGATAAAAGATATTAACCTACTCAAATGTGTATTGGCCCTACTAAAGTAACTTTAGGCTGCTGAGCTGAAGATGACTTATTCGAGGAACAGGAGTGGAAAAAGAAAATACATGAAATATTGAAGGTGGGTATCTTACGATTTAATTCGATTCCGATTTTTGTTGGTGGCGATTCAGAATTGATACAACACGATTCTCACATTATATTGTTTGTTAACTGAATTATAATACAAGCTCTTCAAAAGAAACTGTTTAGAGTTTTAGAAAAGCTCCTCTTGGCTGTTGACATGAGACTTATAGTCGTGGTCAAAAGTTGTAAAGAACACAAAGTCATGGCTGCCTTGAGTTTCCAGTCATTTCTACAACTAAAATTTTATTTTGTGATAGATTGATTGAAGCACATTGTTGTTGGTCACAAAAAACATTCATGAAGTTTGGTTCTTTTATGAATTTTATTATGGGTCTATTAAAAATGTGACCAAATCTGCTGGGTTACATGTCCATTGGCAAGTGGACCTGCGATGAGATGGCGACTTGTCTAAGGTGTACGCTGCCTTCCGCCCGAAAATAGCTGAGATAGGCTACAGCGACGCCGAAAGGAATACGCTGGAGAGTATCTCAACCTTTTTTCAGTGATGTACCCCCTGTGAACATTTTTTAAAATCAAGTACCCCCTGTGAACATTTTTTAAAATCAAGTACCCCCTAATCAGAGCAAAGCATTTTTGGTTGATAAAAAGGAGATACAAAAGTAAAATATTGCTCATTTGTAGTGGTCTTTCTTGAACTATTTGGGAGAAAAAATATAAAAATAACTAAAAACTTGTGGAAAAATAAACAAGTGATTCAATTATAAATAAAGATTTCTACACATAGAAGTAATCAACTTAATCTTTGGTGATTGTAATAGAGATTCATCTGGACTCATGCACTTAATTGAACCATTTTGGTATGATCCAGTGCCCGGATCATCCCATATTCTAGTTTTGTTCCGTTTTTGTATCACATTCTGTTGTTTGACTTCCTTAGTTCCTGATTTATCTGGTTACCATGGTTTCCTATTAGTTCCACCTGCCCCTCGCTTTCTACGCACACCTGTTGTTGCTAATCACCGTCCTTATTTAAGCCTGCCCTCTTTCTCCATTCTTTCTCGCATCCTAATTTGCTTTACATGCAACAAGTGACGACTTCTATTCTGTTTCTACTCGCTAGCTTTTCCTTTTCTTAAAAGGAAGTCTAAGTCTAAAACTCCACCTTTTTGACTGAGTCTGTCGGTGCATCCAGTCTTCAGGGGCCCCAAAACCTATTAAAATAACACTAAGGCTATCCAACCTGCAAAGCTGCAGTACAGGTGTGCTTTGCTTATCACAGTATGGAAGTCATTTTTCTGTCAGCAATATAACAGACATTGTTATTATGAGTTTTATATTCCAAATCAATCAGTTTTATGATGTGACTTCAGTGTGGATTTTCCCACGCTCCGGTCACATAATGGCCAATAATGATGTCGCTTATCATAAACGTTATCATTATTCACAGAAATAGACGGTTACAAAATACAATAGTTGACAAATGAGCAGAAACAGGGGAACACAATGTTTTAGGTACTCATGTAAACCAATGTTCCGGCAGACTTTGAGGCAAATGTCCCCAAAACTGTGGGAGACATCTGTTAATAATACAACTGTAACATTTGACAACCAAATAATTAAACAAGGCGACACGGTAAAGAATCTGGGTATTATCTTCGACCCAACTTTCTCCTTTGAGTCAAACATTAAAAGCGTTACTAAAACGGCTGTCTTTCATCTCCGTAATATCGCTAAAATTCACTCCATTTTGTCCACTAACGACGCTGAGATCATTATCCATGCGTTTGTTACGTCTCGCCTCGATTACTGTAACGTATTATTTTCGGGTCTCCCCATGTCTAGCATTAAATGATTACAGTTGGTACAAAATGCGGCTGCTAGACTTTTGACAAGAACAAGAAAGTTTGATCATATTACGCCTGTACTGGCTCACCTGCACTGGCTTCCTGTGCACTTAAGATGTGACTTTAAGGTTTTACTACTTACGTATAAAATACTACACGGTCTAGCTCCATCCTATCTCGCCGATTGTATTGTACCATATGTCCCGGCAAGAAATCTGCGTTCAAAAGATCCCAGCTTATTAGTGATTCCTAAAGCCCAAAAAAAGTCTGCGGGCTATAGAGCGTTTTCCGTTCGGGCTCCAGTACTCTGGAATGCCCTTGCAGAAGCATTTAAGTATCACCTTAAAACTCATTTGTATACTCTAGCCTTTAAATAGACCTCCTTTTTAGACCAGTTGATCTGCCGCTTTTCTTTTTCTCCTTTGTCCCCCCCTCCCTTGTAGAGGGGGTCCGGTCCGATGACCATGGATGAAGTACTGGCTGTCCAGAGTCGGGACCCAGGATGGACCGCTCGCCTGTGTATCGGTTGGGGACATCTCTACGATGCTGACCTGACTCCGCTTGGGATGGTTTACCGTGGACGGGACTCTCGCTGCTGTCTTGGATCCGCTTTGAGCTGAACTCTTGCGGCTGTGTTGGAGCCACTATGGATTGAACTTTCACAGTATCATGTTAGACCCCCTAGTCATCCATTGCTTTCGGTCCCCTGGGGGGGGGGGAGAGGGTTGCCCACATTTGAGGTCCTCTCCAAAGTTCTTATAGTCATCATTGTCACTGGCGTCCCACTGGGTGTGAGTTTTCCTTGCCCTTATGTGGGTTCTTCCGAGGATGTCGTAGTCGTAGTGGTTTGTACAGTCCTTTGAGACATTTGTGATTTAGGGCTATATAAATAAACATTGAATGATTGATCGTCTTTCAAAATCTTCTCCACGGTTTAGAAAATGTTGACTTTGATTGCACAGAATCCTTCAAATTGCCACAGATGACTAGAATTGAAACATGTTTACTTCTGACTAGTGTTGTCCCGATACCAATATTTTGGTACCGGTACAGTTACCAATGTGTATTTCGATACTTTTCGATACTCATCTAATTAAAAGGGACCACAAAAATAGCATTATTGGCTTTATTATAACAAAATAATCTTGGGGTGCATTAAACATGTTTATTACTGCAAGTTTGTCCTTAAATAAAATAATGAACATACAAGACAACTGTCTGGAGCAGCAAACAATTAAAAGCCGTATATTAGTCTTATAATGAAGACAACACATGACGTAAGTGTCTGTATTAGCTATTATAGCTTACTATCAAAAATGACTGTGTCGCAGGCTGACGCAAATTTTTGTTAACAGAAATTTTAAAATTTAATATTTATCCTACACATTATTACAACATTAGAAACCAATAGTAAATCAGAGGCTTCTCGGAAGAAAAACGACCTGCTACGCAAAAAATACAAGAAAACATGTTAGCCAAAAGTTAACTGGGTTAGGGTGTAACGGTACGTGTATTCGTATTGAACCGTTTCGGTCCGGTTCGGAGGTGTATCGCCGGAGTGAGAAGAGGTTTTATATTAATTAGCGCCCCGGCGGCAATTCAAGGAAATACGGTAATTTAGGGGGGCTGAAAAAAAATATGCCTAACGACTAGATATGCGCGGTTAGCGGTCTCATCTGCGGAGTCCGCGGATAAACCGTGGGTCGGGCTGGTGACATGACGAAAAAATAGATTTTAATTAGATTCGGGCGGGTGGCGGTTGAACCATTTGTAAATATTTGATGTACATGGTTCAGGGATCGGTAACCTTTACCGTTCTTTGGACCCGTATCATAAAGCGAAGAAGACAATAAGAGACGTAAACATTCTCAACAATGTCTGCCTGCAGTCACCCAGTTAATAAGTATTAGGGCGTGCTATGAAGCCTTAGCCTTGGACGCCGTCTACAACATGTACAATCTTTTTGCCAGTCCAGCAATATGTTGTGTGTGTGGCTTCTGCAGACACACGCACACGACTGCAAGGCATACTGCGTGATAAAAAGTACACTAATGGTTGCGATATACACAATTTTAACACTCTTACTAATATGCACCACGCTGTGAAGCCACACCACACAAGAATGACAAACATATATTTCGGGAGAGCATCCTCACAGTAACACAACATAAACGCAACACAACAAATTCCCAGAATCCTTTGCACCCATGACAATACCTGACTATATTATACACCCCGCTAGCAGCAAACCCCGCCACCTCCCCGTGTGTCGGTAAGGTGGGCGGGGTTGGAGTTGCGGGGGTGTAAAATATATTCAGGAAGTGTCATGGATGCAAAGGATTCTGGGTATTTGTTTTGTTGCATTTATGTTGTGTTACTGTGAGGATGTTCTCCCGAAACGTGTTTGTCATTCTTGTTTGGTGTGGCTTCACAGTGTGGCGCATATTAGTAAGAATGTTAAAATTGTTTATATCGCAACCATCAGTGTACTTTGTATCACCCAGTATGCCTTCCAATCTTGTACGTGTGTTTGAAGAAGCTGCATGCAACATGTTGCTAGACTGGCAAACGGTTTGTACGTATGTAGAAGACGTTTAAGGCAATGGCTTCACAGCACGCCCTTATTCTCGTTACCTGGATGAGCACCATCGGATATTCGCGAGAACGTTAGCAGCTCCTAATGCCTCCTTTACTTTGTGACACGGGTCAAACTAGCTCTTTTAATGTTAAAGG
The DNA here is from genome assembly GCF_033978795.1 of Nerophis ophidion. Lineage (NCBI taxonomy): Eukaryota > Metazoa > Chordata > Actinopteri > Syngnathiformes > Syngnathidae > Nerophis > Nerophis ophidion. Next base: position 67,453,349 of record NC_084617.1, read on the forward strand.
TCGCCGACTCCAGATATATAACGGGCGGGCGGTTGCGGTTCTGATAAAATGTTGGTTCAGGTGGATGACGACTTTAGTGATGCGGTTGCGGATGACATAATTGCCTATCCGCGCATCTCTACTAACTACGCCAATTCATTCATAACCTCCACATGGGAATTGAGCTTTTTATTCAGTTAGAATACACATCTTAAATTATATCAACAATATTATTTGTTTAAACTCATATTCCTGCATATCTATATTGTATTTTTTTCTGCAATCTTTAATAAAAAATAACAAAAATGGGGAAAAAATTCAACAAATTATTTAGGGGGGGTGAAAAAAAATAGTCCTAAGGATGCCAATTCATTCATTCACAACCTCCACATGGGAATTGAGCTTTTTATTCAGTTAGAATACACATCTTTAAATTAGATCAAAAACAGGAACAAAGGCCGACGTACAAAAATATATAAAGAGAATTATGAAGTGCCTCAATCCACATATACAACAGGAAAATATTTTACAGTTACAAAAATCAAGTGTTAGTAAACAACATGAATTTGAGTCACACGCTTCTGTCTCTTCGCTCCCATCACACTTCTCAACTAACTCTTCCCTCACTCCTCATCCATCCCGCTCATCACTTTTTTTCATCAACATACTTTTCCCTCCATTGTGCAGCTTCCTTACGGCCAATTGCACACAACACCACGCCAGGACTTCAAATCAAATACGTACATCATTCTAAAATCGCAACCCCACTCAAAACAAAAAAAAAAAAAAACAACCCTGATTTTTCTTTTGCTTTTCAGCCTTGAAACAACTTTAGAAGCTCTCAGCATCAAACTGTGATTGATAGCAAACAGGATGTTTAGTCAGGAAAAGGATTCATATGGCCCCCACCCTGGTGTGATTCTGGGAAAAAAGGAGAGTTCATCATTTTGCAATTGCAGTCTGCTGAAAATGATGGAAAGTGCCTCTCTCCATAGCAACAAGTTGGAATTTCCACAACTCAACACTCTAATAAGGTGCCAGCCATCCATCCATCCATTTCCTACCGCTTATTCCCTTTGGGGTCACGGGGGGCGCTGGTGCCTATCTCAGCTACAATCGGGCGGAAGGCTGTGTACACCCTGGACAAGTCGCCACCTCATCGCAGGGCCAACACAGACAACATTCACACTCCCATTCACACACTAGGGCCAATTTAGTGTTGCCAATCAACCTATCCCCAGGTGCCTATAAAGTGGATAGTGAAAAACCCCAAATTCGTCATGTTTCATGTGTCAGGTCAAATGCGACGAACAGGGTCATATGAATCCCCTTCCTACCGTAGATGGTAAGAACAGTTACAACAGTGCCCCCTGGAGGTCACAGAATAACATGCTTGTGTAAACCACATCACCAATTATCACTAATAATAAAATCAATCAATCAATCACTAATAATAAAAGTTGCTGTTTAACAGTGCCCCCTGGAGGTCACAGAATAACATGCTTGTGTAAACCACATCACCAATTATCACTAATAATAAAATCAATCAATCAATCACTAATAATAAAAGTTGCTGTTTGAATCCGGCTGTGACAAAACGGGAACCACGGTCGCGTTGCCAGACCTACACTAATAATTCCGCACTTGTTAATTTATTTTTTTTCTAAAAAATAACCGTAATGTCTAACTTTTTATCAGTGATTTTTTTTTAACTTTGTAAGTCAGGTAAATACGATCATTTTACTACCTTGTTTTTAGGACCATTGTCCGCACTTAAAAGGCGCATTAAAGAGTTCATATAAGGACTTTTTTTCTGCAAATAAAAACAGAGCAAATGTGTGCAGATTTTAGGAGAGTACAGGCAAAAATTGTATTATTTGGTGTAAAATCTACTTTTTTACTAAAGGGGTATGATTTTTTTCGGAATTTAATCCACTTCATTGTGGTCTACATCAGTGTTTTTCAACCTTTTTTTGAGCCAAGGCACATTTTTTTAATTGAAAAAATGTGGAGGCACACCACCAGCAGAAATCATTAAAAATGAATAGCAGATATTGACAATAAAAAGTCGTTGTTGCAACTATTGGATACAACTTTAAACCATAACCAAGCATGCATCACTGTAGCTCTTGTCTCCAAGTAGGTGTACTGTCACCACCTGTCACATCATCCCGACTTATTTTGAGTTTTTTTTTGCTGTTTTCCTGTGTAGTGTTTTAGTTCTTGTCTAGCGCTCTTATTTTGGTGGCTTTTTTTCTTTATTTGGTATTTTCCTGTAGCAGTTTCATGTCGTCCTTGACCGCTATTCCCCACACCTGCTTTGTTTTAGCAATCAAGAATATTTCAGTTTTTATCCTTTGTGGGGACATTGATTGTCATGCCATGTTCGGATGTACTTTGTGGACGCTGTCTTTGCTCCACATTAAGTCTTTGCTGTCGTCCAGCATTCTGTTTTTGTTTACTTTGTAGCCAGTTCAGATTTAGTTTCGTTCTGCATAGCCTTCCCTAAGCTTCAATGCCTTATCTTCGGGACACTCACCTTTTGTGTATTTTTGGTTTAAGCATTAGACACCATTTTACCTGCACCCTGCCTCCCGCTGTTTCCGACATCTACAAAGCAATTAGCTACCTGCTGCCACCTACTGATATGGAAGAGTATAATGTGGTAAGTCTGCCAAAATCCAGACAGTACAGACACTCAACAACGGCACATTATTTGTGGATTGCAATTACTGGTTTGCAAAAAATCTTTTTAACCCAAATCGGTGATATTAGATAATCTCACAGCACACTGTGCCGCGGCACAGTGGTTGAAAAACACTGGTCTTCATAACGTGTAATGGTGATGTTTTTTTGGGTCAAAATATTTAATAGATTATGTTTTACAGATCATCTTGTGAATTATATTTATATAGCGCTTTTTCTCTAGTGACTCAAAGCGCTTTACATAGTGAAACCCAATATCTAAGTTACATTCAAACCAGTGTGGGTGGCACTGGGAGCAAGTGGGTAAAGTGTCTTGCCCAAGGACACAACGGCAATGACTAGGATGGCGGAAGCGGGAATTGAACCTGCAACCCTCAAGTTGCTGGCACGGCCGCTCTACCAACCGAGCTAAAAGTCGCTTTCTGACCGTCTCATCAGGATGCGCCGTTTTTGTTGGCGTTTTTATTTACGTGCCTCCACTTTGACAGCGTCTTCTCACCGTCGTCCAGTTTTTAGCGCTTCCATTGATAGTCTTCTGACAGAGATAAGTTACAACTTTACGCTACTTTATATTAGAAACAAATTTCACATAACCGGGAAAAAGGAGGTTATTGGCTTTGGCGCGGACTACAGCGGCGGATGCGCGCACATTATCGGGTTTTACGCAGATCCCAAATACACATCAGCGGGTACCAGAAGGTAAGAAAAGTTGGTTTTTGCATCATAGCTAAAAAAATAAATGCTAGATGTCTGTGCCATTCAACACTATATGTTGAAGCAGAGTACGTCTGACTATGGTAGACGTAATGCGCCGTGTGTAATGTTTGATATTCCCAATGAAACAATGTAATGGCATTGCTTGCTTACGGGTACTTGCTAGTGCCATTTATTAAACACGTGTGCAGTCTACATGTATCTTTTATGTGTGACTGCCATCTACTGGTCACTTTTTACACCATGTACCCAAAAATTTTGCTTTGAGGTCGGTAAGCACAACCAGATTTATTCTGTACATAAGGCGCACTGTCGATTTTTGCGAAATGGAAGATTTTAAGTGCGATTTTATAATTAAAAAAAAAAAGTCATGTTCCGTCTGGCAACACTGGGACCGTGGTCTCACAGAGCTAGTTCAACTTTGGTCCAAAAAAACTGTTCAAACGTCGCATTAAGAGCGAGTGCAAGAAGGCTTCTGATTGGAGGATCAGGACGCACCAGCTGGTGTTATGATTTGTTGACGTTTGATTGACTTCACTGAGGTCCATCCATTCTGCAGCAAAGGTGATTTAATAAGACAATCCTTTTTAAAGACCACATCAGTAGAAAGTTCCAAATGCTAAAATAAATGTTAAAAAAAAAAAAATGTAAAAGTCTCCTCCGGGGTGAGAAGAAATAAATGTTTTTAGGCCTGCAGACGGCAAAGAAAAAGGCAGCCCCGTGTGTTTGTGTGTGACTACAGGTCCTCGGTGTAGATGATACACGGACTAGACTCCTCATTGGACTCCAGTCGCACCCTGGAGACGAACCAGCGGCGGGCGGTTGAGGCCTTGTAGGAGAGCGTGGTGCGGTAAATGTTCTTGGCGTGCTTGGGGTACACGATGGTGGTGCTCTGGTAACTGATGACCTTCTGCCGCGGCTCCAGGTAGACCTGGGACTTGTAGCTCCTCCAGGTGCAGTTGGGCACCGCCACCACCGTCTCGCTGTAGGACATGGCGGTGGGGACGGGCACGCAGTACACGTTGTCTCTGTAGTGCTTGTCCGAGTCGTACCGCACCGCTGAGGTACACCTGTGAGGAGACATTGGTACGGGAATATTACAGCCTGAGCGTGTTTTGAGATAAGAGCTGTCTCTCGACTCATTGTTATTGTTTACGTTACAAGAAAAAATGAAGCTTAAAGGCCTACTGAAACCCACTACTACCGACCACGCAGTCTGATAGTTTATATATCAATGATGAAATATTAACATTGCAACACATGCCAATACGGCCGGGTTAGTTTACTAAATTACAATTTTAAATATCGCGCCGAAATATCCTGCTGAAACGTCGCGGTATGATGACACATGCGCGTGACGTCACGGACTGTAGAGGACATTTTGTTCCAGCATCGTTCCCAGCTATTAAGTCGTCTGTTTTCATCGCAAAATTCCACAGTATTCTGGACATCTGTGTTGCTGAATCTTTTGCAATTTGTTCAATGAACAACGGAGACATCAAAGAAGAAAGCTGTAGGTGGGAAGCGGTGTATTGCGGCCACCTTTAGCAACACAAACACAGCCGGTGTTTCATTGTTTACATTCCCGAAAGGTGACAGTCAGGCTTTACTATGGAACAGAGATGTCAAGCGAACACAGTTGGATTGGACCACACACACAAAGTTGCTGCTAGCGGGGTGTATAAAATAGTCAGGAGTTGTCATGGATGCAAAGGATTTTGGGTATTTGTTGTGTTGCGTTTATGTTGTTACTGTGAGGATGTTCTCCTGAAATGTGTTTGTCATTCTTGTTTGGTGTGGCTTCACAGCGTGGAGCATATTACTAAGAGTGTTAAAATTGTTTATATCACAACCATTAGTCTACCCTGTGTCACCCAGTATGCCTTGCAGTCGTATGCGTGTGTCTGCCGAAGCCACACACTACAAGTTGCTAGACTGACAAGCGATCTGCTTCTCAGTACATGTTGTAGAAGGCGACAAAGCCACTGGCATCATAGCACGCCCCAATACTTACTAACTGGGTGACTGCCGGCAGTCATTCTAGATATTGTTTACGTCTCCTAATGTCTTCTTCGCTTTGTGATACGGGTCTTAAATGGCTCTTTGAATGGTAAAGAATACCGATCTCAGAACCATGTATATCAAATATTTCCGAATGGTTCAACCACCACCCGCCCGAATCTAATTAAAATCTGTTTTTTCGTCATGTCACCCGCGCGGACTACGCGGATGAGACCACAAACCGCGCATCTCTACTAGTAACACAATAAGCAGATAAGGGATTTTCCAGAATTATCCTAGTAAATTAGTCTAACATCTAAATTGCTCCCACTGCCCTCTAGTCTTTTTTTTTCTAGTCCTTCACTCTCACTTTCCTCATCCACGAATCTTTCATCCTCGCTCAAATTAACGGGGAACTCGTAGCTTTCTCGGTCCGAATCGCTCTCGCTGCTGGTGGCCATGATTGTAAACAATGTTCAGATGTGAGGAGCTCCACAACCCGTGAAGTCACGCGCACATCGTCAGGCAAGGCTTTTTTATTAGCGACCAAAAGGTGCAAACTTAATTGTCGATGTTCTCTACTAAATCCTGTCACCAAAAATATGGCAATATCGCGAAATGATCAAGTATGACACATAGAACGGACCTGCTATCCCCGTTTGAATAGGAAAATCTCATTTCATTAGGCCTTTAACATCCCATCAGTTGGCGAAGGCAAAAGGCTCTGTGAACCCCGTAGTGAAGTGAATTATATTTATATAGCGCTTTTCTCTAGTGACTCAAAGCACTTTTACATAGTGAAACCCAATATCTAAGTTGCATTTAAACCAGTGTGGGTGGCACTGGGAGCAGGTGGGTAAAGTGTCTTGCCCAAGGACACAACGGCAGTAACTAGGATGGCAGTAGCAAGGATCGAACCTGGAACCCTCAAGTTGCTGGCACGGCCACTCTACCAACCGGGCTATACACATCACTGAAATGTGCAAAGTAACAAAGTTAAGTCACACAAATGACTTAACTTTTGTCTCTTTCACAAACTTGAAGCAAAGTTCAATGGTGAGTCGGAGCAGCTTCAAAGGAACAAAAAGTCTCTGCTGCCCTCTGGTGGTAAAACGTAGGTTTAATCTTTGAGGCGAACTGATTCAATCACAGTAAGGTTTCATCTGACATCACATGGACAAAGATAAGACCTTCTGGAGGAAAGTTCTGTGGTCAGATGAAACAAAAATTGAGCTGTTTGGCCACAATACCCAGCAATATGTTTGGAGGAGAAAAGGCGAGTCATTTAATCCCAGGAACACCAAGCTTACCGTCAAGCATGGTGGAGGTAGTATTATGCTCTGGGCCTGTTTTTGCTGCCAATGGAACCGGTGCTTTACAGAGAGTAAATGGGACAATGAAAAAAGAGGAATACCTCCAAATTCTTCAGGACAACGTAAAATAATCATCCCGGAGATTGGGTCTTGGGCACAGTTGGGTGTTCCAAAAGGACAATGACACCAAACTCACGTCAAAAGTGGTAAAGGAATGGCTGAATCAGGCTAGAATTAAGGCTTTAAAATGGCCATGCCAAAGTCCTGACTTAAACGTGTGGACAATGCTGAAGAAACAAGTCCATGTCAGAAAACCGACCAAATTAGCCGAACTGCACCAGTTTTGGCAAGAGGAGAGGTCAAAAATTCAACCAAAAACATCTTATTGCAGGGAAACTTGCCAAGCGACATGTAAGCAAATATTAAATTGCTGTATGTATACTTTTGACCCAGCAGATTGGGTCACATTTTCAGTAGACCCATAATAAATTCATGAAAGAACCAAACTTCTTGAATCTTTTTTGTGACCAGCAAGTATTTGTTCTAATCACTCTATCACAAAAAAAATAAGAGTTGTAAAAATTATTGGAAAATCAAGACAGCCATGACATGTTTCTTACAAGTGTAAAACTTTTGACCACGACTGAATGTACTTAACAAAAAAAGGTGAAATAACTAAAAACATTTTATATTCTAGTTTCTTCAAAATAGCCACCCTTAGCTCTGATTCCTTTTTTGCACATTCTTGGCATTCTCTCGATGAGAGGAAGTCACCTGAAATGGTGCGCTTGAAGCTCATGGAGAGAATGCCAAGAGTGTGCAAAGCAGTAATGAGAGCAAAGGGTGGTTATTTTGAAGAAACTAGAATATAAATAGGTTCAGTTATTTCACCCTTTTTTAAGTTCATAACTCCACGTGTTCATTAATGGTTTTATGTTACAGTGGGCCAAATATTAAATACGCTTGTTAAATAAAACCGTGGCCTTGTTTTTAATGAATACTTAAGCCTACTCTGCTACTGTACATTAATGTTGATAGTTATGTTGGTGCTTGGAGAGCCAAGTGTTTTCTCAGGTGGTACTTGCTTAAAAAGTTGATGTGACCATGTTCGTGCTTACTTGATTTCCTGCTCAGGTTTCGGGTTGACCTCGATGCCTTCGCCATAGAAGACTGGGAGCATACGAGTCCTGGGGTCTGTTCCTGTGTTGTTGATCAGCAGGTAAGGCAGCTGGGAAGAGGAAATGTTACGTCACAAACAAATCTCACAGCATGTCCAGGAAAGGACACATTTTAACTAGGAAAAGTACCGTCCATATGAGGACTGGTGAAAAATTCAGGACATAAGTCATGGTCCCATTACGGAAAACCATTGCATCTAATAATAGTGTCTCATTTGCACCCCTGTTGGTAAAATCTATCAAAATGAGGGTGGTTCCAAAAAGGAGGGATTTTTCAAATTGACTTTTTAAAAAAATGCGCCCACTCTGGTCAACATATGAAATAACAAGTGTGTGTAATAACAAGTGTGTGTAAACATGTGAAGTGCTCCCTCTCTGGTCAACATATGAAATAACAGGTGTGTGTAAACATTTGAAGTGCTCCCCCTCTGGTCAACATATGAAATAACAGGTGTGTGTAAACATTTGAAGTGCTCCCCCTCTGGTCAACATATGAAATAAGTGTGTGTAAACATGTGAAGTGCTCCCCCTCTGGTCAACATATGAAATAACAGGTGTGTTTGCAAACATGTGAAGTGCTCCCCCTCTGGTCAACATATGAAATAACAGGTGTGTATAAGAAATAGAAATGCCTCCCTTTTGGCTGAAATTAATTAAAAGAAAAAAAAGTATATAGAGACATACTGTAATAACTTAAAGTTAATAATGAAGATTCAATTGTTTTTATTTTTTTTTAACTAAAAGCAGTCTTTTTCTCACAATGTGTCGACTTCTTTCTTATAAAATTGGAAACAATTTCTCACATTTCCGTTTCTGTAATATTGCAATATTTTCTTGTAAAATTATTACTTTTTATGTAAAATGATTACTTTTTGATGCAAAATGGCGACCTTTGTCATATATATATATATATATATATATATTTGGCAATATTGTGGTAAGTCATATAAAATTCTTATCACAATATTGCCAATTTTTTTGCTGGTCTCGTAAAACAGTGACGTTTGAGTATAATGACTTGTCATAATTTTGCCGAATAAAATTACGATTATTGGAACATTGAAAACATTTTAAAGTTTTCTTATAAAAACTGACTTGTCGAATAAAATTGACTCCTTTCATGAAATTGCCAAAATGAGAAGCTTTTCTTGTAAAGTTGCGACTGTTATTGAGTAAAATTCCAACTTTTATCATAACATTACACTAATGTTCAGTTTTTCTTGTAACATTTTGACTTGGGTTGAGTAAAATGACAACTTTTATTTTAACACTGCTAAAATTCTAAGTTTTTCTTGTGAAATTGTGAGCTTTTTCTTGCGAAATTCCAACTAATTTTTCACAAGCTATTTTATATTTGCATAGTATGTATATATTATTGTTGTAAATACAAATCTTTATATATCTACAAACCCCATTTCCATATGAGTTGGGAAATTGTGTTAGATGTAAATATAAACGGAATACAAAGATTTGCAAATCATTTTCAACCCATATTCAATTCAATGCACTACAAAGACAAGATATTTGATGTTCAAATACATAAACTTTATTTTTTTTGCAAATAATCATTAACTTTAGAATTTTATGCCAGCAACACGTGACAAAGAAGTTGGGAAAGGTGGCAATAAATACTGATAAAGTTGAGGAATGCTCATCACACTTATTTGGAACATCCCACAGGTGTGCAGGTTAATTGGGAACAGGTGGGTGCCATGATTGGGTATAAAAACAGCTTCCCAAAAAATGCTCAGTCTTTCACAAGAAAGGATTGGGCGAGGTACACCCCTTTGTCCACAACTACGTGAGCAAATAGTCAAACAGTTTAAGAACAACGTTTCTCAAAGTGCACTTGCAAAAAAATTAGGGATTTCAACATCTACTGTCCATAATATCATTAAAAGATTGAGAGAATCTGAAGAAATCACTCCACGTAAGCGGCATGGTCGGAAACCAACATTGAATGACCGTGACCTTCGATCCCTCAGACGGCACTGTATTAATAAAACGACATCAATCTCTATAGGATATCACCACATGGGCTTAGGAACACTTCAGAAAACCACTGTCACTAAATACAGTTTGTCGCTACATCTGTAAGTGCAAGTTAAAGCTCTACTATGCAAAGCGAAAGCCATTTATCAACAACATCCAGAAACGCCGCCGGCTTCTTTGGGCCCGAGATCATCTAAGATGGACTGATGCAAGGTGGAAAAGTGTTCTGTGGTCTGACAAGTCCACATTTCAAATTGATTCTGGAAATATTCGACATTGTGTCATCCGGACCAAAGGGGAAACCAACCATCCAGACTGTTATCGACGCAAAGTTCAAACGCCAGCATCTGTGACGGTATGGGGGTGTATTAGTGCCCAGGGCAAGGGTAACATACACCCCTGTGAAGGCACCATTAATGCTGAAAGGTAGATACAGGTTTTGGCCATCTAAGTGCCGTCTTTTTCATGGACGCCCCTGCTTTTTTCAGCAAGACAATGCCAAGCCACATTCAGCACGTGTTACAACAGCCTGGCTTCGTAAAAAAAGAGTCCGGGTACTTTCCTTGCCCGCCTGCAGTCCGGACCTGTCTCCCATGGAAAATGTGTGGCGCATTATGAAGCGTTAAATAGGACAGCAGAGACCCCGGACTGTTGAACAACTGAAGCTCTACATAAAACAAGAATGGGAAAAAATTCCACTTTCAAAGCTTCAACAATTAGTTTCCTCAGTTCCAAAACGTTTATTGAGTGTTGTTAAAAGAAAAGGTGATGTAACGCAGTGGTGAACATGCCCTTTCCCAACTACTTTGGCACATGTTGCAGCCATGAACTTCTAAGTGAATTACTATTTGCAAAAAAATAATAAAGTTTATGAGTTTGAACATCAAATATGTTGTCTTTGTAGTGCATTAAATTGAATATGGGTTGAAAAGGATTTGCAAATCCTTGTATTCCGTTTATATTTACATCTAACACAATTTCCCAACTCATATGGAAACAGGGTTTGTAGAAAGGGTGGTCCTACAGAGGTCGGCATTTTTCCCAGGTCTCGAGAAGGTAACAAATACGTGTGTGTGTGTGTGTGTGTGTGTGTGTGTGTGTGTGTGTGTGTGTGTGTGTGTGTGTGTGTGTGTGTTGCAGATGTTGAGCGTGTAGACAATATAAAGACATGTTGAGCACAGCTGCTAAGCAGGCTGAAGAAGATGTTGAGAAGTTTGACTGCTCTTGGCTGCGAGTTTATCACCTTTAGTCACTTTTAAAGACTTTATTAGGGAGACTAAACCACGCTTCTTAATATTTGGATCCGATGTTTACTTCTCAACCAGTGAGTGATATTAAGGGTGTCCAAGGCTTGTTTTATTTTTTTACTGGTCTTTGTTAGGTGTTGGTTGTCACAATCATTATATCTCATTTATGCAATAAAAAAGGCTTTTGATCTCGCCTACGTGGTCTTCTCTGGAGTAAGACAGCTCAACTTGAGGTGAGCTCATCAGGTTTTTCATGTCAAAATTCTTAGTATTTGTCTTTTAGGCTTTTACACAAGGAGCCTGATCTATATTAAACCAGGGGTCGGCAACCCAAATCATTGAAAGAGCCATATTGGACCAAAAATGCAAAAAAAAAATTTGTCTGGAGCCGCCAAAAATTAAAAGCCGTATATTAGTCTTATAATGAAGACAACGCATGACGTAAGTGTCTATTAGCTATTATAGTCTACTATCAAAATGACTGTTTTGCAGGCTGACGCAAATTTTCGTTAACAGAAATGCTGAAATTTAATATTTATTCTACAAAATATTACAACATCAGAAACCATTAGTAAATCAGAAGCTACTCAGAAGAAAAACAACTTGCTACACAAGAAATACAAGAAAACATGCCAGCCAATAGTTAACTGGATTAATGCTTGAACTAGGGGTGTAACGGTACGTGTATTCATATTTAACCGTTTCGGTAGGGGGGGTTTCGGTCACTAAGATGACCATGAATTGATTAACGTGGACCCCGACTTAAACAAGTTGAAAAACTTATTCGGGTGTTACCATTTATTGGTCAATTGTATGGAATATGTACTGAACTGTGCAATCTACTAATAAAAGTTTCAATCAATCAATCAAACGTGTGTGAAAGCAAAGGTGAGCTTTGTTGATGTTATTGACTTATGTATGTAGTAATATTGGCTACATTTGGGATAGTTGTTTGTGCCATGTTGTTCCAGACCACAGCAAACACACAGCTTGCAAAGATTGTAATGATCCATTCCTTCAACTTGGACACCCGCATCCATACCTTTGGTCATTTTAAGTCATTTTCAGGACTTATTTCACCTTCTGAGAAGCCTTCATTTTACTAATGTTTTCCAATGTTTGAAAAATATGTAGAAATTTCAACCTTTCTGTCAACAAAGATGATTTACGTCAGCCTGCGACACAGTCATTTTGATAGTAGGCTATCTTAGGAAATATAGACACATGTGTTGCCTTCACTATAACACCTATAGGATTTTTTTGCAGCTCCAGACGGATTACTTTTTTGTAGTTTCGGTGCAATGTGGCTCTTTCGACGTTTTGGGTTGCCGACTGTCAGAAAGATTCTATCTAAGTTATCCCAAAACTTTGTCTTACATTGAGTTCAGCTCACTCTGCTAGAGGACAAAAGCTGTCTTTGATCTGTCTTTGATCTTACCAAGCAAAAGGCTTGTAAAACTCCACTGTGTAGGATGGAAAGCGACATGAAAGTGGCAGTTTCTTTGATGTATTGTAATCCATAGAGAAAGATATTGTCTTGACTCGAGATCTACAAAGAGGAGAGGAAGCAGGGCCTGACTCCCCTCCAGGCACCTTTTCTTTTAACTGTTTTACAGCCTTTTCTTTGAAATGTGCTGTAACCAAAGGCGATGGCTGTTTACGACCCCTCTCCCTTAGAAACAGATGTTGCCATGTAATCAGGGAAAGTCCAAACAAAAAAAGGCGTACAATCTTTCGTCAGAGCGTGTAGGAGACTGTACAAGAGTAAAGCTCAGACGTTTTTCCTCAATTGAGCCAAATATAATTCTGTCTAATTCCTTGCTTCTTGTCTTGTTTAATAGATGTGATCAGTGTTTGAACCTGACACCAATCCCTGCGTTAGAGCAAAAATGTAATATACTAAAACACTTTGCAGCTTATCAGTCTGCCCTTGTCTTAGTTCCCTTCTGACCTTTGACCTGTGGCTCCTGTGCAGCAGCAGCACAAGACAGACGCTGCACAGGATTGATGGCTGTCTATGCATGTGAGCCTAGTAAGCTCCTCTCACGTTACACCGGGAGGCAGAGTCACATGCTGCGGCTTGGACGCGGCCAAGCGCACATGCCAGGACAAGGAACGGGCCAAGGGCACCGCAGATCAGCGCGTGAGGCTCGTCTTACCTATGCAATCATCTCACGATCTTCAAAGTTAAAAGAGGGCAGCTGTGCTGGATGTGACGTGGGGCAAATGTTAAGTGCACGCTTCCGTGAAGTTCACGTGTGGAAAGATCAGGCTTTTTCTACAAGGTGTGTGCAAAGGCAACCACTTGTGAATCGGAGGTTAGGAGGCCTGAAAACAGACTACGGCCCTCCTGGAAGGCGCTTTTGGTGCCCGAGAAAACAGTCTGCTGTGGGGAAAGGTGCAAAGGACGAAGCGGCGCCAACGCAAACATTTCTTAGACGAACTGGTGGATTTTTGTGAAGAGACAAAACAAAGACTAATGCATGTCTGCCGTTTTAAAAACAAAGACAGGCCGTCTGAGCATTTTGTTCACTTATGTAACGGCCCAAAACGAGACCCTGCACCTCAAAATAGCGCTAGGGGGGGGATTGTTCTTAGGTGGCATACAAAAACAAGACCAGAATAGAATTGGAAGAGATACATAACGCCTCATCCTGCTTGCCAACTTAGGAAAATGTCACTGGTTACACATTAGCCTGCAGACAACACAACTCGCAGGGAAAAGCATTAAAAAGACGGAAGTCAGGCTCTCTGAAGGATTAATGGATCTGAGAGTGTGTGTGTGTGTGTGTGTGTGTGTTCTTGTGTTTCTAACCTTCTTGAGGCATCAACAAGGAAAAGTACCTTCCATATGAGGACCGGTTAACAAGTCAGGACATAAATCATGGTCCCAATAAGGAAAACCATTGCATCTAATAGAGAATGTCTCATTTGCATCCCTGGTGGGGAAATATATCAAAATGAGGGTGGTCCCAAAAAGGAGGGATTTTTCAAATTGAGTCTGTCTGTTTTAAAAGTGCTCCCCCTCTGGTCAACATATGAAATAAGTGTGTGTAAAAATGTAAGGTGCTCCCCCTCTGGCCAACATATGTAATAACAATTGTGTGTAAGAAATTGAAATGCGCCCCTTTAGGCCAAAATGAATTGAATATTGCAGTATTTTCTCATGAAATTATTACTTTTTAACGCAAAATGGTGATGTTTTTCATATTGAATTCTGACTCATCACAATATTGCCAATGTATAGCGACATTTTTGGAGTAGAATGCTGACTTGTCTTAATTCTGCCAAGTAAAAATTCAGATTATTATTATATGGCCAACGTTTAAAAGATTTCTTATAAAATTGTGACTTGTCGTCTAAACTTACGACTCTTTTCATAAAATTGCCAAAATGTTAAGCTTTTCTTGTAAAATTGTGACTGTTCTTGAGTAAAATTCCAACTTTTGTTATACCATATTTTTCCGACTATAAGTCGCAGTTTTTTTTCCGTAGTTTGGTCAGGGGTGCGACTTATGTGTGAAATTATTAACACATTACCGTAAAATATCAAATAATATTATTTAGCTCATTCACATGAGGGACTAGACATATAATATTTCATGGGATTTAGCGATAAGGAGTGACAGATTGTCTGGTAAAGGTATAGCATGTTCTATATGTTATAGTTATTTGAATGACTCTTACCGTAATATGTTATGTTAACATACCAGGCACCTTCTCCGTTGGTTATTTATGCCTCATATAACGTACACTTATTCAGCCTGTTGTTCACTATTCTTTACTTATTTTAAATTGCCTTTCAAATGTCTATTCTTGGTGTTGGGGTTTATCAAATCAATTTACCTCATAAGTGCGACTTATATATGTTTGTTTCCTTCTTTATTATGCATTTTCGGCAGGTGCGACTTATACTCCGGAAAATACGGTAATATCGCACAAATGTTCAGTTTTTCTGGTAAAATTTTTACTTGCATTGAGTAAAATGATGATTTTTATTATAATACTCCCAAATTCTAAGTTTTTCTTGTGAAATTGTGACCTTTTTTCTTGTGAAATTCAAACAAATTTTTTACAAGCTTTTTTATATTTGCACAGTATGTATATACAACATTATTAGTGTTGTAAATACAAATCTTTATATATCTAGAAAGGGTGGTCTTAAAGAGGTGGGCATTATTCGGAGGTCTCAAGAAGGTAAGAAATATGTGTGAATGTGTGTGTGTTTGTGTGATACATTCAATGTTTTTTTCCTTCAATGACTTGTCTTCACTCCCAAAAGGTGTTTGGTGTGCAGGAATTACCTTATTTTAGCACAATTTCCATTTTGGGTGTGATGCAACGAGGCCCATTAGATGGCCATTTTCAGGTGACTCCCATTTTCCTTAAAAGAGTAGAACATGTCTGCACAAGTGGAGGTGGCTTTTAAAATGTCTACGACATCTAATGGGTCTCGTTGCATCACACCCAAAATGGAAATTGTGCTAAAATAATGTGATGCCTGAGCACCAAACACCTTTTGGGAGTGAAGACAAGTCATTGTAGGAAAAAAGCATTGAATGTATTACATTTAATTTCAATACATAAGTACTTTTATTGGGTATGGCAACCGCTGTACTAAGAGCCCAGACACACTACAGAACATTGTTATGAGTAGGGCTGAAGCCATCGATTATTTCCGTAATCAATTATTTTTTTCCAATTAATCGAGTAATCAGGTAAAACCCACTTTATAGCAGGGATGTCTAAATTTTAAATATCTTTCAGTTTACTCATTGTAACTTTGCTTGTGGTACCATTTTTTTTTTATATTTCTGCCAATGATCATGAAGTTTACTAAAATCCCAGAGCACAGCATTGACCTGTATGACCCAGTCCATACAAGCCTTCCCACTCATGACGCAAATAAACTGCAACCAACACAGAAAGTTAACACGCATGGTCACACATAACACAACCTGCTCGTTGAACTTTGTGGATGTTATATGTCCAAGCACCATACATATTTTAAAATGACATCTATTTAAATCCACTAATATGAACGATGAGAAAAATTTAAAACATTCTTTCTACACTTATCCACATTTTAGCTGCTTGATATTTCTTATTGATTACAAAAATTTAAGGAGATTTTCATGGAAGTAAACAAGGTAGGAGTTGAGCTTTCATACTGTTTTTTTCGGACTATAAGGCGCACTTAAAATCCTTTTCATTTTATCAAAACTTCACAGTGCACCGTCTAACCCGGTGCGTCTAATGTAATAATAATGTTGGTTGTGCTTACCGACCTCGAAGCTATTTTATTTGGTACATGGTGTAATAATAAGTGTGACCAGTAGATGGCGGTCACACATAAGAGATATGTCTTAACTGCAATATGACTCAAATAAACAACGCCAACATTGTATATGTTCCATTGAAAATATACAACATTACACGCAACACTCAAAAATCTATCAAACATTTTTATTACGACTTTGGTAAGCTATGAAGCCGCACCGCTTGATGGATTGTACTGTACATCAACATACGAGTATTACTATGGTGTGTGTATAAGGTAGGATATTATCTGGCTTTTGGTTTCGCAATATTATGCAAAAACAACTTTTATTACCGTCCAGCACCGGCTGATCTGTATTTGGGATCTGCAAAAATCCGGAAAATTTGCGCGCATCCGCCTTCGTAGTCCACCGTAGTCGATAAGCTTCCTCTTTTTCTCTATCTCCTTGTTATGGATCATTCATCCTCTGCTGTTGCCACTTGTAATATAAAGTAGTGTAAAGTTCCTACTCATATCTGTCAGTAAACTTGTCATGAAAGCATTAAAACATGTCTGTGGAGTGAGTTTACATTATTCACCCAAAGAACTTTAGTTATTAGAAAGTTCTGGTTGGACGTTTTTTCACAGGACACATTTCCTGTGTTGTTGTTGCACTAGTGATCCACGGATGAGATGTTCCGTTATTGATTGAAGTAAGGTCTGAATGTCATTAAAACAGTTATCTCCATCTTTTGTACACTTCTCCTACTCCCGTCCTTGCACGCTACTCCGCTACAACAAAGATGACGGGGAGAAGAGAATACCGAAGGTGAGCCACATGAATAAGACCGGCCACAAAACGGCACATCCTGAAGCGATTGTCAGAAAGCGGCCTGAAGATGATCTGTAAAACATCATCTATACAATATTTTGACCAAAGAACCACCATTACATGTAATGTAGACCACAAGGAAGTATTTTACAGTTAGAAAAAAAAAAAGACCCCTTTTAATGCGCCTTACAATCCGGTGCGCCTTTTATATAAAAATAGAACTGATTATACCTGCTCATCCGCAGTGCGCCTTATCAATCCGGTGCGCCTGATGGTCCAGAAAATAGTGTATTTTTATTAATGCACAGTTGAAAGTGCAATTTCAATGTTGAATATGTGCATTTATAATCAAAAAGGATAGATATGGAATCAGAAGAATCCTTATGTCTACCATTTTCCCTAAAATAACCAATAAGGCCACAAAGCAGGCGTGTCCAAACTTTTTCTTTGGCATTGGGCTAAAAAACGTTTGGCATTTAGAGTGCCTGTGTGACCGAGTTTACACGGCTGTTTTTACACAAAATCTGCGATCGTATTGATATTTATTTATTTATTTATGTGGCCTAAGTTTGTCTGTCAGATAGGGGTCCTCTAGAACAGTGGTTCTCAAATGGGGGTACGCGTACCCCTCGGGGTACTTGAAGGTATGCCAAAGGCTACGTGAGATTTTTTACAAATATTCTAAAAATAGCAACAATTCAAAAATCCTTTATAAATAGATTTATTGAATGGTACTTCAACACAATATGAATGTAAGTCCATAAACTGAAAAGAAATGTAACAATACAATATTCAGTGTTAACTGCTAGATTATTTTATGGACATGTTCCATAAATATTGATGTTAAAGATTTATTTTTTTATGAAGAAATGTTTAGAATTAAGTTCATGAATCCAGGTGGATCTCTATTACAATCCCCAAAGAGGGCACTTTAAGGTGATGATTACTTCTATATGTAGGACTCTTTATTTATAATTGAGTCACTTGTTTGTTTTTCAAGTTTTTAGTTAATTTACTTTCCCAAATAGTTCAAGAAAGACCACTACAAATGAGCAATATGTTGCACTGTTATACAATGTAATAAATCAGAAACTGATGACATAGTGCTATATTTGACTTCTTTATCTCTTTTTTTTCAACCAAAATGCTTTGCTCTGATTAGGGGGTACTTGAATTAAAAAAAATGTTCACGGGGGGTACATCACTGAAAAAAGGTTGAGAACCACTGCTCTAGAACAGGGTTCCCCAACCTTTTTTCTACCAGGGACTGGTTAAATGCATGCATTATTTTCCCCGACTGGCTTTCTACTTGTGACAGATAAAAACGGCAAAAACAAAATGAGCCTTTGGCTACAATCTGGCGCATTAACATTGTATATGACCATTAATGTGCATTGTCCAATATACTATGACAAAGAAGTACTATTATTAAGGTGTTCAGTGGGACAGGTGAAAGTTAAGTCAGAGAAAATGTGATGGCTTATAAATTAATTAATGTTTCTGTGCGGCCCGGTAGCAAATGCGTCACGGACACCGGACTGGTGGTTGGGGACCACTGCTCTAGAAGAAGGATACACTACTGCTCAAAACCAAACAGAAACTTAGCGAGCTCACTAACTTGATTTCAGGACGTTCTCTTTAATTGAACTCACCCCATATATTCATATTAAATATAATATGCCCGCTACTATACCCAAAAATTGTCAACATAACTTAAGAGAATTAACCAAACATTATCATTATTATCATTGAATATTGCATTCAATTTCAACCTTCATGAGACGTGCATATTTTAGGGCCTTCATTTGTTGAATACTGACAAATTATCAAGGCCACAATGTCAAAGAGATACACTGAGGGCAATTATGACATGGTTATTATTAGAGATGTCTGATAATGGCTTTTTTGCCATCCCTCCATCTATTTTCTACCACTTATTTCCTTCGGGGTCGCTGGAGCCTATCTCAGCTGCATTTGGGCGGAAGGCGGGGTACACCCTGGACAAGTCGCCACCTCATCACAGGTAGACAGACAACATTCACACTCACATTCACACACTAGGGCCAATTTAGTGATGCCAATTAACCTATCCCCAGGTGCATGTCTTTGGAAGTGGGAGGAAGCCGGAGTACCCGGAGGGAGCCCACGCAGTCACGGGGAGGACATGCAAACTCCACACAGAAAGATCCCGAGCCCGATATTCCTATATTGTCCAGCTCTTAATTACAGATACCGATATCAACCGATACCGATATATACAGTCGTGGAATGAACACATTATGATGCCTAATTTTGTTGTGATGCCCCGCTGGATGCATGAAACAATGTAACAAGGTTTTCCAAAATAAATCAACTCAAGTTATGGAAAAAAATGCCAACATGGCACTGCCATATTTATTATTGAAGTCACAAAGTGCATTATTTTTTTAACATGCCCCAAAACAGCAGCTTGGAATTTGGGACATGTTCTCCCTCAGAGAGCATGAGGAGGTTGAGGTGGGAGTTAGCGGGAGGTGTAAATTGTAGCGTCCCGGAAGAGTTAGTGGGGTCTGGGTATTTGTTCTATTGTGTTTATGTTGTGTTACGGTGCAGATGTTCTCCCGAAATGTGTTTGTCATTCTTGTTTGGGGTGGGTTCACAGTGTGGGGCATATTTGTAACCGTGTTAAGTTTGTTCATACGGCCACCCTCAGTGTGACCTGTATGGCTGTTGACCAAGTATAATGAAGTCAACACATGGTTTAAGTGTCTATATTAGCTATATAAGGCTACTATAAAAATGACTGTCGCAGGCTGAAGCAAATGTTTGTTGACAGAAATGTTGAAATGGAATATTTATTCTACACATTTTTACAACATTAAAAACCATTAGTAAATTAGAGGCTTCTCAGAGGGTGAGATAACTCCTGGAAATGCCTGGCTTTTAATGACCAAAAGTATAGATGTGTGTGTCCAAGTTAAATGAAACTGCAGGCAGTCTTCTTCTATAGATTTATAACAATCTTTGGCAAGCTGTAATGTTTGCTGTTTTGGAACAGGGCACACAAACAACTATCTAAAATGCAGCCAATAATAGTACATACAGACAATGTGTCATGAGACTGGCAAAACTCAATTATATGCAAAGAGTATAAAAGTAAAGGATATTTAATGAGCTCAAATATACCTACAAATGCTTGCAGTCATGCACTGACTAAATATGCCTGATTAGCACTCCAAAATGGACAAGTCATCCATTTTCTACTGCTTGTCCCTTTTGGGGTCGCGGTGGGGTGCTGGAGCCTATCTCAGCTGCATTTGGGCGGAAGGCGGGGCACACTCTGGACAAGTCGCCACCTCATCGGAGGGCCAACACAGATATATTATTTGTATATATCGGGGGTGGGAAAGTTCACACAATCCACGGTGCGTATGGTTTTACGGTTTTGTAAAATTGTTTTATGTTCAATTTAGTGAACATTGTTGGCTTTTAAACATCCAGGATACCATATCTGTCAGGCTTTCGGCGTGACAGTTTGGTTGTGTTTTAGTTTTTCCTCTGTGTTGGTTGTATTTCCTGTCAGCGCTCTTGTTTTGGTTCTGTTTCCTGTTTGTCTACCTGAGTGCTGTGTCCCCTCAGCTGTGGCTGATTGGCACCTGGCCACACCTGGTGTCAATCAGCCAGGTACTATTCAAACCTGCTTTGTCCTCCACTCGGTGTTGGAGTATTGTCGTGTTGTGTCGATGTCACTACTACCTGTCATTGTTGATATCGTTACAGCTACTACCTGTCGTGTTACTACTTGTCTTTGTCGTCGTAGCGGTAAGCTGTTCCTGTTAGCTATTTGTAGTTTGCTTTCTCCTAGCTCTTTTGTTTCGTGTTTTCTTGTTAGCTATTAGCTGTTTCCAGTTTTTCTGTTTGCTGGTTCCTGTTTTCAGTTTTGGCTATACCTAGTTCCTAGTTTAATGTGTTTTTTACCTTTCATTTTGAACATAAAATCATGTTCTTACTCAATGCAAGCCACCATCTCTGCATCTTGTGGTTCATCACCTACAGCTTGTGACAGTATCTCCCAATATTGCACCATTACCATCTAATACTTACACAAATGTATCATTAAATTAAACTTAAAATTGGCTCCTTAAGTTTTGAGTTTTTGACCCTTGAATGGAATGCAATAATTCTCATACTTATTGATACAACACACATCATTGGACAGTTGTGACCAGTATTTGAGGTAAAACCATAATATTTTTACATAACAATGTACCAATAATTCAGGCCTGAGCAATTATTTGAAATCGGGGGCCAAATTTAGAGAAAAAAAAGGTGTCTGGGGGCCGGTATATCTGATTTTTAGGAACACTAATACAAAAACTCACAATAATGTCTGATTGAATGCTAAAAAAAGTTATGCGAGACTCTCTTAAAAAACAGAATGGAATTTTACATTTTTTTTACTGAACGAGACACCCAGAATGTACATGACAATAAAGAATGAGGGATTTACAATATTAACTATGAACGATAAAACACTGAATATTGTCAACATATGAACGTCACACACCCTCTGTATCCACATATTTTACAATCAAACAAAACGCAACAAAAATGCAACAAACACTGCGAAATATTAATGTGAAGGGTAAAAACACACCACTTACAATCTGATGTATCACTAAGCTTTAGATCTGTTGTAAAAATCTCTTTCCGCGTCTGTCCCTGACACCCGCATTTCAGGTAGACCGCTTTGGAAACACTCTGTGGAAACGCTGCTAAGCTGCCGTGACTTAGATTACCATAGTAACTAATTAAATTTGCATAGTAACTAATTAAATAACCATAGTAACCAGTATATCATGCAGAAGAGCAGATTTCAACCATTGAAATACTTTGTATAGTTCAAGACTCACGGTAATTTCAAAACATCACCGCACATCATAATAGAAGCTACACTTTCCATCTTGAAGATCTGAAAAAATTATTTGGGAATGTCCGGCTGGCCTGATTGAAAAGCTTAAGGGGCCGCATGTGGCCCCCGGGCCTTAATTTGCCCAGGTCTGCAATAATTGCTTTTGAGTTTACATGGTTCCAGTCAATAACATCAACAAAGCGCACCCTTGTGCATTCACGCACAGCATAAACCGTTTGGTGGACAAAAATGAGAGAAAGATGTTGTGGAAGATTTTACATGTAAACAAACTGTTGCGTCACAGTCCACACTAAGGTGAATTCAAGAACCGCTGAAATGAGTAGGACAAAAGGATGTTAACCAAATACTGTCGCCAGTTAGGCATACACACAAACGTATCAAACAGTGTGCTTTCTAACAATTGGGAACGTTTGTGTCATGTTTGTCCTCAAACAAAAAAACATACTAAAACAAAAAAATTATATTTCCCCTCCATCTTTTTCTATTTTCAATCCTTATTTTTCCAAAAATGATCCAGGGAGCCACTAGGGCAGGGGTCGGCAACCCGCGGCTCTTTGATCACTCTGATGTGGCTCAGCTGCTAAATTGCCGACCCCAACGATTATTCTGGGAGGTTTCCGGATTTTAGTACCTCTCTCAGAAATCACCCGGGGATAACATTCTCTAACTTTCACCTGGACTTCAATATTGAGGGTATGCAGTTATATCAGTGCCTTTAAACTCCTCTACAACATGTCGTCGCGCCCGCTTTTACACCACGCGATCTGCGTGCCGCCTTGTCACATTTTATATTCAGCCTCTGTTAACACACGAAAGTGACTGCAACACATACTTAGTCAACAGCCATACAGGTTACACTGAGAGTTGTAATACAAACAACTTTAACACTCTTACTAATATGCGCCACATTATGAACCCACACCAAACAAGAATGACAAACACATTTTGGGAGAACATCGGCACTGTAACACAACATAAACACAACAGAACAAATGCCCAGAATCCCATGCATCCCTAACTATTCCGGGCTACATTATACACTCTTGCTAGCACCAAACCCCGCCCACCTCAACCGACGCACGGAGTGGGTGGGGGGATTTGGTGGTAGCGGGGGTGTATAATGTAGCCCGGAAGATTTAGGGATGCATGGGATTCTGAAATGTTTGTCATTCTTGTGTGGTGTGGGTTCAGTGTGGCGCATATTAGTAAGAGTGTTAAAGTTGTTTAAACGAGCACCCTCAGTGTGACCTGTATGGCTGTTAAACATGTATGCCTTGCAATCGTCTGCGTGTGTCTGCAGAAGCCTCATACGACATGTGACTGAGCTGGCAAGCTGATTGAACGTGTTGTAGAAGGGTGTCAAAGGCAGCGCCTTCATAGGATGCCCTTTTTATTGTTGATCGAGGGAAATCCTGCAAACATTCGCGAGAATAGTTGATCCGACATTCGGTAGTCTCTCGGAATATTCGGGAGAGTTTGCACACGGCATTCATATAAAACTCGCGGGGCCAACTATCATTAAATGTTCATATTAAGGTGAGAGCCGCGTGTCTGAGACCCCTGGTTTATACATAGCACAAAAAACTATATGCAGTGTTATTTCATTTTGAATTTCAAAAGAGTTTTGTGGCTCCTATTGCTTTCTTTATTTTGTGAAATGGGTCAAAGTGGCTCTTTGAGGGGTAAAGGTTGCCGACCCCTGCGAGAGCCGCGGGTTGCTGGCCCCCGAGTTAGACCAAACAAGTTTGGGGAGATGTTGAAACAGCAGATATGATTAATTGCACATTAATACCATAAAAGGTTAACAACTTAAAAACTTTTACGGCAAAAACAAAACAAATTCGCAGCACAAACGAAGCACCAATGACGATTATTGACATAAAGCCATGAACCATTAACTTGTCAGCAGAAACGATTTGGTTTGGGGGGTTTTGACAAGTTGGGGAGGAGGGCTGGTTATGAATATTGAAATGTTAATCATTTAAAAACTATTATAAAGGAAGCACAACGTTTGGGGAGGTTTGGGACGTGGTCCCATAAGAGCAGTTCAGTCTGATGCAATAAAACAGTGGTTCTCAACCTTTTTTCAGTGATCTACCCGCTGTGAACATTTTTTTTAATTCAAGTACCCCCTAATCAGAGCTAAGCGGTTTTTGGTTGAAAAAAAGAGATAAAGAAGTAAAATACAGCACTATGTCATCAGTTTCTGATTTATTAAATTGTATAACAGTGCAAAATATTGCTCATTTGTAGTGGTCTTTCTTGAACTATTTGGGGAAAAAAAGATTATAAAAATAACTAAAAACTTGTTAAAAAATAAACAAATGATTCAAGTATAAATAAAGATTTCTACACATAGAAGTAATCATCAACTTAAAGTGCCCTCTTTGGGGATTGTAATAGAGATCCATCTGGATTCATGAACTTAATTCTAAACATTTCTTCACAAAAAAAGAAATCTTTAAAATCAATATTTATGGAACATGTCCACAAAAAAATCCAGCTGTCAACACTGAATATTGCATTGTTGCATTTCTTATCACAGTTTATGAACTTACATTCATATTTTGTTGAATAAATCTATTTATAAAGGATTTTTGAATTGTTGCTATTTTTAGAATAATTAAAAAAAAATCTCACGTACCCCCTTGGCATACCTTCAAGTACCCCCAGGGGTACGCGTACCCCCATTTGAGAACCACAGCAATAAAACAACCTAACAGTCAAAAGTTCCATCCATCCATCCATTTCTACCGCTTATTCCCTTTCGGGGTCGCGGGGGGCGCTGGCGCCTATCTCAGCTACAATAGGGCGGAAGGCGGGGTACACTCTGGACAAGTCGCCACCTCATCGCAGGGACAACACAGACAACATTCACACTCACATTCACACACTAGGGCCAACTTAGTGACCTATCCCCAGGTGCATGTCTTTGGAAAGTTGTGCATGGTATCACAGTCCGTATCACACATGCATGCCACCTTGATTAATCGATACATCCCAACGACAATCGACCTATATTCGATACCAGAAGGGAAAAAGAGGCATCTTACTAGTTTTCCTTCCCGACTGGGCTCCTTCTTCCAGGCTGCCTGCTGGATCTCCACAGGCGTCGTGCAGCTGTCGGCGCGCGGCTCTAAGAGCGCCGGGGAAAGGGAGCAGAAGGGCGGACTGGGGCTGGGGGGCAGCCCCGAATCCGGGCTGTCAAGCAGCCCTTCCCGGTTCTTTCCTTTGAGACTTTCATCCATCGCCTGCAAGTGAAGATGTCCCACCATTTCTGGGACGATTACACAGTGGAGAGGCGGGGAAAAAAAGGGCGCAAAAGTCGCACTCTTGTCGAGGCTTTTTGCGTCGGGATTAAAAAAATAAAAATCCTGGTCCGATTTCCTCCAGATGGTTTCTGCGGGAACGCGAGTGTGGTTTTCCAACTAAAAGACAAAACTACCTGTAGACACACACAAAAAAAAAATAACCCGCACGGAGCGAGCCGCGGTACGTCGCGTAAATGTCGTCACACGGCCGTGCAGGACAGCATGGAAGTGGACGTGCGTACTGACGCGGCGACGGGACGACAGCTCCTCGGCGGGCCGCGTCACCGTTCACCGTCGACGTGGGCGCGCGCGTACGTGTGCGCGGATCCGGTGTCCGGCTCCGATGATGAGGGGCGCGTCCACGTGCGGTCGACAGGGGGCGCGCACGTCGACGTCGCTCACCTCAAGGGTTGTTGGTGTTGCTACTGAAACCCACTACTACCCAGTCTGATAGTTTATATATCAATGATGAAATATTAACATTGCAACACATGCCAATATGGCTTTTTTTAGTTTACTAAATCATAATTTTAAATTTCCAGGGAGTTTCGTCTTGAAAACTTCGCGGAATGATGACGTGTACGCAAGACGTCACGCGTTTTTAGGAAGTATGAGTGCTGCACACACACACAGCTAAAAGTCGTCTGCTTTAACGGCATAATTACACAGTATTTTGGACATCTGTGTTGCTGAATGTTTTGCAATTTGTTCAATTAATATTGGAGAAGTCACAGTAGAAAGATGGAGTTGGAAAGCTTTAGCCTTTTAGCCACACAAACACACGGGGATTCCTTGTTTAAAATTCCCAGAGGTAAAAATTTATTATGGATCAGAACATGAATCCAGACCAAATGTCAACCAGCAGGTTTCGGTGGGAAAATTGTGGTTAAAAAGTTGCTTCCTACCGGAGAAAAGCTGAGCTTGGGCCGTCCATGAAGCTGCCGTCGACTTCCCTGAGACACTGGCGTCAACACATCCGTGGACATACCCCTTCGACTATCAGGTACTATTAAACTCACTAAAACACTAGCAACACAATAGCATTATAAGGGATTTCCCAGAATGATCCTAGTAAATGTGTCTAAAAACATCGGAATCCGTCTCAATGCAATCGCGTTTTTTATTTTATTTTATTATTTTTCTAGTCCGCCGCTATCAATATCCTCAAACAAGAATCTTTCATCCTCGCTCAAATTAATGTGGAAATTGTCGTTTTCTCGGTCCGAATAGCACTTTTTGTTGGAGGCTCCCATTAAAATCAATGTGAATATGTGAGGAGCCCCCACACTTGCAACGTCATCGTCTGCTACTTCCGGTAGAGGCAGGGCTTTTCTCTTAGCACCGAAAGTTGCGAACTTTATCGTCGATGTTCTCTACTAAATCCTTTCAGCAAAAATATGGCAATATCGCAAAATGATCAAGTATGACACATAGAATGGACCTGCTATCCCCGTTTAAATAAGAAAATCTCATTTCAGTAGGCCTTTAATATATGCCAGGGGTCGGCAACCCGCGGCTCTGGAGCCACACGCGGCTCTTTAGCGCCGCCCTAGTGGCTCTCTGGAGCTTTTTCAAAAAGGTATGAAAAATGGAAATGATGAGGGGAAAAAAATGTTCTTTTAATTTGGTTTCTGTAGGGTGAGTTCAAGGACCGCCAAAATTAGTAGGACAAAACGGCGCTCGCCAAATACTCCAGTCAGTGAAGCATGTTAACAGTGTGCTTTGTTGCAATTAGGGAGGTTTGTGTCATTGTTGTCCTCCTACAGAAACTAAATTAAAACAAAAAATATTTTTTTCCCCCTCATTTCCATTTTTCATATATTTTTGAAAAAGCTTCAGAGAGCCACGGGTGGCCGACCCCTGCTGCAGGAGGACAAACATGACACAAACCCACCCGCCCCCTAATTGCTATAAAGCACACTAGCATGTTTGTATTAAACATGCTTCACTGATTCGAGTATTTGGTGAGCACCGTTTTGTCCTGCTAATTTTGGCGGTCCTTGAACTCACTCTAGTTTGTTTACATGCATAACTTTCTCCGACTTTCTAAGACGTGTTTTATGCCACTTCTTTTTCTGTCTCATTTTGTCCACCAAACTTATAACGTCGTGCATGAATGCACAAAGGTGAGTTTTGTTGATGTTATTGACTTATGTGGAGTGTGCTAATCAGACATATTTGGACACTGCATGACTGCAAGCTAATCGAGGCTAACATGCTATTTATGCTAGCTGTATGTACATATCGCATTACGATGCCTCATTGGTAGGTATATTTGGGCTCATTTAGTTTCCTTTAAGTTCTCATAATTCAAATTATATCTCATTAAACACTCTGTATGTAATCTCGCTTTTAATTGTTTGTGGCTCCAGACAGATTTGTTTTTGTATTTTTGGCCCAATATGGCTCTTTCAACATTTTTGGTATATACCATTGCAGAAAGTCAAATGTATTCATATCCATACCTGTCTGCCGGTGCTCGGTGTGTGTTTACTAGTGTTGTCCCGATAGCAATATTTTGGTACAGGTACCGGTACCATGAATTGATTAACGTGGACCCCAATTTAAACAAGTTGAAAAACTTATTCGGGTTTTACCATTTACCAATTATGCGGAATATGTACTGTACTGTGCAATCTACTAATAAAAGTTTCAATACAACCAAAAGTATCTCTGTACTTTTAGGCACTTTTCTAAATTAAGGGTACCACAAAACATGTCATTATTGGCTTTATTTTAACCCCAAAAATCCTACGGTGCATTAAAAATGTGTTTTTTGGGGAATTTTGTCCTTAAATAAAATAGTGAACATGCAAAATAACTTGTCTTTTATTAGTAAATAAGTAAAAAAAAAAAAAGACTCATTGTGATTGATTGATTTATTAAGTTTATTGACATCTTGAAGAATTTAATCCATAGAACACTTTAAAAAGGCAAATGGATGGCACAAAAAGCCAAAAGTCTTGTTTCCATTGTGGTCCATATGAATATTCATCACTTTTGATACATTCAATAATAAAAGATATATAAACTGTTACATGTAAATAAAAAAATATGTAAAAAATTTGATAAATTATGTACATATATTAGTATATGATTTATCCATTATAACATGTATATTATTTGAAAAATAATATACACAAAAAATTGGGGGGTGAGGAGGTATATACACTATGTACATGTTGACTCCAAGAGTGTACAAAACAGAATGAGAAAATATATATACACTATAACCACATATAAACCTTTTTGATGCTTTGACGAGTTGCTGGGGATCAATTTTGGTTCTGATCAGGTTGATTATTTAGTCTGCTGACGTATGCAGCAACATTGTGTCATTTATCATTCTATTATTTCGTCAAAATTAAGGACAAGCGTTAGGAAATTAATTATTAATCTATTTGTTCATTTACTGTTAATATCTGCTTATGTTCTGTTTCAACATGTTCTATCTACACTTCTGTCAAAATGCACTAATCACTTATCCTGTTTGGATACCTTACATTAGTTTTGGATGATACCACGAATTGGGGTATCAATTTGATACCAAGTCATTACAGGATCATACATTGATCATACTCAAAGTCCTCATGTGTCCAGGGACATATTTCCTGATTTCATACACATAATATAAATAAAAAATACAAAAACGAAAGAAGATTTTGTGATGTTAAAAAATATTGATGTAATCATAGTAGTATCGACTCGATACGCTTCTGTACTTAGTATCATTACTGTGGATCTTAGATGTATAGATGTAAATCCACCAATGGCGATTGTTTATATTGTAGCGTCCCGGAAGAGTTGGTGCTGCAAGGAATTCTGGGAATTTGTTCTGTAGGTTTTATGTTGTGTTGCGGGAAAATGATCAAGAAACTGTTTGTAATATCAGGAACATCGGTGCTAAATATTATTAACTTATCACTTTCCTCTGGCACTCTTCTCTAGCATTCAGAACAGTGGTTATTCATCCTCTGTTCAAAAGACCTAACATCGAGCCTGACCTCATGGTAAACTACCGACCAGTGTCCCACCTTCCCTTTATTTCGAAAATCCTCAAATGTAAAAATGGTTGCTGATGAGTCATCCATGTTGCTGCTACTTAATTTTAGCTCTGTTTTTGATACCAATCGATCATAACGTTCTATGAGAACTGTCAGATTGTGTTGGTGACGAACCCCAAGATCCAGAGATGGTGGCAGGCATTGAGCAGGAAAACGTGATTTAATCTTCAAAAATGAAGAAAAATACACAAACTAGGATTTAGGAGACAGGAAACAGGAACTCGGACGAAAAGACAGCACGCTGCCAAAAGCTACAGGGTACAGGTACAAACAAAAATCAACTAGTATGAGCTACACTAATCCAGCCCTGACGGGAGGACAAAGCAGGTCTAAATAGCTTCTGGCTGATTGACACCAGGTGTGGCCCGGCGCCAATCAGCCACAGCTGAGGGTAAAAAGCACTCAGGGATACAAGCAGGAAATAAAGACAAAATAAGAGCGCTGACACGAAATAAAGACAGACACAGGAAAAACTAAAACATGACCAAACTGTTAGGGACAAGCCTGAGAAGAATGTATCAAAACACGTATTGATATGTCAGACTTAGACTTGTCTTGGTTTAACTCTTATCTTACTGACAGGATGCAGTGCGTCTCCCATAACAATGTGACCTCGGAGTATGTTAAAGTAACGTGTGGAGTTCCACAGGGTTCGATTCTTGGCCCTGCTGCTAGGCGACATACGCAAATACAGTGTTAGCTTTCACTGTTATGCTGATGACACCCAACTCTACATGACCCTAAAGCTGACCAACACGCCAGATTGTAGTCACCTGGAGGTGTGTCTTAATGAAATTAAATAAGTGCGAATGCAGCTGAGATAGTCTCCAGC
Organism: Nerophis ophidion; assembly: GCF_033978795.1. Taxonomy (NCBI): domain Eukaryota; kingdom Metazoa; phylum Chordata; class Actinopteri; order Syngnathiformes; family Syngnathidae; genus Nerophis; species Nerophis ophidion. The sequence continues at coordinate 67,483,690 of NC_084617.1, forward strand.
ACCCCCCGCAACCCTGGAAGGGACAACCGGTAGAAAGTGGATGGATGGATGGTGTATTAAAAAACGCTCAAAGTCAGAAATCATCAAGTATCCCAGTGGGTTATTAAAGGATTAGTACAGATATTTTGTATGTCTGTCTGTCTGTCTGTAATTAAAGACTGGGTGGGAACGCCGTTCAACAGACGGTCTGCTAAATCAATGTTTTTCAACCTTTTTTGAGCCAAGGCACATTTTCATTGAAAAAACCCCGAGGCACACCACCAGCAGAAAACAATGAAACTTAACAGCTGATATTGACAGTAAAAAGTCGCTCTAGCAAATTGTTGGATATGAATTCAAACCATAACCAAGCATTCATCACTAGATTTTGTCTCAAAGTGGGTGTACTGTCACCATCTGTCACATCACGCTGTGACTTATTTTGAGTTTTTTGGCGTTTTCCTGTTTGTAGCGTTTTAGTTCTTGTCTTGCGCTCCTTTTTTGTGGTTAATTGTCATGCACGAATGTACTTTGTGGACGCCGTCTGCTCCACACGCTGTAAGTCTTTGCTGTCGTCCAGCATTCTGTTTTTGTTGACTTTTCAGCCGGTTCAGTTTTAGTTGGGTTTTGCTTAGCCATCCCTAAACTTCAATGCCTTTTGTTTATTTTTGGTTTGAACATAAGATACATTTTTACCTGCACGCTGCCTCCCGCTGTCATTTGCATATTGTGATCCTGACAAACCACGTTCCCGACATTTACAAAGCAAGTACCTGCTGCCACCTACTGATATGGAAGAGTATTGCACAGTTATTCTGCCGAGCTCTTGACGGCACACCATAATTACTGGTTTGCAAAAAATAATTTTAACCCAATTAGGTGAAATTACATAATTTCCTATGGCACACTGTTAGAATAATCATGTATATATATTATCTCTCAACTTTAGTACGCTTAAAGGCCTACTGAAATGAGATTTTCTTTTTTAAACGGGGATAGCAGGTCCATTCTATGTGTCATACTTGATCATTTCGCGATATTGCCATATTTTAGCTGAAAACATTTAGTAGAGAACATTGGCGATAAAGTTCGCAACTTTTGGTCGCTAATAAAAAAGCCTTGCCTGTACCGGAAGTAGCAGACGATGTGTGCGTAACGTCACGGGTTGTGGAGATCCTCACTCCTGAACATTGTTTACAATCATGGCCACCAGCAGGGAGACCGATTCGGACCGAGAAAGCGAGAAAGCGACAATTTCCCCATTAATTTAAGCGAGGATGAAAGATTTGTGGATGAGGATAGCGAGAGTGAAGGACTAGAAAAAAAAAAGACGAAGGCAGTGGGAGCGATTCAGATGTTATTAGACACAGTTACTAGGATAATTCTGAAAAATCTCTTATCTGCTTATTGTGTTACTAGTGTTTTAGTGAGATTATATAGTCATACCTGAAAGTTGGAGGGGTATGGTGACCGCCAGTGTCTCTGAGGGAAGCCACGGAAGAGCCAAGAAAGTCGCAGCTGCCTCTTCGACAGCTGCAGGAGGAACGATACAAGCTCCGCTCATGTTTGCGGTAACAGCCGACTTAATACCACAATTTTTCTCACCGAAACCTACCGGTTGACATGTGGTAGAGAACCATGTCCGCTTAACCGCTCTGTTCCATATTAAAGCTTCACAACAAACAAAGAAACACCGGCTGTGTTTGTGTTGCTACAGCCGGCTGCAATACACCGCTTTCCACCAACATCGTTCTTCTTTGCAGTCTCTATTGAACAAATTGCAAACGATTCAGCAACACAGATTTCCAGAATACTGTGTAATTATGCGATAAAAACAGACTTCTTTTAGCCGTGATCGGTGCTGGGAGAACATTTCCGCTACCACCGGAAACTTTGCGGGAAATTTAAAATTGCAATTTAGTAAACTAAACCGGCCGTATCGGCATGTGTTGCAATGTTAATATTTCATCATTGATGTATAAACTATCAGACTGCATGGTCAGTAGTAGTGGATTTCAGTAGGCCTTTAAAGTCCGTTGCTTTAGTTATTAGCTATTGTGCTCAAGCTGCATTTTTTTCTATCTGTGCAAGGACAAAACTTTTTGTCTCAGGGGTGGCCACAGCCACAGATGTTATCTTTGTTTTATCCCGCTAACAGCCAAGGACTTCAAGGACCTCAACGTATATAAGATGACAGCACGCAGACGAAGCAGAAACAAGGCAATCACAAGGCCCCAGCACATTCTGTCAGGTATTGTGTGTACTGGACCTGCTTTGATTGATATATGTGACCACTCCTTTTAGAGGCGGCCTCAGTGATGTTGACTGTGGAACTCCTGAATAGAGGGACGCGGGAGCTGTGCCTTAGAGCGTAGGACGAGACTGTGACTAAGTGTGCAGCTCCATGCGTTCTCCTCATGAGATAAATTGAACTCTCTCTGCTTGGTTCCTTGCTTCTTCTCTAATAGATGTCATCAGTGTTTGAACCTGACACACCAAACAATATCTCACGGTACACTAGTGTGTCGTGGCACAGTGGTTGAAAAACACTAAGTCCTAAATGACTAAATGTTGCACACAGAGATCGGTGGGTCGTGAGTTCAAACCCCAGCCGAGTCATACCAAAGACTATAAAAATGGGACCCATTACCACTCAGCATCAAGGGTTGGAATTGGGGGTTAAAGCACCAAAAATGATTCCCGGGCGCGGCCACCGGTGCTGCTCATTGCTCCCCTCACCTCCCAGGAGGTAATCAAAAGTGATGGGTCAAATGCAGAGAATCATTGAGACAATCATTACTTTTATTTTAACTTAACAGTATCATTTGAACACACAAAAATAATTAAATCCGTGTTGACGGTGCCCCCCCCATGTTTGGCCTAATGTTCATAGTCTTCCAAACAGCAGCTGTGCCAAAAGGCAAATCAGAGTCCAAGTCATTAAATCTCTTGTGTTTTCAATGTTGAATGGTTTGACGGTCCAGCAGCTCTCCAAGGTGATGAGCACGGCCAGAATCTCACGTGTGAGAATGTTTGTGCAAGTCTCATGACAAGAGTGGACGATACACGCCTGATGGCACCTTTTCGCTGAGCTCCGCTGTGCCTTTTGATCCTCGACAGGAAGTGGCAGAGAGGCGTGTTTTTGGGGCCGTCATGTGCGCCTTAAAGAGACCAGCATGTTGATCCTCAGGCATTCGGGGAATTAGAGAGGAGCTCTGCTACAGATTACCCATAAAACACTGGGATGCAGATGTGTGTCTGTGGATCCTGCAGGGAATTTAAGAGGACGGACTGCAAATGACCGTGAAGACATTTGGCTGCATTAGTGAGCATCACAATCACTCATTAAAACATCCTACTAGTGTTGTCCCGATACCAATATTTTGGTAACGGTACCAAAATGTATTTTGGTACTTTTCGGTACTTTTGTAAATAAAGTGGACCACAAAAAAATTGCACTATTGGCTTTATTTTAACAACAAATCTTAGGGTAAATTAAACATATGTTTCTTGTTGCAAGTTCGTCCGAATAGTGAACATACGAGACAACTTGTCTTTTATTAGTAAGTAATCAAACAAAAGCTCTTAATTAGTCTGACATTTGCAGTAACATATTGTGTCATTTATCATTCTATTATTTTGTCAACATTATTAAGGACAAGTGGTAGAAAATTAATCATTAATCTACTTGTTCATTAGCTGTTAATATCGGCTTATTTTCTGTTGCAACATGTTCTATCTACACTTGTGTTAAAATGTAATAATCACTTATTCTTCTGTTGTTTGATACTTTACATTAGTTTCGACTGATACCACAAATTTGGGTATCAATTCGATACCAAGTAGTTGCAGGATCATACATTGGTCATATTCAAAGTCCTTATTTGTCCAGGGACGTATTTTCTGAGTTTATAAACATTTAAAAAAATGAAAGAAGGTTTTGTGAGGCTAGAAAATATATAGATAGATAGTGTTGAGTTTGGACCAGATGTTCCTCCGAGGGAAGTTAAGTTGCTGGTCAATCCTAAGTTCTTTTGATGACACATAAGCTGATTTTAAATGATAACCCAGAACAGAATAGGTATTTTGCAATGTATTCCAAAGCTTTGGAGAGACCAACCTAAATAACACATTCAATTCGCGTCGCCTAAGTTGATCTGAAAACACTACGGAAGTCTTGTCTTTTTCAATACGCCACTAGCCCCCACCCGTCAGAGCGAATACACTTATCTATTGTTTTACTCAGCTGGGGAAAGAAGATATTAGGAGGGAGTATTCCTACTCCTGCATTCCAAACTCAAGGTAGTCTACAGCGTACCATCGGTCATGAGATAAAGAAAATATAAAAAGTACAAGATGGAGCACTAGCTATTTCATATATGACTAAAGAAAATAGCTTTTAAAATTGGATATATGTAGATATATAGCTCCGTCAATAGATAGATAGATAGATAGATAGATAGTACTTTATTTATTCCTTCAGGCGAGTTCTTTCAGGAAAATTAAAATGTATTTTTCCATTTAAAATATCGATGTAATCAAAGTGTCAACTACATACGCTCCTGTACTTGGTATCATTACAATGGATGCTAGGTGTAGATCCACCAATGACATTTGTTTACATTGTAGCATCCCTGGTGCTGCAGGGAATTCTGGGAATTTGTTGTGCTGTGGTGCAAATATTCTCCCAAAATGTGTCTGTCATTGTTGTTAGTCTGGTTTCACTATATAGATGGATAGTACTTCATTGATTCCCTCAGGAGAGATCCCTGAGGAAAATTAAAAAATATAAGCATATATTACAATACATGGCACATCTTTATGACCGTGTTGGCGTTGTTCATACTGCCACCATTATTGTGACATGTATCGCTGCTAACTAAGTATGCCTTCATTCACTTGTATGTAAAGTGTTCAATGTTAAGATGGTCGTCTTAATAGTTATTGAACGGACTTAATAAAATCATGTCTTGACTTTATTGACTACAGATAAATATTAACACATCCATTATCATGACTCCAGTGTAGTGAAGCATGTATCACTCGTCCTACAGGGATGATACTTGAAATACATGTACTTGATTTGCCTCCATGTAGACAAGGATTAGTGATTTTGAAGTAGTTACAACAGCCGCTAACTAGCTAGTCATGTCTTAAAGCACCTCTTCCTGAGAGAGTTTCAGTGTTCTAACTTCACCTTTATCTTTAGTTTTCAAGCCAAAATATGTCTGTTCTCTCTTTTCTGTCTCCACACTGCGTCTGCTTGTATGTAGTCTGTGATTTTGCACTGCCGAACATGCTCATCTGCATGACACGGCGTGACGACGGGTGGGGGACTGGTACTTTTTTTAGAGGCGGTATAGTACCAAATATGATTAGTATAGTGGTACTATACTAATACCGGTATACTGTATAACCCTACGTATTACTTATGAAATTACCATTACCAGTCTTTGCTTTCTTACCGGTACGCCGATATCGCCTAACACTTCATTTCCGATATCAACTGATATCAACCAACACCGATACTTACAGCAGTTCTTGTGGTGGAAAAATTAACACATTATTCCTGTTCTTGTTTTGCCACTGGACACATTTCACACACACAAAAAAAAAACTGTGCAAAATAAGACAAATACCGAAATGTAAGTAAAAGAAATTGTGCCGTATTTATTTTTAACATTTTGTCCCAGCAAACTAGATCTTTAAAAAAAACAAAACTATGAGCAATAATCATGTGCAATAACATGTTCTACTTTCAACAAGTAAGAGGGTTGGTTTGAATGAATCCATAAATGAGATTGAAAGTAATAATGCTGATAAATATACAATATGTAGAGCTGAACATTTTATGTGCCATTCGTATCCATCCATCCCTTTTTAATAATACTAAAATATTTTATTTGTAAAAAGCACTTTACATTGAGTAAGCAACCTCAAAGTGCTCGTGTATTAAAAAAAGAAAAACTAGAAACGCCTAATAGCTAGAACAATGCATTTATCTAAAAAAAAAAAAAAAGGCTTTAAAAAAAACAACGAGGCTTTTTAAGCCTTTTTCAAAAGCATCCAGTCTGTGGTGCCCCCAGGTGGTCAGGGAGAGCGTTCCACGTACTGGGAGCAGCGTAGCAGAAGACCCAGTCTCCCATTGTTCATAGCTTTGTCCTTGGAGGTTGGGGGAGGTTAGCCTGCCCTTTTCTATCGCTTGTCCCTCTTGGGGTCATGTATAATAAGAAAAGTACAAAGTACCATTATCATTGAAATTATTTGTATGTTGTTTTTTTTTCCGCAACAATTTTCTTTCTTTTTTTCCACAATTGAAGTGATTTAAATCTAAACATTTAAAAGTCTTCTGTGTGAGTGAATTATAAAAATGAGACGTGGAGAAAGAGCAGGATTCAATATAAGCTCGGCTTTTTCCTGCTGCTTTTTGGACACGTAGAGTCGTGCAAATGTAACTACAGGACAACTTGTTAAGCAGGGCCTCTCCTCAATATTTGCAAATGAGGCGCTGCCTTTTGCATCACTAAGCGCATGTAAAATGTAAATTACTGAATACCAGGGCACTTTATATGAAATTTTACCCCCAAACGTATTGCCTAGCCCCTTCCTGCTCTGTCATTAGAATATAATGACTAATGTCCCCTGTAGTGCACAATGTTAATAGAGGGGTGTTTGTAAACAGGTATACCGGGATCGAATCCCGGTCAGAAATGTGTTAGCTAGAAATGTAAATTTGGGTTTTAATTTCATTTTCTTTACAATGGAACAATTTATTCCTCAGGAAATAGTTTTAGTGCAAAACATGGATCAAATTGCATTCTTTTTTTTAAATTCAATTACATCAAAGTATGATTTAAAAAGCACACACAACAATCCACATTAAATAAAAGTGTCAAAAGAAAATATTTTTAACTCTAACAGTTTTTGTTTTTTCCTGATTTTAGTGTTTATTCCTATCGAGAGATTTTATTTTCTTTAATTTCCCGTCTAGCGCTTTTATTTTTGTTCCACTTCCTCTTTTGGTTAATCATTGCAGGGACTTCATTATTGTTTCTGAGCACCGTTCTCCACACATGCTCTTGATTAGTGATCAGGGGACTCAGCTGCCTCTGATCACTAATCAATTTGATACAGCATGCCGTTGGGAGAAAAAAGGCGATACCGATGTGATCCAATAATATTGGTCGACTGATCCATCTCTAGTTTTCACTACAATTCCAAAATAAATTTTTTACGTATGGTGCGATACAGATATTGGAGCCTTGAGTATTGGCCGATACTGATATTAGTCCAATGTTTGTTTAATTTTCTCCTCATCAGACAAATATTTTCGGTACAATTTGATGAAGTTTTTCTGAAAATAATGCTATCGATTGCACCGATTATATTGTCTGACGAGAAGAAATTTGAAACATATATAAATAAGAAGACATAATTAAACTATTTATCCGGTATGATGTAAGCACAAATCATAACTTATGCCAATGGTTCTCAAATGGGGGTACGTGAAGGTATGCCAAGGGGTACGTGAGATTTAAAAACAAATATTCCAAAAATAGCAACAATTCAAAAATCCTTTATAAATATATTTATTGAAAAATAGCAACAATTAAAAAATCGTTTATAAATTATTAAATAATACTGCAACAAAATATGAATGTAAGTTCATAAACTGTGATAAGAAATGCAACAATGCAATATTCAGTGTTGACAGCTAGATTTTTTTGTGGACATGTTCCATAAATATTGATGTTAAAGATTTCTTTTTTTGTGAAGAAATGTTTAGAATTAAGTTAATGAATCCAGATGGATCTCTATTACAATCCCAAAAGAGGGCACTTTAAGTTGATGATTACTTCTATGTGTAGAAATCTTTATTTATAATTAAATCACTTGTTTATTTTTTAATAAGTTTTTAGTTATTTTTATATCTTTTTTTCCAAATAGTTCAAGAAAGACCACTACAAATGAGCAATATTTTGCACTGTTATACAATTTAATAAATTATAAACTGATGACATAGTGCTGTATTTTACTTCTTTATCTCTTTTTTTCAACCAAAAATGCGTTGCTCTGATTAAGGGGTACTTGAAATTAAAAAAAATTTCACCGGGGGTACATCACTGGAAAAAGGTTGAGAACCACTGACTTATGCCATAAATACTATTTATTTATTTTTTTTAGCGACACCTAGTGGTCACAATACTTGATTAAGGTAAATCATGCGGACACGTTTGTTACTGGATACTTTCCAATACGCTCCTGCTTTGGAGACTTTGTATTTTTAAATAGTAACAGTACTATAATTATTTGATACTTGCTTATATTGACCAGTGTCGTGTTTCAATTATGTCTAGCTTGAGTGCTATTGAGTTCTTATCTGTTGTGTAGCCGCTCGCTACCTCAAGACCGAACTTGTGTGCTTATTGGGGGATATTTTGCCCCAGCTTGTTTCTTCAGTTTATACACTCTTACTCCGACCTTTGACCTTCCCCATAATGCATAGTATATACATGGTGTATACACACTTTCCACTCCCTGCCTCCATTATGTGCGAATTGACTGAAGACTTCTGCAATCAGGATCGTGTTCCTGAGCACTTTCAGGTCCCGTGAGGCTTCGAGAGGGACGTTCTTTGATGATGATTCATTTTCAGTGCTTCATCATCTTTAACCTTTTGTCCTCTGAGAACCCGGCTGGGCATTTTTCTCCCCGTTAAATAACGAGCAAAAAAAACACTCTAATATGTTGTTGACCAATGAAATACAAATGGCTGCAAAATCAAGCAAAGTTTTTTTTATGGGCACAAAAGAATCAGAATCGGCTTTATTGGCCAGGAATTGCAATGCAAACAATATAAACGATGAACTGAAAATAAAAACAAGTGCGTAAATAACTAAAAAGATAAGAAGCTGTGGGAAATGGAACAAAGAGCAAAGTTAAAGGTAAAAAAAATAGTGTTTTGGGGGGTTAGTTTAATCAATCATTTAAGGTACTTTGTGAAGTATTTTTTAAAATATCGGTTAAGATAGACTCTACGGTTGTACGGTATACCGGTATTTAGTACCGCGATACTATTGATTGATTGATTGATTGAAACTTTTATTAGTAGATTGCACAGTTCAGTACATATTCCGTACAATTGACCACTAAATGGTAACACCCGAATAAGTTTTTCAACTTGTTTAAGTCGGGGTCCACGTTAATCATATTCGGTACTATACCGCCTCTGAAAAGTACAGTAACATCGAATCGTACTACTATGATTACGTCTATTTTTTGGCATCACAACATCTTTAGTTTAAAAAAAATAAATCTATATTGTGTTTATAAAGTTGGGAAATATGCAGTCTGCTGTGTTTTAGCTACTTCTAAATCACTAATCCTCGCCTCCATGGCGACAAATAAAGTTTCTTACAAGTAACATTATCACTGCAGGAGGAGGAATAGCTAAACATGCTTCACTACACACCGTAGCTCACCGGCATCAAAATGTAAACAAACGCCATTGGTGGATCTACACCTAATGATACCAAGTACAGGAGTGTATCTATTCGATACTACTATGATTACATCGATATTTTTTTGCCTTCACAACATCTTCTTTTGTTTTTTTGAAATGTATATTATGTTTATAAACTCGGGAAATATGTCCCTGGACACATGAGGACTTTAAATATGACTAATGTATGATCCTGTAACGACTTGGTATCGGATTGATACCCAAATTTGTGGTATCATCCAAAACTAATGTAAAGTATCAAACAACAGAAGAATATGTGATTATTACATTTTAACAGAAGTGTAGAAAGAACATGTTAAAAGAGAAAGTAAGCAGTTATTAACAGTGAATGAACAAGTAGATCAATAATACATTTTCTACCTCTTGTCCTTAATAATGTTGACAAAATAATAGAATGATAAATGACAATATGTTACTGTCAGCAGCGAATTTAAGAGCCTTTGTTTGCTTTCTGACTAATTCAAAGACACATTTTCTTGTATGTTCACTATTTTATTTAAGGACAAACTTGCAATGAGAAACATATGTTTAATGTACCATAAGATTTTTGGTAAAATAAAGCCAAAAATGCCATTTTTTGTTGTCCTCTTTATTTAGAAAAGTACCAAAGTATTGGAAAAATGTTGGTACCGGTACCAAAATATTGGTATGGGGACAACACTATTATTTATCCCACATAGGATAGTGCAAAAATGCATGTTTATAAACAAAGAAAATGTATTTTTGCTGTCCATCATAATGCAGCACTTCCCGTACATTCTAGTATTGTGTGTTGTCCTTCCACAAATACATTCAGACATCCACAGTTAGGTTTACCTTTTTAATAAACACATTCTACTGGTACTGTCCGTGAATATAGCTTGTTGTTTCTACTGAGTGCATCACTGTCAGGTTCAAACACTGTCAACATCTATTAAACAAGACAAGAAGCAAGGAATTAAACGGAGTTCGAACAAATTTGGCTCAATTGAGGAGAAAACGTCTGGACTGTACTCTTTGTACAGTTCCACCACGCTCTAGATGAAAGATTGTTTGCCTCCTCTTTTATTTGGACTTTCCCTGATTACATGGAAACAGCTTTTTTTAAGGGACGGGGGTCGTAAACAGCCATCGCCTTTGGTTACAGAACAGTTCAAAGAAAAGGTCGTAAAAGAGTCATTCCTCTCCGCTTCGTAGACAAAATCTTTCTGTGGATTACAATACATAAAAGAAACAGAACACCTTCATGTTGCTTCCCATCCTACACAGTGGAGTTTTACAAGCCTTCTTCCTGGTAGGTTCAAAGACAGCTTTTGTCTTCTCGCCGGGAACTCATTGAAGCACAAAGTTTAGTGATAACTTAGATACAATTATTCTGACAATCACTCTTCTCAAAGAGCATGTTTCCCTGTTATGCAAAATATACAAATGTCCACTGCAGAGGACACTGGTTCTCAACATGATAGATATCGTATGCACATGCGTCATGGCCTAATATGCAAATTGGATGGTCACAGCAACCCCCTGAGCGACACAAGCGGTGACATATCTTTTTCTGTGCACGGTGAGGTGCACATGCTGTGTTTTCTCGGGGCGTGCATGTGCCGTCTGGAATGACTGCTAATGTAAACAAACCACAGAGGGGCCACGGCTGGCAGGAAGTTTGTTTTGAGTCGGCAGGGACGTCAACTGCGGTTTCCACACACACATTGCTCTTCGTCAGACTCCCGGGCCATAATCCTCTACATCTCACAGATAGGTGACTATTCTCCACTTTGCTTTTCACACAATGCACGCGTCAACACTGGACGCTTGTTTACTGTGTTCATGTCTGAACATTCGATGCTGGAAATAATGTTACTTTACATTCTTTCATCTCTGTAATGTCGCTAAAATTCTCGACTACTGTAAAATATGATTTTCGGGTCTCCCTATTTCTAGCATTTAAAGATTAAAGTTGGTACAAAATGCGGCTGCTAGACTTTTGACAAGGACAAGAAAGTTTGATTATTTTACGCCTATACTGTATATACCTTTTTATATACTTATAAACATACCTATACTGGCTTCCTGTGCACTTAGAATGTGACGTTAAAGGCCTACTGAAACCCACTACTACCGACCATGCAGTCTGATAGTTTATATATCAATTATGAAATATTAACATTGCAACACATGCCAATACGGCCTTTATAGTTTACTAAATTGCAATTTTAAATTTCGTGCGAAGTATCGTGTTGCAAACGTAGGTATGATGACGCGTATGCGTGACGTCTAAGATTGTAGCAGACGTTTTGTTCCAGCCCGATCCCAGCTATAAGTAGTCTGCTTTAATCGCATAATTCCACAGTATTCTGGACATCTGTGTTGCTGAATATTTTGCTATTTGTTCAATTAATAATGGAGACGTCAAAGAAGAAAGATGTAGGTGGGAAGCGGTTTATTGCGGCCGCCTTTAGCCACACAAACACAGCCGGTGTTTCCTTGTTTACATTCCCGAAGGTGAAGTTTTACTATGGAACAGAGCGGTCCAGTGAACATGGTTCTCTACCACATGTCAGCCGGCTGGTTTCGGTGAGAAAATTGTGGTAATAAGTCGGCGGTATAGCTCGGTTGGTAGAGTGGCCGTGCCAGCAACTTGAGGGTTGCAGGTTCGATTCCCGCTTCCGCCATCCTAGTCACTGCCGTTGTGTCCTTGGGCAAGACGCGTTACCCACCTGCTCCCAGTGCCACCCACACTGGTTTAAATGTAACTTAGATATTGGGTTTCACTATGTAAAGCGCTTTGAGTCATTAGAGAAAAGCGCTATATAAATATAATTCACAATTCACATACCGTAGACATGAGCGGAGCTTGCGTCGTTCCTCGTGCACCCGTCAATGAGGCAGCTGCGACTCTCTTGCCTCCTCCGACCGGCCACCCCCAAACGTGGGATGCTTCCACCGTGGAGGAGGGGGGAAAAAAAAGCTCAGCCTGCCCCCAACGGCTGCCCTCGCATCGTCTTGTAGAGAAACGTTGCTTCTCTGAGACACTGGCGGTCACCACACCCGTGGCTACACCCCTCCGACTTTCATGTACGACTATATAATCTCACTAAAATAATAGTAACACAATAAGCAGATAAGGGATTTTCCAGAATTATCCCAGTAAATGTGTCTAATAACATCTGAAATGCTCCACGGCCTTTTTTTTCCCCAGTCCTTCACTCTCACTATCCTCATCCACAAATCCTTCATCCTCGCTTAAATTAATGGGGAAATCGTCGCTTTCTCGGTCCGAATCGCTCTCGCTGCTGGTGGCCATGATTGTAAACAATGTGAGGATGTGAGGAGCCCTACAACCCGTGATGTCACGCGCACATCGTCTGCTACTTCCGGTACAGGCAATGCTTTTCTATTAGCGACCAAAAGTTGCGAACTTTATCGTCGATGTTCTCTACTAAATCCTTTCAGCAAAAATATGGCAATATCGCGAAATGATCAAGTATGACACTTAGAATTGACCTGCTATCCCCGTTTAAATAAGAAAATCTTATTTCAGTAGGCCTTTAAGGTTTTACAAGAAATACTAAACGGTCTAGCTCCATCCTATCATGCTGATTTTATTGTACCCTATGTCCAGTCCAGAAACTTATGTTCCAGGAACTCCGGCTTGTTAGTGATTCCCGGAGCCCACAACAAGTCTGCAGGCTCTTGAACATTTTCTATTCGGGCTCCAGTACTCTGGATTGTCCTAACGGTAACATTTAGAGATGTTACCTCGGTAGAAGCATTTAAATCGTACCTTAAGACTCCTTTATACAAACCCCGATTCCATATGAGTTGGGAAATTGTGTTAGATGTAAATATAAACGGAATACAAAGATTTGCAAGTCCTTTTCAACCCATATTCAGTTGAATATGCTACAAAGACAACATATTTGATGTTCAAACTGATAAACATGATTTTTTTTGTGCAAATAATCATTAACTTTAGAATTTGATGCCAGCAACACGTGACAAAGAAGTTGGGAAAGGTGGCAATAAATACTGATAAAGTTGAGGAATGCTCATCAAACCCTTATTTGGAACATCCCATAGGTGTGCAGGCTAATTGGGAACAGGTGGGTGCCATGATTGGGTATAAAAACAGCTTCCCAAAAAATGCTCAGCCTTTATCAGAAAAGATGGGGCGAGGTACACCCCTTTGTCCACAACTGCGTGAGCAAATAGTCAAACAGTTTAAGAACAACGTTTCTCAAAGTGCAATTGCAAGACATTTAGGGATTTCAACATCTATGTTCCATAATATCATCGAAAGCTTCAGAGAATCTGGAGAAATCACTCCATGTAAGCGGCATAGCCGGAAACCAATATTGAATGACCGTGACCTTCGATCCCTCAGGCAGCACTGTATCAAAAACCGACATCAACCTCTAAAAGATATAACTACATGGTATCAGGAACCCTTCAGAAAACCACTGTCACTAAATACAGTTTGTCACTGCATCTATAAGTGCAAGTTAAAGCTCTACTATGCAAAGTGAAAGCCATTTATCAACAACATCCAGAAACTCCGCCTGCTTCTCTGAGCCCAAGATCATCTAAGATGAACTGATGCAAAGTGGAAAAGTGTTCTGTGGTCTGATGAGTCCACATATTAAATTGTTTTTGGAAATATTCGACATCGTGTCATCTGGACCAAAGGGGAAGCGAACCATCCAGACTGATATCGACGCAAAGTTCAAAAGCCAGCAACTGTGATGGTATGGGGGTGCATTAGTTCCCGAAGCATGGGTAACTTACACATCAGTGAAGGCACCATTAATGCTGAAAGGTACATACAGATTTTGGAACAACATATGCTGCCATCTAAGCGCCGTCTTTTTCATGGACGCCCCTGCTTATTTCAGCAAGACAATGCCAAGCCACATTCAGCACGTGTTACAACAGCGTGGCTTCGTAAAAAAAGAGTGCTGGTACTTTCCTGGCCCGCCTGCAGTCCAGACCTGTCTCCCATCGAAAATGTGTGGCGCATTATGAAGCGTAAAATACGACAGCGTAGACCCCGGACTGTTGAACGACTGAAGCTCTACATAAAACAAGAATGGGAAATAATTCCACTTTCAAAGCTTCAACAATTAGTTTCCTCAGTTCCCAAATGTTTATTGAGTATTGTTAAAAGAAAAGGTGATGTAACACAGTGGTGAACATGCCCTTTCCCAACTACTTTGGCACGTGTTGCAGCCATGAAATTCTAAATTAATTATTTGCACACAAAAAAATAAAGTTTATGAGTTTGAACATCAAATATCTTGTCTTTGTAGTGCATTCAACAGAATATGGGTTGAAAATGATTTGCAAATCCTTTTATTCCGTTTATATTTACATCTAACACAATTTCCAAACTCATATGGAAACGGGATTTGTATGTAAATAAAGAAACATTCACTTTGGGGGCCGTGAAAAATTCCTGTCCTTAAGAACAATTTTAACTATGAGAAACAGCTTGTTTAATGCACTGCTTTGTGTGTGCGTGTGTGTGTGCGATAACTAAATATATTAGTTATGCAAAATACATTTTGCCATTAAACTTGATTAATAAAGTTGTTTAAAACAAATTAAGAGTGTGTAAATGGTTCAATCCACCAGTAGTAATGCCAGCCGTTTCTTACCACCTCCTCTAATCAAAGTGTTCTTCTGAGCAATATGGTATCAAGGCTCGCATCCATTCATCCATTTTCTACCGCTTGTTCCTCTCAGGGTCTTGGAGGGGAGAGGAGCTGGATACTATCCTGTAAAAATAAATAAATCAGGCAGCCAAAAGAGAAATAAACAAACACGTGAACCATTTTTAGCCCAAAATTGGCCAATAATATCGGTCGTCTGATATCATTGGACGTCCCTGCCCAAAATGCACGTACTGTGAACAAAAACAGCGAAGCTCCCAGTCGGCGGTTGCACATATTAGCGGGTCTTTACTTGCACTTCCTCTGACAGTTCACTTCCTCACGGTTTTATTTGAACAATCATTAAGCAAACAAGAGAATGGATTTTGTTTAACATGCAAACAGCGGATATCTGACAGACCGTATTTGGTTGATATGCTCGGCTGCACTGATTTACTGTATGGATCTTTCCTTGTGTAAATATGTAAGGACAACATTCCACTTTGTGTGTGGACAAGTGTGGGAGATGTGTGCAATGGGCCTCCAGTCGGCAATAGTATTAAAATGTGGATTATTGTTTAAATATCATGAAACTCATTGACGATTTCACATACCAACATAGAGCCGCCATGCTCGATGCGACTACTGAATCTCAGGCTACGTCTACACTAACCCCTAGACCAGGGGTAGGGAAACTATGGCTCTAGAGCCAGATGTGGCTCTTTAGATGACTGCATCTGGCTCTCGGATGAATCTTAGGTGACACTGCTTAACACGATAAGTAATGAATAATTCCACTTGTAATCAAATTGTTAAAAATAACGATCAAAATAAAAAACATGCTCATGCATTTGAATCCATCCATCCTTTTTACTACCGCACTTGTTCAAGAAGTTGCATTAAGGGTAAGAAGTGATTTATTTATTGTGGGTTAATTTAGGGCTTGCTGTCCTGGGGGTTCTTCAGACCATCAAGCACCGACATGAGCCTGTTTCAGGGGTACAATATTTTTTTATTTTTCAATAAGTCCCTCAGTTGGTTTCCAGCAATTGTCTTTTTCTTTCGTTCTCGCTCGCGCTCTGGCTCCAGCTCCAACCCCATCTCTACTCCTGGCTTCTGCTTATAAACAGAGCGACAGGGGATGAGATAACAAGGCCCAGGTGGGCCATCTACGCACCTTTCGCTGATTTTGAGGCTTGTCCTGGCAACACCCCGCTTCGCTGCAGGCCACGCCCCCCCACAGTTAGCTTCAGAATAACAATGTTATTACAAAGAATAAGAGACCTGTTATACTCTATGTTGGTCTTACTTAAAAATGCACACGTGTAGTTGTGTTCAGTGCTAAAAAATATTTTATGGCTCTTACGGAAATACATTTTAAAATATTTGGACTCTTGGCTCTCGCAGCCAAAAACGTTCCCGACCCCTGCACTAGACAAATAATTTTTTAGCCTAAGCACCATTTAACAATAAACAATCGTTTAAGGTCCCCCTTAGACAATTTTTTATACGGGTAAGTGCGCCATCTGCATATTGAATCTCCGGCTATTAGCTTTGTGTGGACTCATTGATCGTTTACAAACTGAGTTTGGAGAGGAAGTGACACCAGAAAGACAACGCCCCACACAGGAAGTGACGTCAAAAACAACGCGCCACAGCCAGCTTTTTAATAAAGCGGTTTCTTAGCTCGGAGCTAACCACTGGAAATATAAATGCCAGTTATCCAGACATGCCCGTGTTTCTTCTTCCGTATGTACAGACGCTTGTGGAAATCCCACATGAATACCTTAAGAGAAAGCGATTGCAGCTATTTGGGATACAACACTTCTCAGACCGCAAGAGAACTTTCTAATGTCCAGGTCAGCTGTGATTCTACTTACCGAAAAACTTTGTCCATTTGTCGAAGAAGAGTCAACGAGAATGCGAATGCTTTGTGTTACCTGGCCGTCGAGGGAAGACCACGGAAAACGGCGAATGCTTTTGGACTGGCAAAGCAGAATATCGGTTATTGTCCGCCATGTATGTCGCGGACTCAACGTCTAGGTCCAGAGTGTATAGAGTCACCAAAAAGGAATGGACAATGAAGGTGAAGGCAAAAGAGTGAGTGTCCTGACCAGATGTCTACATCCCTAGATTGATTGATGTGAAATGTTCTTTGTCACATTGTGTACTTAATTTCTGATGTCTCAGGTGTGATTCACTACAATAGTGAAGTGAACTGAATTATATTTATATAGCGCTTTTTTCTCTAGTGACTCAAAGCGCTTTACATAGTGAAACCCAATATCTAAGTTACATTCAGACCAGTGTGGGTGGCACTGAGAGCAGGTGGGTAAAGTGTCTTGCCCAAGGACACAACGGCAGTGACTAGGTTGGCAGAAGCGGGAATCGAACCTGCAACCCTCTAGTTGCTGGCACGGCCACTCTACCAACCGAACCAAAGCCCACTGAATTTCAGTTAATTTAAACACCACAACACTGGATATTGTTCAGATAAGTTACATTTAATTGAAGAACGTGCACACAAAGCAACACTGGAGGGGACTATGACGTGCGCATTTTCCGCGCATGCGTACTAGGTCTTGTTGCGCCGGCGGACGGAAGGGGTCTTAAACGACCATTGTGAGTGTGTGGACAAGGATAAGGTTAGGTGGGATTTACCCTGGATAACCTTAGCTTAGCTTAGTGTGGAAAGGGCCTCAAGAGAATGTAAAAAAATAACATGGTTCACTCCTTCATTTATCTGCATGCATCTACAGACAAAGAGCATATTCCTATTCATAAAATCTAGACAGACCTAGGGCTGGGCCATATATCAATATATACCATATATCGCGGGTTTGTCTCTGTGCGATATAGAAAATGACTATCGTAATATTCGAGTATACGTTCTCACGCAGTTGCTTTTAGCTGCGGGCATTACACTTCAGGCTCTTCTCACTCTTTCCTGTCTTTCCTTCTCACAGACAAGCAGACGCACATTCTTACATGCATAAACCCTCGCAGAGCTGAGAGATAGCAGACTGGGCTATGTTAGCCGCTAACGTAGCCATACGAGAGAAAGAAGGTGCGGATCTGGTAACAAATGAAGGAAAACTTAGTTCCCAATAAAAACAGCAGGGGGTCCATTGTCTGGCGGTGGTTCGGCTTCAAGTGGGAATATGTCGAACAGACAACCGTAATTTGTCAAGTGTGGGGCAAAAGCGTTGCTATAAAAAGTAGCATTACCGCTAATATGTAGCATAATTTGAAAAGTCACTTGCTAGAGAATGAAAATAATTTCATAACCGTAGTAATATACCACATAGTGAAGGACGAATACTATTTGATGTCCTATTATGCAGCTCATTTTTATTTGACACTTAAAATGAATGCAGTATGAAGAAGAATGTTTTAATGTAGACACATAGAATCATCATACTTCTGTGATTATATGCATCAAGTGTTCATTCAAGGCCAAGGCAAAATATCGTAATATATGTCGTATATTGCGATAGGGCCTAAAAATATTGCGATATTTAAAAAAAGGCAATATCGCCCGGCCATAGACTGACCATACGTCCTCTTTCGCGGGGCTGTCCAGGCGGGGTTTCTTAAATGCCTCAAATTTCCGGCATTTTGAGTCAGGGTTGGGTGTATTTTCAATGTATGTCCAGGGTTAAGAAGGGGTTAAAAACAAAACAAATCGTGAAGGTGTGTGGCTGCATTCATGAGGGAGGGGCAGAGACAGAGAGAGCAAGGGAGTGGATTGATTGACATAATTGCCAACCCTCCCGATTTTCCCAGGAGACTGCTGAATTTCAGTGCCCCTCCCAAAAATCTCTAGGGGCAATCTTTCTCCTGATTTTCACCCAGACACCAATTTTGGGGGGTGTGCCTTTTAAAGGCATTGCTTTTTGCGTGCCGGCCCAGTCACATAATATCTACGACTTTTCACCCACGCAAGTGAATGCAAGGCATACTTGGTCAACAGCCATACAGGTCTCACTAAGGGTGGCCGTATAAACAACTTTAACACTGTTACAAATATGCGCCACACTTCGAACCCACACCAAACAAGAATGACAAACATATTTCGGGAGAACATCCGCACCGTAACACAACAGAAATACCCAGGATCCCTTGCATCACTAACTATTCCGGGACGCTACAATATATACTCCCCGCTACCCCCCACCCCCTCATCTCCCGAATTCAGAGGTCTCAAGGTTGGCAAGTATGTTGATTGATCGATTGATTGAAACTTGTATTAATAGATCAAACTGTCATTGCTCAAAACATAATATTGAATCAAAATCAATGTTATCATGAATTTTTGACCTATCCAAGGTTCCGATTACTTGACATCAAATATTCCATTTTGACAAATATTTTTGGTGGAAGATTTTGCATATTTTGTGGGTTTGCCATTAAAAAAAACTGTTTTATTTTGACAAAAAAGGGTGGAAAAAAAACTGCATTAAAAAAACAAACATTTTGAAATGAGGAATAGATCTGAAGTTGATGTAGACTCCAGAGATTTAGGCGTTAAATATAAAATGTATGGATGCCCTGGCACACCATGATCATCATTTCATGAGCCAAGTAAAACACTTTTTACACTTTTATACTGAAATAAATACACCTACAACTTATTAAATAAAAACATACAAAAACCTACCAGCAGCGGTAAAGTTTAGATCCTGTCAAGTTTAGTTTGTGACGAACCCCAAGATGCAGAGAAGGTGGCAGGCATTGAGTAAGAAAACATGAATTAATTCAAACACTAAAACAAGAACAAACAAAAGGGTACAAACAAAAGGCACAAGGCGGAGAAATAATTTGGCTGTGAACAAAAACACTTACTGTGACACGAAGGAACTATGGCATGAGCAGAGTGAACAGAAGTAGACACAGCTACAACGATAAGTAATAATGACATTGACAGGTAGTGGTGACATCGACACGACAATAATCCAGCCTTGACTGGAGGACAAAGCAGGTTTAAATAAGAGCGGGCTGATTGACACCAGGTGTGGCCAAGTGCCAATCAGCCGCAGCTGAGGGGAAACAGCAGGAAATGACCAAAATAAAAGCGCTGACAGGAAACAGACATACACAGAGGAAAAACTGAAACAAAACCAAACTGTCAGAGACCAGCTTGACAGATCCATGAAATAAAGAAGAAAGTGAATGAATGTTTATAACTGAATACATTTACATATGTATACAAATTTGTCTTCTTTTTTTTATAACAGGACAACGCAAACGTTTATATATTTTTTTCAAAACGCTTACCAAAAAGTGGTAGCCCAAAAATGTACCGTGGGACCCCATTTTTATGACTTGATGGGGTCCACGAGACCCTATTTAGAAAATTCCCAGCACCAACACTGCTGTCAACAGAGGAGAAAAAATGCTATATATAAATAAATATTTATAAAGCAAGGTCGAGTATCATTGGGAAATTTTCACCTAGTCCCGGCCCACCTTGGCACACATATGTCCTCTTTTTGGGATTTCAGAACAAGGTCAGCCTTTACAATCGGCGCTTTGTGCGAGTTTGTCGATCCTCTGTGTTATTTATTGAGCGAACAATGTGCGGCGCTCACTAGGTGGGCGGGGCCGAGCAGCAAACGGCTGAGTACAGGAAGAGGTCACAGTGGGGGTCCTGGACGGAGAGATAAGAATTGTTTATGTTTCTTGTCCCATTCATCTCACTTCAAACACATTTGTCTTGACAGTGCAGAAAAAAAAAGGCTCTTTGGCTCTCTTGCTGTGCTTTTTAGAGTGTAAACAAGCGATGCTCTTTAGGGCCTGTGGATTCATTTGGAATGCAACAATCCAATAAAAACAGGAACTATGTTATTTTCTGTTCGTATTGTATGTTTTTAGGACAAGTCGTCACCTCATCCTGCAGTATAGCTCGGTTGGTAGAATGGCTGTGCCAGCAACTAGCGGGTTCCAGGTTCGATCCCCGCTTCCGCCATCCTAGTCACTGTTGTTGTTTCCTTGGGCAAGACACTTTACCCACCTGCTCCCGGTGCCACCCACACTGGTTTAAATGTAACTTAGATATTGGGTTTCACTATGTAAAGCGCTTTGAGTCACTAGAGAAAAGTGCTATATAAATATAATTCACTCCATCTGTCATATAAATGTTTGTAGTAAACGGGGTCCCACTAAAAAGACAAAAAAATCGCCATTGAAATGTGCACATTTTTTAAACCTTTGAGCCCTAAAAAATAAAAATATTATTTTTAAAATGCATCTACTCCCGCCTCCTGTTAGTAGAGGGCGCTAGTGATCCTTCTTGCGACTACTCGGCTGCAGAAGAAGTGAAATGAGTGACGTGATATGTGCTGGAGGAGGTAATAAAGGAAGATCTCCATCAAGACAGAGACATTTAAAACTGAAGAAAGATAAGTAAGACTTCTATAAACAAGTTATCGATGCTTTTGATCAGAAGGAGCTGGCATGGACTATATTTATAAGTAAAGGTAAGACCATAATAAAGTTTTTTTATGTATTAAATGTGCTTTTCATGATGGTATCCTTACATCACACTCAATTTTTTACTGCATGCTTTTGGTAAGTGCCGGAGTGAGAAGAGGTTTTAAAATAATTAGCGCATGCTTACTTTTACCGCATGTCTTTGGTAAGCGCAGGAGTGAGAAGAGGTTTTAAATTAATTAGCGCCCCAAGGAAATACAGTAATTGTAATAACCCCAACAAATCACTGGGAGGCCCAGAATGTCTTTAAATAGCTTTAATTCTCTAATACTTTGGCTGTTTAACACTTGTCCCTTACAGAGGACACAAATGTATTGCTGGGCTTTTTTTTACTCCGATTTGGATGACACATCTCTGGCTTGGCTGGTTTCCATGTATGCAAACTTTTTTTTTTTTTGATGTCTGACATATGTTTGAAACATGTGAAGCATCTGTGATGATGTCTTACTAAAAATACGTACCGCGGGTTTATTGTATTTCAGTGCCATAAAGGGTGCGGATTATTCATTCTCCATTTTCTACTGCTTCGACACTCACAGGGAAGCAGGAGCCTATCCCAGAGGCTTACCAGTCAATCACGGGGCACATACTTTATGGTGGTAAAATAAGTCTAACATGTAAAAAAAAAAAAAAGAAAAACTATTAAAAAGGAAATGTGACGTTTGCTGGATGCGTTCAGGCAAAAACAAAAATGAATTTAACTCGAAAAAAGGGTAAGAACAAAAACACTGGTGCTAGGCACAAAAGGCAAACAAAAGGCGCTAGCATGGGAGCTAGGGTAACAAACAAACACTTACACTTGGCACAAAGGCACAAAAAGGGAAAACAAAAACAACTAGCATGAGAGCTAGGGATAAATAAGGCGTAGCGCGAAAGCTAGCGAGTAAGAATATAGAAAGCAGTCGTCACTTGTTGCGTGAAAGCAAATTAGGATCCGAAAGTGAATGAACAGAAAGGGCTGGCTTAAATAAGGATGGTGATTAAGAGTAACAGGTGTGCGTAAACAGCGAGTAGCAGGTGGAACTAATATGCAACCATGGTGACAGAAAAAACAGTCAAACAAGAGAATGAGATACAAAAACGGAACAAAACTAGAATATGTGATGATCCGGGCAGCGGATCATAACAGGAAAAACATATTTTTTTATTTTTTTTTATTGATAGTTATTTAAATTAATTGTTATTAATATTATTATTATTGTACTTGTTGCATATTTGTAACTAATTTATATATATTATTTTAAACTATATTTAAAGTTGAGTTTAGGTGGTAAAATAAATACTTCTGTTTTCAAATTACTGAATAGTCGTATTATTAATCATGATTAAAATATCAACCAAAATTAGCATCATTGATATTTTTGCCATAATCGCCTAGCCCTACTGTGCATTTTACATATACCTTCCTTCCCTTTAATCTCCCCCAAAAATTTAGTGCCATTACTTTCAGTTTCAGAATCAGAAGTACTTTATTAATCCCCTAAGGGAAATTGAGATTTTGAGCACAATCCAATTCAAGATCAGACAAACATTACAGGGAGACAGAAAAAGGAGCGCTGACAGTTCTGCCAACTACCGGCGCACCTTACAAATAAAAAAGGTGAGAAACAGGTAAACGTTGGGGAGGGGCGGAGGAGAGAAAAAAAATATTCAGTCAAAGGCTGGACTCCAGGAACCTCATAGCTGTAGCACACATAAACATGTTACATAGAATCAACAAAACTTGCAACAGACGGAAGGGAGTGGGAGCTACGGAGGCTAGGTTCATCGCCCCTAAAGGGATTCAAGCATCGAGAGCGTTGGATGGGGGGGAGGTGGGGTATGTTGTGTGTGGCGTATATTTATCGTGGATGCATGTGTGCGTGTACGCCTGCAGCATGTCCCTATTCCACAGCCTTAGTGTTCTTGCAGCCACCAGTCAGTCCAAAACCACCAACAGGTGTGTGTCCATGAGAGAGGGAGTTTGTTGTGTCTTTGCTGCACTGTCCTTCAGGAGAGTCTCCAATCAATCCAGGTTAGAATGTTTTGTATGCGAGTTTAAAGAGGTAGGCATTTTTCATCGGTCTCAAAAAGGTAACAAATACGTGTGTGTGTGTGGGCTGATTCGGAGATGTCCTCCTGTCCATCTGCTGGTTTTGGCACACTGAGCACTGCACCTCTTATTTAGAGTCCCATGTTTCTGTGTCAGAAGGAGAGGAGGGGGAAAAAAACAGTTTGAAACCCTACTCTGCATTTCTATAGCCCAGGAAAAAATTCTGCCAAGTAAGAACATGAAATGAAAGAAATTCCTGACATTTCATTGTCAGCTCAATCATGCAAAAGGGAAAACCACTTGAAAGCGGCAAGAAACTGCCATGGCAACCAGAATCACTTTTTGTCTTCATGTAGTGTGTTTCACCAAACATGAGCAAGTTAAGAAAAGTCACTGACTGCTGATGGAACTTGACTGAAGTTTGTGCTCATGCAGAATTGTCAAAGTTGGACAGCAGCTGGCTGACCTTCAGCCTCCACAAGAGGCGGATTTATGATTGAAGAGGCCAGATGAGTGATTCTTTTTTTTTTTTTTTTTTAGCATGTGTGAAAAAAATTGATGCTTTAAAAAAAATACACTGAATCCACACTTTCAAATTCTGACCACCTTAAAGGGGTATTTAATCAATCAAAGTATATTTTTATAGCCTTTAAAGGCGTACTGAAATGAGATTTTCTTTTTTAAACAGGGATAGCAGGTCCATTCTATGTGTCATACTTGATCATTTTGCGATATTGCCATATTTTTGCTGAAAGGATTTAGTAGAGAACATCGACGATAAAGTTTTCAACTTTTGGTGCTGATAAAAACTTTGCCTATACCGGAAGTAGCAGACGATTTATGCGTGACGTCACGGGTTATGGAGCTCCTCACATTTGAACATTGTTTACAATCATGGCCACCAGCAGCGAGAGCGATGCGGACCGAGAAAGCGGCGATTTCCCCATTAATTTGAGCGATGATGAAAGATTTGTGGATGAGGAAAGTGAGAGTGAAGGACTAGAAAAAAAAGACTATACAGTGGGAGCGATTCAGATGTTATTAGACATTTACTAGGATAATTCTGCGTCTGCCTCACAATACGAAGGCCCTGCAGTCCTGGGTTCAAATCCAGGCTCAGGATCTTTCTGTGTGGAGTTTGCATGTTCTCCCCGTGAATGCGTGGGTTCCCTCCGGGTACTCCGGCTTCCTCCCACTTCCAAAGACATGCACCTGGGGATAGGTTGATTGGCAACACTAAATTGGCCCTAGTGTGTGAATGTGAGTGTGAATGTTGTCCGTCTATCTGTGTTGGCCCTGCGACGAGGTGGCGACTTGTCCAGGGTGTACCCCGCCTTCCGCCCGATTGTAGCTGAGATAGGCGCCAGCGCCCCCCGCAACCCCGAAAGGGAATAAGCGGTAGAAAATGGATGGATGGATGGATAGGATAATTCTGGAAAATCTCTATCTGCCTATTGTGTTACTAGTGTTTTAGTGAGATTATATGGTCGTACCTGTACAACCTGAAGGTCGGCCCCGCACCTTTCTTCAGCACCAGTCGACGGGTGGTGGCGATGTCCATCTCTGCCCTTCACAAGGGACCCTCTTCGAAACACGATCTTTTGACATGATCGCTGCATAATACACTGTAATTTGTGTCTGTGGTCCAATCCAACTGTGTTCGCTTAAACGCTCTGTTCCATAGTAAAGCTTCACCGTCATCTTTCGGGAATGTAAATGAAACACAGGCTGTGTTTGTGTTGCTAAAGGCGGCCGCAATACACCGCTTCCCACCTACAGCTTTCTTCTTTGACGTCTCCACTATTCATTGAACAAATTGCAAAAGATTCAACAACACAGATTTCCACAATACTGTTGAATTATGCGATGTAAACAGACGACTTAATAGCTGGGAACGGTGCTGGAACATCATACCGTGACGTTTCAGCAGGATAGTTCGGCACGAAATTTAAAATTGCAATTTCGTAAACTAACCCGGCCGTATTGGCATGTGTTGCAATGTTAATATTTCATCATTGATATATAAACTATCAGACTGCGTGGTCGGTAGTAGTGGGTTTCAGTAGGCCTTTAATCACAAGTGTCTCAAAGGGCTGCATAAGCCACGACATCAGATCCCACATTAAAGGCAAGAAAAAACTCAACCTAATGGAATGATGAGATAAGAAACCTTGGAGTGGACCGCATATGTGGGGACTCCTGCCCCCTGGGCGACCGGTGCAATGGATTTCAAGTGGATCTAGCATAATAGTGTGAGAGTCCAGTCCATAGTGGGGCCAGCAGGGGATCATCTTGAGTGGAGACAAGTCAACAGCGCAGAGACGTCCCCAACCGATGCACAGATGAGTGGTCCACCCCGGGTGCCGACTTTGAACAGCTAGCGCGTCATCTGTGGTCACCTAATAACCTATCTACGTAGGAGAGGGGGGGCAGAGCAGAAAAGGGACGGCAGATCAACTAGTCTAAAAGGGGGGTCTATTTCACTTCACTCGGGGAGGCCGTCTCATCGTTTCTGGAGATCAGGCCCACCACAGCTGTGTCGTCAGCAAATTTCACAATGGAGTTGGTGGTGTTTTTAGCCACACAGTCATGTGTGTATAGTGAATAGAAGAGGGTGCTCAGGACACAGCCCTGGGGGGCACCGGTGTCGAGGATAATGAGTGATGAAGTGCAGTTCCCTGCTCTCACCACTTGTGGTCTGCCTGTCAGGAAGTCCAGGATCCACTGTCAGAGGGTTGAGTTCAAACACAGGTCCTTGACCTTGATGACAAGTTTGGATGGGACTGTGGTGTTGAATGCTGAACTGTAGTCTATGAACAGCATTCTCACATAGTTTCCCTGCCTTTTGTCCAGGTGTGTCGTGGCGGTATGCAATACGTGTGCGATTGCATCGTCAGTTAACTTGTTTGGAGTCTATAGTGGGGGGAAGGGAGGAGCATATGTGGTCTTTGATTAGCTTCTCAAAGCACTTCATGGCTATGGGGGTGAGGGCTACAGGGTGGTAGTCGTTGAGGCAGGCTGGGGCAGATTTCTTTGGAACAGGGACAATGGTGGATTTTTTCAGACAGGTGGGGATGACGGACGACTCTTCAAGAGACAGATTGAATATGTTTGTGAATACCGGTGCCAGTTGGTCAGCACAGACTTTTCGGACACAACCGGGGATGCCGTCTGGCTCTGTGGCTTTCCTGGTATTCGCCCTCTTAAAGGTTCTCCTCACGTCATGTTCTGTTATTCTGAATGCTGAGTCACCAGTGCCAGTGGCCATACCGTCTTTTAAGATGCCATTAAAGGGGAACATTATCACAATTTCAAAAGGGTTAAAAACAATAAAAATCAGTTCCCAGTGGCTTTTTGTATTTTTTGAATTTTTTTTCCCAAATTTTACCGGTCCTGGAATATCCCTAAATAAAGCTTTAAAGTGCCTTATTTTCGCTATCTTCGAAACCACTATCCATTTCCCTGTGACGTCATACAGGGCTGCCAATACAAACATGGCGGTTACCACAGCAAGATATAGCAACATTAGCTCGGATTCAGACCCGGATTTCAGCGGTTTAAGCGATTCAACAGATTACGCATGTATCGAAACAGATGTTCGGAGTATGGAGGCAGATAGCGAAAACGAAATTGAAGAAGAAATTGAAGCTATTGAGCGAATAGCTATTGACGCTATTCGGCCATAGTGTGGGTGTACCTAATGAAGTGGCCCATAGCATGGCTGCCTTATTAGCATCGCCGGTAAAATGTGCGGACCAAACGATCAGGACTTTCGCATCTTGTGACACTGGAGCAACTTAAATCCGTCGATTGGTAAGTGTTTGTTTCGCATTAAATGTGGGTATCTAGTTTCAAATGTACATACAGCTAGCATAAATAGCATGTTAGCCTCGATTAGCGTAGCATGTTAGCATCGATTAGCTGGCAGTCATGCCGTGACCAAATATGTCTGATTAGCACATAAGTCAACAACATCAACAAAACTCACCTTTGTGATTTCGTTGACTTAATCGTTGCAAATGCATCTGCAGGTTATCCATACATCTCTGTGCCATGTCTGTCTTAGCATCGCCGGTCAAATGTGAAGACACTCCGGCACATTCAATGGGGGTCTGGCGGCAGATTTCTTGCCACTTTCGCATCTTCGGTGCAACTTGAATCCCTCCCTGTTAGTGTTGTTACACCGACGAGGCATGATGTCTCCAAGGTTCCAAAAAATAGTCGAAAAAACGGAAAATAACAGAGCTGAGACCCGGTGTTTGTAATGTGAAAAGGAATATGGCGGGTGTGTTACCTCGGTGACGTCACGTTCTGACGTCATCACTAAAAGACCGATAAACAGAAAGGCGTTTAATTTCCCAAAATTCACCCATTTAGAGATCGGAAATCGGTTAAAAAAATACATGGTCTTTTTTCTGCAACACCAAGGTATATATTGACGCTTGCATAGGTTTGGTGATAATGTTCCCCTTTAAGGCTGCCGTTTGAATTTGCAGCCTCAACCCGTGCATAAAAGGTATTTAGCTCATTTGCCAGGGAGACATCAGCATTCACCATGGGGGGGCTGCCTTTTATAGTCTGCCATGGTTCTGATTCCTAGCCATACAGCTCTGGAGTCAGCCTGCTGAAATTTAAACTCCATTTTGTTCCTGTCTCTTCCCTTTGCCTGTTTCACTGTGCACCTGACGTCATAGCATGCGTGCATGCCGCTGGTCGCGCACCCTCTGCTGTAGGCTGAGATGCGCGCATTCAAAGCTTCTCGGACCGATCTATCAACCCGGGGTTTCTGATTTGGAATAACCCATACTGTGGTTGTGGGGACTATTTCCTCGACCAGTTTGCCAACAAAATCCAGCACAGTGTCTGTATATTCGTTGTAGATTTGTAGATCTGTTGTACCGATCCGTTGTGGTGAAGAAGGAGCTGAGCCGGAAGGCAAAGCTCTCAATTTACCGGTCGATCTACGTTCCCATCCTCACCTATGGTCATGAGCTTTGGGTCATGACCGAAAGGATAAGATCACGGTTACAAGCGGCCGAAATGAGTTTCCTCCGCCGTGTGGCGGGGCTCTCCCTTAGAGATAGGGTGAGAAGCTCTGCCATCCGGGAGGAACTCAAAGTAAAGCCGCTGCTCCTCCACATCGAGAGGAGCCAGATGAGGTGGTTCGGGCATCTGGTCAGGATGCCACCCGAATGCCTCCCTAGGGAGGTGTTTAGGGCACGTCCAACCGGTAGGAGGCCACAGGGAAGACCCAGGACACGTTGAGAAGACTATGTCTCCCGGCTGGCCTGGGAACGCCTCGGGATCCCCCGGGGAGAGCTAGACGAAGTGACTGGGGAGTGGGAAGTCTGGGTTTCCCTGCTCAGGCTGTTGCCCCCGCGACCCGACCTCGGATAAGCGGAAGAAGATGCATGGATGTCTGTATATTCGTCAATGTTGTCTGTGCCCTCGCGGAACACGCTCCAGTCTGTGCAATCTAGCGCATCCTGGAGCGCGCACTCGGAGTTCACAGACCAGCGCTTGACTTCTCGCGTCACCACGGGGCGTGCTTCAAACTTTGTTTGTACACTGGTACGAGCAAGATGGCGGAGTGATCTGATTTACCGAAAACTGATAAAGACTGTGACTTATAGCCGCATTTGAATTATGAGTAGCAGTGGTCTAATATACAGTATTATCGCCTCGGGTAGGACAGGTCACGTGTTGGTAATACCATTTTAAGTTTTGCCTTATTAAAGTCCCCAGCAACCACAATAGCAGCATCAACATGAGCTGTCTGGAGTTTGTTTACCTGGTCGTAGAGCTCCGAAAGCGCAGTTTCAACGTTGGCTTGGGGCGGAATGTGTACTCCGATGAGTATGACTGATGTTAGCTCCCTTGGTAGGTAAAACGGATGGCATTTGATGATGAGAAACTCCAGGTCCGGTGAGCAGTATTCCATCAATCAATCAATCAATGTTTATTTATATAGCCCTAAATCACAAATGTCTCAAAGGACTGTACAAACCACTACGACTACGACATCCTCGGAAGAAGCCACATAAGGACAAGGAAAACTCACACTCAGTGGGACGCCAGGGACAATGATGACTATGAGAAACCTTGGAGAGGACCTCACATGTGGGCAACCCCCCCCCCCCCCCCCATCTAGGGGACCGAAAGCAATGGATGTCGAGCGGGTCTAACATGATACTGTGATAGTTCAATCCATAGTGGCTCCAACACAGCCGCGAGAGTTCAGTTCAAAGCAGATCCAAGACAGCAGCGAGAGTCCCGTCCACAGGAAACCATCCCAAGCGGAGGCGGATCAGCAGCGTAGACATGTCCTCAACCGATACACAGGCAAGCGGTCCATCCTGGGTCCCGACGAGCGGCCCATCCTGGGTCTCGACTCTGGACCGCCAGTACTTCATCCATGGTCATCGGACCGGACCCCCTCCATAAGGGAGGGGGGGACAGAGGAGAAAAAGAAAAGAAGCGGCAGATCAACTGGTCTAAAAAGGAGGTCTATTTAAAGGCTAGAGTATACAAATGAGTTTTAAGGTGAGACTTAAATACTTCTACTGAGGTAGCATCTCAAACTGTTACCAGGAGGGCATTCCAGAGTACTGGAGCCCGAACGGAAAACGCTCTATAGCCCACAGACTTTTTTTGGGCTTTAGGAATCCCTAATAAGCCGGAGTCTTTTGAACGCAGATTTCTTGCCGAGACATACGGTACAATACAATCGGCAAGATAGGATGGAGCTAGACCGTGTAGTATTTTATACGTAAGTAGTAAAACCTTAAAGTCACATCTTAAGTGCACAGGAAGCCAGTGCAGGTGAGCCAGTACAGGCGTAATGTGATCAAACTTTCTTGTTCTTGTCAAAAGTCTGGCAGCCGCATTTTGTACCAACTGTAATCTTTTAATGCTAGACATGGGGAGACCGGAAAATAATACGTTACCGTAATCAAGACGAGACGTAACAAACGCATGGATAATGATCTCAGCGTCTTTAGTGTTCCCTTATCTTCTCCACACTGCTCGGTCCACACCAGTGTTTATTCACCATAAAACACACGCCTCCGCCTATCGATTCCCCCGACAACTCGTTCCTGTCGCTCCGGTACACGGAGAAGGGCTCAAGGCTGATGGTATGGTCTGGAACCTCCGGTGTGGGCCAGGTCTCAGTGAAGTCCCGCTGGAACTTAATCCTCGCCCTAACGTCGTCTAAGTTGTTCTCATTTGAGTGGACTTTGGAGAGAAGGATGGAAGGGAGAGGCATCCGGCTCACACGTCTTGACGCGGTTCCTTATTGTCCCTTGGCTGCCACGGTATTGATGGTGTTTCCGGCATTCTCCTTTGTCGTTGTTGCCATTGACTCTCAATTCTGTCGGCAGTTCCTTCAAGAAGTCCGAGCTTTGTTGAAGTTGGTGAGTTGTTTTTAAATTCATGTCCAAAAGAGTCTGTCGGTCATAAACAATTGTACCGTTGGTCGAAGTAAAACAAACAAAAAAAACTGCACAAATTAGCCAAAATACGCAAATCTTGTGACGAGAGCGTGGAGAGGCTTCCGAACGGAGCAGCCGAACAGTGTTTGCTGTTGTTGTTGTCTCTCTGTCTGATCCCCCACTTATCCCCACAATTTCCCCCTCTGTCTTCCTATTTTTCTCTTTCCATCCCCTCCTGCTCCGGCCCGGCTGCACCAAATGATAATATAAATACATTTAAGAAAGTCAAATTCAAGTAAGGCAACAAGAGAAGTATCCTAAACTTCTCTTTAGTAAAGTAAATCTGAACAGCCGATATGGGCATCTACATCAACTATAGGATTTGCCTGAGAAGCTAGACAGGAACAATTAAAAAATTACAATCTAGTCTGGAGTGGGAAAAAACCTCCATAGCAAAGCACATATACATATTACAACAAACATCTGGAGATATCTAGCAACAGAGGGAAGGGAGTGCGGGGTCATGGTGGGAGGCTGCAGCTCTCAGGCGCTGACCATCCTTTCATCACCCTTATGTGATTTGCGTTGAGGGCGTTGGATTGGGAAACGAATCCAAAACCTGAATCATCACCCATTTTAATCTCAGCTGTTGTCATCAATCTGCAGTAGTTTTTGTTGAAACAAGTGTCCCAATTTCCATGTTTGCATTATGCAAACTGCTGAAGTGCTTCTTCTTCAGATTTGGAGCTTTAAAGAAAAAAAACATCTGAGGCTTGAACCCCTCCAAAACTGACTCCGTTTGACATGGGTAAACAGGTTGTATTCAGACTCCACTGTCTGGACCTGCACACGCACGTAAACACGCTAGCACAAGTTGGGGAAAGGCAACAAACACACAGAGTGTGTCTCTTCTGCAACATCAAACACTCTTGCAGCAACTTGTTGGCGTGAATAAATGTGAAGTCTCACACGGCAACTTGCATAGACCCCTTGTGCCTCGACATGGGGGATAGTATAACACAACATAACTTATCAAGAGCTGGCAAAATAACGCGTTAACTCATGATTAATCATGTACAGTCGTGGTCCAAAGTGTACCTAACTTGTAAAGAACATAATGTCATGGCCGTCTTGGGTTGCCAATCATTTCTACGACTCTTATTTTTCTGTGATGGAGTGATTGGAGCACATACGTGTGGGTCACGAAAAAACATTCATGAAGTTTGGTTCTTTTCTGAGTTTATTATGGGTCTACTACCACTCCTTGACAAAATTGGTGCAGTTAAACTAAATGTGTTGGTTTTCTGACATGGACTTGTTTCTTCAGCATTGTCCACACGCTTCAGTCAGGACTTTGGGAAGGCCATTCTAAAACCTTCATTCCAGCCCGATTTAGCCATTCCTTTACCACTTTTGACATGTGTTTGGGGTCATTGTCCTGTTGGAACACCCAACTGTGCCCAAGACCCAACCTCCGGGGCTGATGATTTTAGGTTGTCCTGAAGAATTTGGAGGCAATCCTCCTTTTTCATTGTCCCATTTACTCTCTGTAAAGCACCAGTTCCATTGGCAGCAAAACAGGCCCAGAGCATATTACTACCACCACCATGCTTAACGGTATGAATGGTGTTCTTGGTATTAAAGGGGAACATTATCACCAAACCTATGCAAGCGTCAATATATACCTTGATGTTGGAGTAAAAAAACCATGTATTTTTTTAACCGATTTCCAAACTCTAAATGGGTGAATTTTGGCAAATTAAACGCCTTTCTGTTTATCGGTCTTTTAGCGATGACGTCAGAACGTGACGTCATCGAGGTAACACACCCGCCATTTTCATTTTCACATTACAAACACCGGGTCTCAGCTCTGTTATTTTCCGTTTTTTTGACTATTTTTCGGAACCTTGAAGACATCATGCCTCGTCGGTGTGTTGTCGGAGGGTGTAACAACACTAACAGGGAGGGATTCAAGTTGCACCACTGGCCCGAAGATGCCAAAGTGTCTGCCGCCAGACCCCCATTGAATGTACCAGAGTGTCTTCAAATTTTACCAGCGATGCTAAGACAGACATGGCACAGAGATGTATGGATAACCTGCAGATGCATTTGCAACGATTAAGTCAACGAAATCACAAAGGTGAGTTTTGTTGATGTTGTTGACTTATGTGCTAATCAGACATATTTGGTCACGGCATGACTGACAGCTAATCGTTGCTAACATGCTACGCTAATCAATGCTAACATGCTATTTACGCTAGCTGTATGTACGTTTGAAACTTGAAACCCACATTTAATGCGAAACAAACACTTACCAATCAACATATTTAAGTTGCTCCAGTGTCACAAGATGCGAAAGTCCTGATCGTTTGGTCCGCACATTTTACCGGCGATGCTAAGGCAGCCATGCTATGGGCCACTTCATTAGGTACACCCACGCTATGGCCGAATAGCGTCAATGGCTATTCGCTCAATAGCTTCAATTTCTTCTTCAATTTCGTTTTCGCTATCTGCCTCCATACTCCGACCATCTGTTTCAATACATGCGTAATCTCTTGAATCGCTTAAGCCGCTGAAATCCGAGTCTGAATCCGAGCTAATGTCGCTATATCTTGCTGTGGTAACCGCCATGTTGTTTGTATTGGCAGCACTGTATGACGTCACAGGGAAATGGATAGTCTCATCTTAAATAGCGAAAATCTAGAACTTTAAACCTTTTTTTAGGGATATTCCGGGAGGTGTAACATTTTGAAAAAAACTTCGAAAAATAAAACAAGCCACTGGGAACTGATTTGTATTGTTTTTAACCCTTTTGAAATTGTGATAATGTTCCCCTTTAAATGCCTCACATTTTGTCCTCCAATCATGTTGCTGGGTATTGTGGCTAAGCAGCTCAATTTTTGTTTCATCTGACATCACATGGACAAAGATAAGACCTTCTGGAGGAAAGTTCTGTGGCAGGGCAGCATGGTGGAACAGGGGTTAGTCTGTGTGCCTCACTTGACGGAACATGTTGCAGAAGTTGTCCAGTGAAAGGTTGTACAAATACTCTCAAGTTAAAATCCTCATGTACTCGCATCTCTTGGAAACACAGGAATTTTGCAGATGGTAAATGGTAAATCTGTCATACTTGTATAGCGCGTTTCTACCTTTTCAAGGAACTCAAAGCGCAGATAAAACCACCACCAGAATTAATTCTTCCTTCATTTGTTACTAGACTCGCACCTTCTTTCTCTTGTATTCCCACTCGCACGGCTTCGCTAGCATCACAGCTAAAGTTACCCATGCTGCTACTTCTCTGCTCCGCGAGGGCGTACACGTATGTGACGTATGACGTGACAGTATGTGACGTATGATGTGACAGTATGTGACGTATGATGTGACAGTATGTGACGTATGTAAG
>NC_084617.1:67523178-67543178 GCF_033978795.1 Nerophis ophidion
GATTGAGAGTTTGGAGCGTTGGCCTTCTCTGAGATGAGATGTTTATGTCAGCAGAGCATTCCCTCTGTCTTTCATTAGCTTGTCTCGTCAGCATTTTTTTGTACACTCACCGACATACTGTACATCCTCTGAGGCAACTGTCCCTCCAAGTTCATGATTCGATTGCCGACCCTCAAAAACCTTGTCTTAAAAGTTGCGTTTTGAAACAGTTAAACATTTTAGTTGTTTTAGTTCTGCGAATTCTATTTATATAACGCCGTTTTTCTTCTTCGCGGCTTAGCTCACATGATGGTCAAGCAGCATTAAAACAAGTGAAAGTGAGTGCAGAGCTTGAGCAGAAAATGTTATATTGCTGTTCTGTTTTAGGGTGGTCCAGTAGTTCAAATAGTGGCTCTCTGTAGCTTTTTAAAAATATATGAAAAATGGTAAAAGATGAGGGAAAAAAAAAAACTATTTTTTGTTTTAATATAGTTTCTGTAGGAGGACAAACATGACGCAAACCTCCCTAATTGTTATAAAGCACACTGTTTCTATTAAACATGTTTCACTGATTCGAGTATTTGGCGAGCAACGTTTTGTCCTACTAATTTTGGTGGTCCTTGAACTCACCCTAGTTTGTTTACATGTATAACTTTCTCCGACTTTCTAAGACGTGTTTTATGCCACTTCTTTTTCTGTAACATTTTGTCCACCAAACTTTTAACATTGTGCATGAATGCACAAAGGTGAGTTTTGTTGTTGTTAATGACTAGTGTGGAGTGCTATTCAGACATATTTGGTCACTGCATGACTGCAAGCTAATGGATGCTAACATGCTATTTAGGCTAGCTATATGTACATATTGCATCATTATGCCTCATTTGAAGGTATATTTGAGCTCATTTAGTTTCCTTTAAGACCTCTTAATAAAATGTTTATCTCATGACACACTGTTTGTGTGTAATATGGGTTGTTTTTTTTTGCGGCTCCAGACGGATTTGTTTTTGTACTTTTGGTCCAATATGGCTCTTTCAAAATTTTGGGTTGCCGACCCCTAAAATAGAGGGATAGGAAAGAGCTTCCATAGAGTCCTGAAAGAATTGGTTCATAAAGGTACAGTAATAAAGTCAGGGAAAATACAAAAGTGCTCTTAAAAATAACACTGTCATCATCTTGTGGAATACTATCGGACCGCTTGTGTCTGCAGAAATTACTTTGTAAAATGTTTGTTTGAACATTTGATTTGTTTGAGAAACTTTCCGTAATGCAATCTAGTTTATTTTCTACTATATTAGTAGTTTTTTTGTCATGTCTTTGTCAAACTTGGACATGGACTTGGGTTGTTTTCCCGAGGTGCGAGGCGAATGGAGTGGAAACGGTGATGGCGTGAAGGTAAAGACATCTTTATTTAAACACTAAAACTAAAAACAGGAACAAACCAAATGCGTGCACAAAGGCGGTAGAAGTGTCTGCAGCAATTACTTTGTAAAATGTTTGTTTGAACATTTGATTTGTTTGAGAAACTTTCCTTAATGCAATCTAGTTTATTCTCTACTATATTAGTAGTGTTTTTGTCATGTCTTTGTCAAACTTGGACTTTGACTTGGGTTGTTTTCCCGAGGCTCGAGGCGAATGGAGTGGAAACGGTGATGGCGTGAAGGTAAAGACATCTTTATTTAAACACTAAAACTAAAAACCGGAACAAACCAAATGCGTGCACAAAGGCGGTACAAAAACTGGGCTATAAAACAAAAGACTAGCACGAAGGCAATGAACTATAAACAAGAAAAAAAAAAACTTGCACTGTGGCATAAATAACAAGAAAACTTACTGTGACAAAAATAAGGGGTATGGATCATTAGCAAGGTGTGTAGCAGGTGATCGAGGGCGTGAAGGAGGTGATGTTGCCAGGACGAAGAACAGAGACGGACAGCTTAAATAGCAGTGACATAATCAGTGATTGAACACGTGTGTGACATGACAGGTGAAACTAATAAGTTGTCATGGTAGCAACACAAACCGGAAAGTGCAAAACAGGAACTGAGTGTCCAAAAAACAAAACGTAACATGACCAAAACGAAACATAATCCATAGGCGTGACAGTCTTGTGATCATGTTTTGTTTATTATATGTTCTGTTTTGCCTAAGACTCCATTGTTTCCTGTTTTCGCACTTCCTTGTTTGTTTTGTTTCCATGACTACTCATTGATTTTTATCTGTCCTCATGTCACGCATGCTTAGTTCACGCTGCTTGTTTCATAGTCCATGCTGCCCTGTTCTCGTCATCGCAAGTAAGTTTTGTTTGTTAATGCCACAGTTAGTGTCTTTTGTTTTTTTGTCCGTAGTTCTGCCTTTGTGCTAGCTTTTAATTTTATAGCCAAGATTTGTACTTCCGCCCTTGCGCGCGCCTTTTGTTTATTCCTTTTATTAGTGTTAAAATAAAGATGTCATTACCTTCACGCCATGTCCGGTCCAAGTTCACTTGCATCTCGGGAAAACAACCACCCCATAGTTCACATCCTGACATTTTTACAGTAAAATTTAACGTAAAAAAAGGACAATAGATTGCATTGGTTTGTGTTCTTTTGTGGTTGCTATGTTTAAAGGCCTACTGAAACCCACTACTACCGACCACGCAGTCTGATAATTTATATATCAATGATGAAATATTAACATTGCAACACATGCCAATACGGCCTTTTTAGTAGTAGTCTGCTTTAATCGCATAATTACACAGTATTCTGGACATCTGTGTTGCTGAATCTTTTGCAATTTGTTCAATTAATAATGGAGATATCAAAGAAGAAAGATGTCGGTGGGAAGCGGTGTATTGCAGCTGCCTTTAGCAACACAAACACAGCCGGTGTTTCCATGTTTACATTCCCGAAGGTGAAGCTTTACTATGGAATAGAGCGGTCAAGCGAACATGGTTCCCGACCACATGTCAACCGGCAGGTTTAGGTGAAAAAATTGTGGTAATAAATCGTCTCTTACCGTAGACATGAGCGGAGCTTGCGTCGTTCCTCATGTAAAAAGAGGTAGCTGCGACTCTCTCGCCTCCTTCGTGGCTTCCCTCAGAGACACTGGCGGTCACCACACCTGTGGCCACACCCCTCCGACTTTCAGGTGCGACAGTATAATCTCACTACAACACGAGTAACACAATAAGCAAATAAGAGATTTTCCAGAATTATCTTAGTAAATGTGCCTAATAACATCTGAATCGCTCCCACTGCCCTGTTTTTTCTTTCTTTCTAGTCCTTCACTCTTACTATCCTCATCCACAAATCTTTCATCCTCGCTCAAATTAATGGGGAAATCGCCGCTTTCTCGGTCCGAATCGCTCTCGCGGCTGGTGGCCATGATTGTAAACAATGTGAGGAGCTCCACAACCCGTGACATCTGCTACTTCCGGTACAGGCAAGGCTTTTTTTATTAGCTACCAAAAGTTGCGAACTTTATCGTCAATGTTCTCTACTAAATCCTTTCAGCAAAAATATGGCAATATCGCGAAATGATCAAGTATGACACATAGAATGGACCTGCTATCCCCGTTTAAATAAGAAAATCTCATTTCAGTAGGCCTTTTAATTAGAAGTACAAAGCCCTAATGTTTATGCAAATAAACTAACATAATTTTAAGTACTAGTAATAAATATTGTGATAAGGGCATCGACATAATTGTACATTCATTGTCCGTTTTCATAACCGTAACTAAACGCAGAGTTGTTGATGTGCAGGAAAGCCACAATGACCACATTATAGCATCTTTGGTGATATTATTATATTATTTGGGTGTTACCATTTAGCGGTCTGTTGTACGGAATATGTACTGTACTGTGCAATCTACTAATAAAAGTTTCAATCAATCAATCAATTTGTTAGCATGAAGAAAATATCCTTAAAGTGGAACATTATCACCAGACCTATGTAAGCGTCAATATATACCTTGATGGTGCAGAAAAAGACCATCTATTTTTTTAACCGATTTCCGAACTCTAATTGGGTGACTTTTGGCGAATTAAACGCCTTTCTGTTTATCGCGCTGGAGGCGATGACGTCAGAATGTGACGTCACTGAGGTAACACACCCACCATTTTCATTTTCAACACATTACAAACACCGGGTCTCAGCTCTGTTATTTTCCGTTTTTTTGACTATTTTTCGGAACCTTGAAGACATCATGCCTCGTCGGTGTGTTGTCGGAGGGTGTAACAACACTAACAGGGAGGGATTCAAGTTGCACCACTGGCCCGAAGATGCCAAAGTGTCTGCCGCCAGACCCCCATTGAATGTACCGGAGTGTCTCCACATTTTACCGGCGATGCTAAGGCAGACATGGCACAGAGATGTATGGATAACCTGCAGATGCATTTGCAACAATAGTCAACGAAATCACAAAGGTGAGTTTTGTTGATGTTGACTGCCAGCTAATCGATGCTAACATGCTACGCTAATCAATGCTAACATGCTATTTACCGGTGGTGCTAAAGCAGACATGGTACAGAGATGTATAGATAACCTGAAATAATAATAACCTGTAGATGCATTTGCAACTATATTACGTTTCCTTCCACCCACTTTTAATGCGAAAAAAACACTTACCAATCAACGGATTTAAGTTGTTCCCGTGCCAAAAGATGCGAAAGTCCTGATCGTTTGGTCCGCACATTTTACCGGCGATGCTAACGCAGCTATTCGGCCATGCTATGGCTATGAATAGCGTCAATAGCTATTCGCTCAATAGCTTCAGTTTCTTCTTCAATATTTTCATACTTCAACCATCTGTTTCAATACATGCGTAATCTGTTGAATCGCTTAAGTCGCTGAAATCCGAGTTTGAATCCGAGCTAATGTCACTATATCTTGCTGTGTTATTCCCATTGTTTGTTTACATTGGCAGCACTGTATGACGTCACAGGGAAATGGCCAGTGTCTTCACAGAGAGTCGAAAATAAGGCACTTTAAAGTTTTATTTAGGGACCGGTAAAATTTTGAAAAAAACTTCAAAAAATACAACAAGCCACTGGGAACTGATTTTTATTGTTTTTAACCCTTTTGAAATTGTGATAATGTTCCCCTTTAATAGTATTAATAAACTAAAAAAATAGATATTTAGTAGGCTCAACAGGATGTACTGAATCTTGATACTGCTAGCAAACATTGCTGAACAAACAGGGACATCTTTAGCTAAATAATGAGACAAAATGTGAATTTCACGCCATAAAAACAACTGCAGACATGAATTTTAGATGAGACGAATATTTGTAGCACGAAATCAACTGCAAACAAACTTATCCTTTTTTCATTGGTGTCACGATCACAGTAGCATCGCACTTGTTATGTCAATCAAATATGTTACTTCGCGATGC
The DNA here is from genome assembly GCF_033978795.1 of Nerophis ophidion. Taxonomy (NCBI): domain Eukaryota; kingdom Metazoa; phylum Chordata; class Actinopteri; order Syngnathiformes; family Syngnathidae; genus Nerophis; species Nerophis ophidion. The sequence goes on from NC_084617.1 coordinate 67,528,530, forward strand.
ACGAATAAATCCAACTTTGTCTTTCACTGAATAATGTTTAATTTGTGGACCCCTCAGATGTAAAGAAATGATGTGCCTCCAATCTTCTCTAAATACTGTGAGAGTCAAATTAAATGCGGTCGAGGTGAGCAGTAACGTCTTGGTGATGATAAATGGTTTAAATCAGGGGTCTCAAACTCACTTTACCAGGGGGCCACTGGATGCAGGGTCTGGGTGTGGCTGGGCCTCAAGAAAAGATTTCCCCCCCAAAAAAGTTGCATACTCTTTAGCATATATTTGTAATTAGCCGACGCACGGAGGATAATGTTATTTCCGCAATGTGTGTCGTTCCACTTTTCCTCCCTACAGCAACACAGCGGTCGGCGGATAATAGTACCTGGATAGCGAGTGCAAAAAAGTGACGGCTCCTGAAGTGTTATTCGGCGTCATATAGAAATATATGTAGTGTTCATCGTGTGAGGCAATGGAAATTAAACAATAAAAAAAATTAAATAACAATTTGAATGGGTCCAGGTTATCGGGGACTGTTATTACTGACGGACAGGTGTCGCAGTGTGACTGCAGCCGGGCACGTAAGAAAACCCTCGCCTCCATGGCAACGTCTCCGTCGCTTTCACTCACTTGCCGCTTTTCCACTAATGCAGGGGTAGGCAACCCAAAACGTTGAAACAGCCATTCTGGACCCAAATAACACAACGCTGTCAAGCGCCATTCATATAAAACTTGCGGGCCGCACTAACATTAAACTTTCCTATTAAGGTGGGGGCCGCAAAATAACATCTCGTAGCCCTCATGTCTGACCTCTGGTTTAAATCATTAAAATTGAAAAAAAAATCTTAAAAGTGTCTAAATCCACTCCATCCCATTTTGAATATATTTTTTTTAATTTTATACTTGCTTCGAAAATACGCCCAAATCTGCACTGATGCAGGTAAATAAACAGTAGTCTAACGGGGCTCTTGACCATCACCTGAAACCTACAAGTGCCCGGATTTGCCTCTCTGTCACGGGATAGCAACCCAGCTATTGATGAGCGTCTGCCTGATGTCAAACAAAACAGGCTCCGCTTTTTAATGTTTCCTCCATATGTGGCAATGACATGTGGCTCCATTTAACTACAGACACATAAAACAACAAGCAGGAAACTTTAAAGAGTGTGACTTTGCTGCTCTGCAAGGGACACACGCACGCACGCATGCACGTGCACCCACACACACCTTTTTGCATTTGTCACCTTCTGAAGACCTCCAAAAAATGCCTACCTCTTTAGAACCACCCTTTCCAGATATATAAAGATTTGTTTTTACAACATTAATAATACATACATACTATGCCAATATAAAAAAGCCTGTTTTGAAAAATTAGTTGGAATTTTAGAAGAAAAATGTCACAATTTCGCTAGAAAAACTTAGAATATTGGCATTTGTGACATACTCTTGCTGTCGTCGTGCGGGTTCAATGGACCACCCAGGAAAGACATAATCGTCGCGGAGGTTTGACTCATTTATTTTGCAATAATAAAGATTGTCTTCCGGTCTGGTCGCTTTTCAGCTCTCTCTCCGCTGCTCGCCTCTCGGTCGCTTTTCAGCCGGCCTTGTTTCCGTCTCTCGGGTGCTCGTTCGCGCTCTTGCTCTTCTCTTTGCTTCTGCTCCTTGGTCCCTGCTGCGGACACTCCACCTACTTTCTTGATCTCTCCTCCCTCTCCCCTTTTATACATCATGAGGAGATCGGTTAATTGTGTCCCGGTGTGTGAGCCATGCACCTGAATTAGATTACGGCTCCCGTCACACCCAGCCTCTCTGCTCCGCCGCATTCTCCGCCTCCTTGCCGCCATCTTGGCATGCAGCGTGCCCTGCCCCGCCGTCAGCCCGTCAGCTCCGCCTCTCCACAGCATTATTATATAAAAGTTGTAATTTTACTAAACGCAAGTCAAAATTTTACAAGAAAAACTGAACATTTGTACAATATTATGATAAGAGTTGGAATTTTACTCAATAACGGTGGCAATTTTTACAAGAAAAGTTGGCAATTATCAATGTTTCAATGTTTATTTATATAGCCCTAAATTACAAGTGTCTCAAAGGGCTGCACAAACCACAACGACATCGGCGGTACAGACCACATGAGGGCAAGGAAAAACTCACCCCAGTGGGACATCGGTGACAATGACTATGAGAAACCTTGGAGAGTACCACATATGTGGGCAACCCCTCCCCCCTTCTAGAATTAATCACGCATGTTCACATAATTAGTTTTGATATTTGGGTTCCGAGCGAGAGTAGGTCAGGCGACCTGGTGAGCCATCTTTCAACTGGAAGCACACTGGATCTTTTTTTTAATGAAAAGAGTCGTAATTTTACTCGACAAAAGTCACAATTTTATAAGAAAACCTAAATGTTGGCAATATTATAATAATAATCGGAATTTTACTCTGCAAAATGATGACCGAAGTCATAATTTTACTCCAAAAAATGGCACTGTTTTACATGAACAACAGAATCATTGGCAATATTGTGATGAAATTCAGAATTTTATGCAAAAAATGTCACCATTTTGCATAAAAAAGTTATAATTTTACATAAAAAAGTATCAATCAATCAATCAATGTTTTCTTATATCGGCCTAAATCACCAGTGTCTCAAAGGGCTGCATAAGCCACAACGACATCCTCGGCTCGGCTCCAGAAGTATTACTTTTTTACATAAAATTATTACTGTCACATAAAAAAGTAATAATTTTACGAGAACATATAGCAATATTACAGAAACATAACGAATATTAGAAATTGTTCCCAATTGTAATAGGAAATTAAAGCTGCAAGCAGCGATGGACGGGACCGCTTAGGCTCCTGCCCCCGTAACCCAAGCCCACATAAGCGGTAGAAGACAGATGGATGGATTATTACACAGAGGAAAAAGTTGTATACACGTGTTATACATCAGTTTAATAGTAATGACTGTTGTAAAGTGGCTTGGGCATTTTATAAGGACGCCTTGGTGCCGCCATTTTGAGACTCTAATGCATGGTGAATGTAATGCAGTAGTTGTATTGAAGTGGGAATACCAAACTTCCTGTTGATAATAGTTGGGGGTGGTCAGTGGATGAAATATAGGTCTAACTGAGACCTACGTAGTGAATTTTGTTTCATGTTTCTATGACATTCCTACTGGAAATTACAGACAGTTTTGTCTGTGTTTTTTTCCCTAAGGTGCGCTAGAGCGCAATTTTGAGTTTTGGGGTTTGGTTTTTTTGATTAGATCGCAATTTTCGCCAGTCCTGATGTGTTTGTCAAATTTGGTGAGTTTTGAAGCATGTTAAGGGGGTCAAATTAGAGCTCAAAGAGGCGGCGGTATAATAATAAAGAATAATATAATAATAATAAAACCTTATAAATTCAATAGGGTCCTCTGTCCCAAAGGGACATCGGTCCCTAAAAAGTCAACACATTGTAAGAAAAAGACTGCTTTTAGTAAATTTTTTAGGGGGGATGGGGGGTTTTGTTGGTAATTGGTTTTTAATCTTCATTATTTACTTCAAGTTACTACAGTATTCAGTACATATTTATTTATTTTAAATTAATTTTGACCGAAGAGTGCGCACTTCAAATTCCTGCACACACTTGTTATTTCATATGTTGACCAGAGGGGGAGCCCTTTTAAAACCGACACACAGTCAATTTGAAAAATCCCTCCTTTTTGGGACCACCCACATTTTGACAGATTTCCCCACCAGGGGTGCAAATGAGACCATCTCTATTAGATGCAATTGTTTGCCCGTATTGGGACCATGATTTATGTCCTTACTTGTTCACCGGTCCTCATATGGACGGTACTTTTTCTTGTTGATGCCTCAAGAAGGGTAGAAATACAAGAACACACACACAAACACACACACACACGAGAGGTTCTCGACTGAAATTTTGACTCATACCTTTCCGTTTGGAGTGTGTGTGTTGCCCCGTCCTAATGGATGTTTTTAGAAATGAGACGTCAAAAAAAAACAAAAACTTTTGAGTTCTTATTTATGTGTTTGTGTACAACATTGGTAGAACAGGCTATATTTTAAAGGTCAAAGTTCCCAGGGTTGGATTTTTTCACTGCTACTTGAGCCATCTGTGGGCAGTGGATATTCTTCACTGGTGACACTGGGGACCCAAGGGGGGCGGGGGGTGTCGTTAACAAGACCCCCTCAATGGTAAACAGTCATAAAAAGCTCAGGATTCAGTTGCACAAACTCAAATAGCTGACTACTGCTAGCACTAAACGGACTTTCCAAGGACACCGTGGGTATTTAGCGTTTTCGCTTCCTACGTAGCAAGCTAAAATGGCAATTAAAGATGAGAAGGGATCAGAATCAGAAATACTTTAATAATCCCAAAGGGGAAATTAAGATTTTCACCACAACCCCATTCAAGAGACGACAAACATTACAGGGAGACAGAACAGGATTGCTGACGGGTTCCGGCGCCCCTTACAAAAAGGTGAGAAAGAGCAGACCCAACAAAGCAACCACCCTCGGCCGACCACCAAATCTCGGCCAGTGTCCAGTCCGCATGGATGAGCGAGGATACGTCCAAGGCGATCGGAGTGTCTGATACCTGCTCATTCAGCCAAGACACTGTTAAGCCCGTCTGTCCCGGTGCTCAGCACCAGCTCCGCAGCCCTCTCTCTTCATCCGGATCTTCCTCCGGTCTCTCCAAACGGTTTCTGATGTGGCAAAGACCCAGCAGTTGGTCTCCATGGCCAAAAGGCTCCCAGGAGGCAGATCCAGAAGTTCACAAAAAAACAACAACCGCAGAAGTCACGAAAGTGCCACTCCTTGTCACACAGTCCCAAAGGGTCCCGAACCAAAAGGCGAAACAAAACCCCTGAAAACAAAAGGGAAACATCAGGAACACAAAAGGATGACATAAGAGCACAGAGCTCATGCCACCAGCAGCCACTACAGTGGCGTCATCTTGGGAAAAAAATGTGGTTAGATCTAATTGACCCGTCGCAACAGATTATTTTTATTTTTTGCTTGATTATTATTGCAATTTTTAGAGGGAGCAAATGTACATAGACTTGATAAGAATATAATGATATCACAGTTGAATAGTGCCAACGTAAATGAAATAAAGACACAACATTAAATTAGAGATGTCCGATAATGGCTTTTTTGCCGAAATCCGATATTCCGATATTGTCCAACTCTTAATTACCGATACCGATATCAACCGATACCGATATATACAGTCGTGGAATAAACACATTATTATGCCTAATTTTGTTGTGATGCCTTGCTGGATGCATTAAACAATGTAAACAGTGTGAATGGGTAAATGTGGAAGTAGTGTCAATATAGCGCTTTTCTACCTTCAAGGTACTCAAAGCGCTATACAAGTACAACCCATTTATTTTTACCATTTATAACAAGGTTTTCCAAAATAAATCAGCTCAAGTTATGGAAAAAAAAATGGCAACATGGCACTGCCATATTTATTATTGAAGCAGCTTGGAATATGGGACATGCTCTTCCTGAGAGAGAATGAGGAAGTTGAGGTGGGCGTGAGGGGGTACCAGGGGGGTGTATATTGTAGCCTCCCAGAAGAGTTAGTGCTGCATGGGGTTCTGGGTATTTGTTCTGTTGTGTTTATGTTGTGTTACGGTGCGGATGTTCTCCCGAAATGTGTTTGTCATTCTTGTTTGGTGTGGGTTCACAGTGTGGCGCATATTTGTAACAGTGTTAAAGTTGTTTATACGGACACCCTCAGTGTGACCTGTATGGCTGTTGACCAAATATGCCTTGCATTCACTTGTGTGTGTGAAAAGCCGTACATATTCTGTGATTGGACCGGCACGCAAAGGGAATGCCTTTTAGGTTTTATGGCGCTCTGTACTTCTCCCTACGTCCGTGTACACAGCGGCGTTTTAAAAAGTCATACATTTTACTTTGTGAAACCAATACTGATAATTTTTCAACCGATACCGATAATTTCCAATATTACATTTTAAAGCATTTATCGTCCGTTAATATCGGCAGTCCGATATTATCGGACATCTCCAATTTAAATTGTTTAAGTATATAAAAAAAATATAATAGTAATATTGCAAAATTAACAAAACTCAACAAAATATGCTTGTAAGAACATACATACATATTTTTTAACGCCAAAAATTTGCGTCTGTGCCAAACATACTTATTATATTGTTATCTAAATAAATTGTCCACTTCAGTGGTTATCGTTAATATGTGCTTTGCTATGGAGGTTTTTTTTCCCCACTCCAGACTGGGCCCCCTTAATAGCCCAGTCTAGATTGTATTTATTTTTAATTTTTTTACTCATCCTGCTCCATTATTTACCTTTCTCCCATCTTTTACGGAGCGCCTTGTGGCGACCGATCAACGTTCCTGTTCTGTAACCATGTGCACTGTTTGTTTGTCTCATCTTGAACGGGTTTGTGCTGAAAACAAAGTTCTGTTGTACTTCTGCAATGACAATGAAGACCTAGCTACCTAACAACAGATTTTCCTCCAGATGTAATATATGTGGCATTATCTCCATTGTTCTTATTTCTTTTACAATGTCCTGATACAAATGTCTTGTGATGGCAACAGTCAGTTTATAAAATTAGGACCCTAAATCACAGAAGGTGTTAGCGAAGGTGGGCTGTCCTTTGAACGAGTCATATCCACACTGGAAATAATGGGCAAAACTCCACCAAATTACAGCCTTTATGGCGCGGTGTTTTTCTAGGAAGTGCACGTCAAGCTACGAGGACGGTTTTTGGAGGGGGAGGAGTGAGCATAGGTAACCGTTTGTTTGAGGGTTACCTCTTATTTTCACTTCATCATACCCTTTGTCTCCAGCCTGCTGCTTTTTGAGTTGGATTGAAATGTCGGATGCTTGTCCTCACATCGTTGCCTCCCATGAAACATGCGGATCGTAGAAGTGTCAAGTCTCTGCTCCAGGGTCAGGTGCCATATTCATAGTAAGACATTAACTTGCAATTACCCCCCCACACAAACCACAGCGGGGGGTGGGTGCGATTTAGTGGTGCAATGATTGATTGGTGTGTTTATATTTTACTTTGGTGACAGGAATCTCCCAACTCCAAGCCTCCGACTTCTAGCAGATGGCAGAGCCGCCCTTTGAAGAAGCACCGTCATTAACCTTTGCGGTAGAATAACAAAGTTGAACACAGGGGTGCTGTGGCTGCTTTGATGTGGTTCCTGTGTTTGCTCCATGGTGGTTTGGATTGAGGATGGGGGGGGGGGGACTCTGCTGACAAGTCCAGGACTGCCGACGGGCACTTTGGGATTAGACCCTTGCCGTCAGAGAAAAATCAGCGCCTGTTTATCAACCAAGACGCTTAGTCAGCTTGTTTCATCGGCATTTTACAGAATCATTCTTTTTGTAGAAGATGACCCAACAGCCTAGATCAGGGGCGCTCACACTTTTTCTGCAGGCGAGTTACTTTTCAATTGACCAAGTCGAGGAGATCTACCTCATTCCTATTTATAATTTATATTTATTTATTTATGAAAGAGACATTTTTGTTAACAAGTTAATGGTGTTTAATGATAATACAAGCATGTTTAACACACATAGATTCCTTTCTTTCATGAAGACAAGAATATAAGTTGGTGTATTTGATTCTGATGACTTGCATTGATTGGAATTAGACAGTGGTGCTGATAACGTCCGCATTTTCAAATGGAGGGGAAAAAAAAGTCCTCCTTTCTGTCCAATACCACATGAAAGTGGTTGGATTTGGCATCTCATTTGTCCAACTTGCATACTCCTTTTTAAACACTTTGTTATGAGAGTATCATTTGTGTGTGGCCCTTTAATGTCTGGCAGCAGGTGAGTGACGTCAGTGACTGTGCGGGTGGGCAAGCAAGTGAGAAAGCGGTCGCTGAGGGCGGAGGAGAAATACATTGGCATCAAACTCCGTAGCTTGCTAGCTTGTGCACGCTAGCTTTCTGAGACTCTTATTTTGTTAGCACAGGCAGGATGAAACAGGTCTTTTATGGTGAAGACAGGAACTGTGCAGTCGGTCTTTAGAGTTTTGACAGTAGGTACGGAGTCTCTAGAAATAAAATGTTTCTCTCTGCGTCCGCCCTGTTAGTGATTTTTTTCTTAAATATGAGCTCGCAGCAGCCAGCGTCATCTCACAAAATCCTCGGGTGCCGAGAATGTCAAACAACTGACGAAAGTGAAGTCTTGGTATGATTGATGATTGCTCATTTTTATGTCTATTTTTTAATGCCTGGCTTGAGATCGACTGACACACCCTCCGAGATCGACCAGTCGATCGCGATCGACGTAATGGGCACCCCTGGCCTAGATCTCGAGTTAAGGTCTTCTCACCTGGACACATGAGAGTAGGTGACCCTCGTACCCCAGGGAGTTCTGTTCAGATTTAAGCAGGCTGAACTTAGAATAGCTTGCTCGCTTACCTTGAAGCAAAGCTGATGACAGCCGGACTCCTGAGCGAGAAACTGCATGCCAAAGAACTAACATGTAATGAAAGGTCAAGATTTTTTAATTTTCTGATGAAAAAAAAGCACTATCCCAATTTGACAGTTTTACTGTCTCGTGGCTCATGATTGAGCTAGAATTGCTGACTCTTTGAAGGTAAAGTTTAGAAGACACGCATTTCGTAAAGATGGGGATCGTAATCAATTGCTCATTGCATTTGTATACTCACAGTTGCTTAAAAAGCCAATCCATCGACAAGACGGTAAAAGAGTTAGGGAGTTATGGAACATCCATCCATCCATTTCTACCGCTTATTCCCTTTGGGGTCGCGAGGGGCCCTGGTGCCTATCTCAGCTACAATCGGACAAGTCGCCACCTCATCACAGGGCCAACACAGATAGACGGACAACATTCACATACTAGGGACCATTTAGTGTTGCCAATCAACCGATCCCCAGGTGCATGTCTTTGGAGGTGGAAGCCAGAGTACGCAGTCTCGGGGTAACGGGGAGAACATGCAAACTCCACACAGAAAGATCCAGAGCCCGGGATTGAACCCATGACTACTCAGGACCTTCGTATTGTGAGGCACATGCACTAACTCCTGTTTCACCGTGCTGCCCGTTATGGATCATGTGATTTTATCATCTGATGTAGTCATGCATCATGCATACAAATAATGCAAACCGACTGCAGTTGTATGCCATTAGCACATACCATAGTGTTTGGACTATAGAGGTACAAAGCACCTAAATATAAGCCATATTGTTATGATCCGCTGCCCGGATCATATTCTGATTGGATTTTTGAGTCACTTGTGTTTTCTGTTGGTTTTGGACTCCTTTGGTTTGCGCACCTCTGAGTTGGTTACCATTGTTAGAATAGAATAGAATTGAATATATCTTTATTGTCATTGTACATTGTACAACGAAATTGTATGCAAAATAATTTAGTGCCAGAATCATACATAAAAACATACAAGTTACTTATTATTTTCACCTGCCGCTTGTCCCGGACGCGCACCTGTTTTGCTAATCACTGACATTATTTAAGCCTGCCTTCTCCAGTCAGTCAGTCTGGCTTCCTAATTTGCAATACACAACAGATGACAACTTTTGTTCCCGGCTCTGTGCCTGCTAGTTTCCCCGCTAGGCTCTTTTACTTTGTTTTTTTGCCTTTTTTGCTTTGAGCACGTTTTTCTTTCTCAAGGTCTGATTTATTTTGAAAAAAATTATTTGTTCCTACCTTCACGCTGTGTCCGAAGCTCGTCTGCATTCCTGGGAGAACAAACTCCGCACCACGATGCGACCCGGTCGTTACACATACAGTGGGGCAAAAAAGTATTTAGTCAGCCACCGATTGTGCAAGTTCTCCCACTTAAAATGATGACAGAAGTCTGTAATTTTCATCATAGGTACACTTCAACTGTGAGAGACAGAATGTGGAAAAAAAAAATCCAGTAATTCACATTGTAGGAATTTTAAAGAATTTATTTGTAAATGATGGTGGAAAATAAGTATTTGGTCAACCATTCAAAGCTCTCAATTAAGGAAGGAGTTTGGGCTCAAAATCTCACGATACATGGCCCCATTCATTCTTTCCTTAACATGGATCAATCGTCCTGTCCCCTTAGCAGAAAAACAGCCCCAAAGCATGATGTTTCCACCCCCATGCTTCACAGTAGGTATGGTGTTCTTGGGATGCAACTCAGTATTCTTCTTCCTCCAAACACGACGAGTTGAGTTTATACCAAAAAGCTTTATTTTGGTTTCATCTGACCACATGACATTCTCCCAATCCTCTGCTGTATCATTCATGTATCCGTTTTGGTATAAACTCAACTCGTCGTGTTTGGAGGAAGAAAAATACTGAGTTGCATCCCAAGAACACCATACCTACTGTGAAGCATGGGGGTGGAAACATCATGCTTTGGGGCTGTTTTTCTGCTAACGGGACAGGACGATTGATCCGTGTTAAGGAAAGAATGAATGGGGCCATGTATCGTGAGATTTTGAGCCAAAACCTCTTTCCATCAGTGAGAGCTTTGAATGCTTGACCAAATATTTATTTTCCACCATCATTTACAAATAAATTCTTTAAAAATTCCTACAGTGTGAATTCCTGGATTTTTTTTTCACATTCTATCTTTCACAGTTGAAGTGTACCTATGATGAAAATTACAGACCTCTGTCATCATTTTAAGTGGGAGAACTTGCACAATCGGTGGCTGACTAAATACTTTTTTGCCCCACTGTAAGTCTTTGGCGATGGGGTATGCTGTGTAATGTGCATTTTGTCGTATCTTTTCCACAGCGATGTTGAGTCCATAAAATGCTAAATGGCTGACTGAATGATTGATTGAGTCCATTTGATTCACTGTGATTGATTGATTGATGGAAACTTTTATTAGTAGATTACATAGTACAGTACATATTCCGTACAATTGACCACTAAATGGTAACACCAGAATACATTTTTCAACTTGTGTAAGTAGGGGTACACATAAATCAATTCATGAACATTTTCATTTGTCCTTTGAGACCTATTCGGCAGTTTCATTGGTCTGATGAGACAAGGATGTACTTATTAGCGGCGTGTGAAGCTTGTTAACCCGGAACTAACCATAAATGAGCAGTGTATAAAGCGTGGGAAGAAAATAAAAGGTTATAGTCCGGAAATTAGGGTAAAAGCTTATCTGGTATTACCTGTAAATGGTGATTGTTACTTGCACCCACAGCTGCAAACACAATGGGTGCCATAGTGTGCAACTATTTGCAAACAACAAGAGCCTACAAATTAATCACTTCATACCTGCAAGAATTACGTGCGGTCCTTACATACCAAAAAAGGTTTCCGGTGGGCTTTGTTTTTACTACAGCAGTCAGATTAAGAGCCTACTGAAATGAGATTTTCTTATTTAAACGGGGATAGCAGGTCCATTCTATGTGTCATAGTTGATCATTTCGTGATATTGCTATATTTTTGCTGAAAGGATTTAATAGAGAACATCGACGATAATGTTTGCAACTTTTGGTCTCTAATAAAAAAGCCTTACCTTTACCAGAAGTAGCAGACGATGTGTGCGTGACGTCACGGGTTGTGGAGCTCCTCACATCCTCACATTGTTTACAACATAGCCACCAGCAGCAAGAGCGATTCGGACCGAGAAAGCGACAATTTCCCCATTAATTTGAGCAAGGATGAAAGATTTGTGGATGAGGAAAGTTAGAGTGAAGCACTAGAGAGAAAAAAAAAAGGCCACGGCAGTGGGAGCGATTCAGATGTTATTAGACACATTTACTAGGATAATTCTGGAAAATCCCTTGTCTGCTTATTGTGTTAATAGAGTTTTAGTGAGATTATAAAGTCATACCTGAAAGTCGGAGGGCTGCGGTGACCGCCAGTGTCTCTGAGAGAAGCCAAGATCACAGCTGCCTTTTTGACAGCTGCTGCAGGAGGAAGCTAACTCCGCTGAAGTCTCCGGTAAGAGCCGACTTAATATCAAAATGTTCTCATCCAAAAACTCGCTGGTTGACATGTGGTGGAGAAACATGTTCGTTAAAGCTTCACAACAAACAAAGAAACACCGGCTGTGTTTCAGTTGCTAAAGGCAGCTGCAGTCCACCAACAGCGCCATTATTAATTGAACAAATTGCGAAAGATTCAGCAACACAGATGTCCAAAATACTGTGTAATTATGCGATGAAAACAGACTACTTTTAGCCGTCAGTGGTGCTGGGAGAACATGTCCGCTCCAACCAATAACATCACAAGCACGCCTCAACATAAGCGTCATTCCGTGACGTTATCATCAAGAAGGGGTACTTGGCGGGAAATTTAAAATTGCAATTTAGTAAACTAAAAAGGCCGTATTGGCATGTGTTGCAAAGTTAATATTTCATCATTGATATATAAACTATCAGACTGCGTGGTCGGTAGTAGTGGGTTTCAGTAGGCCTTTAAAGGCCGCCAACGCCACGAGAGTCCATCAAGCAGCCTGAGCCGGGGGGGCTTTTTTGACTCTCGGTGGTGGCTTTTAATTGGCTGTAGCTTTTATGGGAGCTCTGTCACCAGCAGACCGTAGAAAAAGCAGCGCTGGCTCTGCGCTCATTAGGCCTGCGGTGCGGCTTTACCACGCCACGGGCTGAAAGACTGCGGTGCGTTGCGGTCGCCTTCTGTGAGCTCTTTATTGTCCTCTCGGCTGCAACGTGCGACATTTAACTTTCCTGGGCTTGTTGCTTTAACGTGCAGCCAGACTGTGGCAGAAAGCAGGAAAGAAATTCCCGTGGCGTTAATGCAAAACAAACCTTCCACTTAGTCTTTCCAAGGCTTGTTTGGACTCTCCGAGTGTTACTGTAAATTTTAATATTATGTCAATGCCTTTAATAGGAATCATGTGAACATAATTCACTGACGGTACTAATTAGTTTATTTTGGTGTATACCGGGGGTCACCAACGCGGGGTCCGCGGGCATCAGGTAGCCCGTGAGGACCAGATGAGTCGCCCGCTGGCCTGTTCTAAAAATAACTCAAATAGCAGCACTTACCAGTGAGCTGCCGCTATTTTTTTATTTGATTTATTTACTAGCAAGCTGGTCTCACTTTGCTCCACATTTTTAATTCTAAGAGAGACAAAACTCAAATAGAATTTGAAAATCCAAGAAAATATTTTAAAGACTTGGTCTTCACTTGTTTAAATACATTCATTTATTTTTTTACTTTGCTTCTTATAACTTTCAGAAAGACAATTTTAGAGAAAAATACAACCTTAAAAATGATTTTAGGATTTTTAAACACATATACCTTTTTACCTTTAAAATTCCTTCCTCTTCTTTAAATCAATGTTCAAGTAAATGTATTTCTTTTATTATTGTAAATAATAATAAATACATTTTAATTTATTTCTTCATTTTAGCTTCTGTTTTTTCGACAAAGAATATTTTTGAAATATTTCTTCAAATTCATTATGATAAAAGTTATTCTGGCAAATCTAATAAATCTGTAGAAATAAATTTAAATCTTATTTAAAAGTCTGTTGAATTTATTTTGAATTTTTTTTTCTGGAAAATCTAGAAGAAATAATGATTTGTCTTTGTTAGAAATAAAGCTTGGTCCAATTTGTTATATATTCTAACAAAGTGCAGATTGGATTTTATCCTATCCAAAACATGTCATCAAAATTGTAAAATTAATCTTAATCAGGAAAAATGAGTAATGATGTTCCATATTTTTTTTTATTTCTTCAAAAAGATTCGAATTAGCTCGTTTTTCTCTTCTTTTATTCAGTTGAATTTTGAATTTTAAAAAGTGAGAAAATGAAGATAAACTGTTTAAAAATTGTATTTTCCTTTTTTTCATGTGTTCTCCTCTTTTTAACCATTCAATTAAGTGTTTTTTTCATAATTTATTCTCTACAAAAAACCTTCCTTAAAATGAACAAAAATGTACGACGGAATGGCAGGCAGAAATACCCATTTTTTTTATATATATATATAGATTTATTTATTAAAGGTAAATTGAGCTAATTGGCTATTTCTGGCAATTTGTTTAAGTGTGTATCAAACTGGTAGCCCTTCGCATTAATCAGTACCCAAGAAGTAGCTCTTGGTTTCAAAAAGGTTGGTGACCCCTGGTGTATACAGTACCACACCTGAATGTAATACTTTGTTTTCTAAAGATGCTATCCTCTTTGTACAAGGACTTGAAGTCTTACCCAGGGTATGTTTTCCCCCCTCCAATGTCTCCATGTGCATTTTAACAGGCTTAGGGAACAATAAGGTCCTTGTGAAGATTTTTTTTGTTTAGGAACAACAGAAGAATGAGTGTGTGACGGTCTCATGCCGTCGTGCGGGTTCCCAGGACCACCAAGGAAGGACATTTACGAAAGGGTGTAGACTTCTTTATTTATGCAAATAAGAAAAGTATTTTGCAGGTTGCTTTTCAGCCGTCCACGCTCTCACTGCTCTCTCCTCTATTGTTGCTTTTCAGCTGTCCACGTCTTTTGCGTCTGCCTCTCGCTGTCGCTCTCTTCCTTGTTGCATGCGCTGTTTGTTCTCTTGTTTCTCCACCACTCCTCCTCACGTTCACACCTGCCGCCCCTTTTAACAGTGCAAAAGGTTTCATAAATTGTGTCCTCGCTTGTGGCGTCGCTCCCGGCACGCCCCGTCTCACCGCTCGCTCGCATT
>NC_084617.1:67548178-67625678 GCF_033978795.1 Nerophis ophidion
AAAGACATTAACTATAAGTTGTTCTTTTAAATATTTGCTTGACATGGTACATGTTCCTGCACGAGAAATACCGGTTTGTCGTAATAAATATGATTAGATTATTTTAGCATTATGTTTGTGTTCAATTACAGTCAGCGGCCTCACTAGGTTTGTAGAACAAATCCTTCCACATGGGAGAGAAAGGGCAGATCAAGTGATCTAAAAAGGGGGTCTATTTAAAGGCTAGAGTATACAAATGAGTTTTAAGATGGGACTTAAATGTTTCTACTGAGGTAGCATCTCTAACTGTTACCAGGAGGGCATTCCAGAGTACTGGAGCCCGAATAGAAAACGCTGTATAGCCCGCAGACTTTGTTTGGGCTCTGGACTATATGGCTTTTTTTGTTTACGTATACCGCAATAATATCAAACCATGCGTGGCCTTAATACCCTGATAAATACCATACGGTGAGCTTTGATACCGTTACATCCCTATTGATTCCATCCATCCATCTTCTTCCGCTTATCCGAGTCCGGGAAGCAGGGAAGCTCAGACTTCTCGCTCACCAGCCACTTCATCCAACTCTTCCCGGGGGATCTCGAGGCGTTCCCAGGCCAGCCAGTCTTCCCAATGTGTCCTGGGTCTTCCCCGTGGCCTCCTACTGGTCGGACGTGCCCGAAACACCTCCCTGGGTGTTCGGGTGGCATCCTGACCAGATGCCCGAACCACCTCATCTGGCTCCTCTCCATGTGGAGGAGCAGCGGCTTTATTTTGAGCTCCTCTCGGATGGCAGAGCTTCTCACCCTATCTCTAAGGGAGAGCCCCGCCACCCGGTGGAGGAAACTCATTTCGGCCGCTTGTACCCGTGATCTTGTCCTTTCGGTCATGACCCAAAGCTCATGACCATAGGCGAGGATGGGAACGTAGATCGACCGGTAAATTGGGAGCTTAGCCTTCCGGCCCAGCTCCTTCTTCACCACAACGGATGGATACAGCGTCCGCATTACTGAAGACGCCGCACCGATCCGCCTGTCGATCTCGCGATCCACTATTCCCCCACTCGTGAACAAGACTCCGAGGTACTTGCACTCCTCCACTTGGGGCAGGATCTCCTCCCCAACCCGGAGATGACACTCCACCCTTTTCCGGGCAAGAACCATGAACTCGGACTTGGAGGTGCTGATTCTCATTCCAGTTGCTTCACACTCTGCTGCGAACCGATCCAGTGAGAGCCAAAGATCCTGGCCAGATGAAGCCATCAGTACCACATCATCTGAAAAAAGCAGAAACCTAATCCTGCGGCCACCAAACCAGAACCCCTCAACGCCTTGACTGCGCCTAAAAATTCTGTCCATAAAAGTTGTAAACAAAATCGGTGACTGTGAACGACTCTCACTGTCGTGCGGGTTCCAGGGACCACCAAGAAAGAACATGGCTTTGAGCAGTTTTGACTTTCTTTATTTTCCAATAAGAAAAGTCTTCCGGGTTGCTTTTCAGTCGCCCGCGTTGTCTGCCTCTTGCTCTCCCTCTCGCTTTCTTGCGGGTTGCATGTACTTCGTCGCGTTCTGTCGTTGTCTCTCCACCTCTCTCCCCAACGTTCACGGCTGCCGCCCTTTTAAACAGTGCGAGAGGATTCATTAATCCTATACAGGTGTGCGATTCACACACCTGATCTTAATTGTGGCGTCGCTCCCGGCACGCCCGCCTCGCCGCTCACTCGCCATTCCCGCCTCCTCGCCGTGATCTTGGGCCTCTCTGTCGGACTGTCGGCTCCGCCTCTCCACAGTGACAAAGGACAGCCTTGGCGGAGTCCAACCCTCACTGGAAATGTGTCCGACTTACTGCCGGCAATGCGGACCAAGCTCTGACACTGATCATACAGGGAGCAGACCGCCACGATCAGCCAGTCCGATACCCCGTACTCTCTGAGCACTCCCCACAGGACTTCCCGAGGGACATGGCCGAATGCTTTCTCCAAGTCCACAAAGCACATGTCGACTGGTTGGGCAAACTCCCATGCACTCTATCGATTCATCTTCATTAATTTACTATTAAGGCAATACTTTTTATTAGACAACTTTAATATTTACTAGTAAACATATTAGGTAAGTCTTTCACAAATTCATTGTCCTGGGATATCCCAGTGGTGGAACTCGGATAACAAATGGCGGCAGGTAAACAAGAATGAGTAGTATATTTGGTATTTAACCTATTTTCCCACCTATAAAGTTTAGTAGTTTTACATCCAAGTACAGTTCGTTGCATTAATAAGCTGCCTTTTTTTATTCATGTTTTTGCCCTTGGCTTGCTTGCCAGCCTGGTTTTGCTTGTTGCCCTTTAGCGAGGCAAGTTCCCACCTGAGCAATTACTCCGCTATGTACAATAACACGCAGCAGACTCGATGCCTGTAAGGCCCAATTGTAATCAAGTGGAATTTTCCTTAAAGTGATGAAAGGTTTATGGTAAAACAAGCATGTTGAGTAGTTTAAGGCAACGCTGATGTATGCGATTCCCAATCACATCTCCTGTAAAGTAAATGTTGTAAAAATAAATGGATAGTTATTAATTTATATGCTGTGTTCTATCAATGCAGTCTAGTAGATTTTTCGTTGTCATGTGTACATAACTGAAATAAATACATGAAGAGTGTATCATGTCTGTAATAGCTGACTGCGTGAGTACAATGTCTGCCATATTTATACAGTCAATGCACAGTAAGACCCATTATTCTTATTTGCTCTCCTCAAATTCAATTAAAATTAGAATAAAAAGTTAGAAAATACAAAAAAAAAAAGCTGTGTAATTATGTATGCGCAACTGCGATGTCAACAGTGTAATTATCAGAGTTAGTTTGTGACGAACCCCAAGATGCAGAGAAGGAGGCAGGCATTGAATAAAAAAACATGACTAATTGTCCAAAATAAAAGGTACAAAACACAAACCAGGAACTAGGTATAGCCAAAACTGAAAACAGGAACCAGCATACAGAAAAACTGGAAACAGCTAATGGCTAACAAGAAAACACGAAACAAAAGAGCTGGGACAAAGCAAACTACGAATAGCTAACAGCAACAGCTTACCGCTACGACGACAAGGACAAATAGTAGCACGACAGGTAGTGGCTGTAACGACGACATCGACACGACAATAATCCAGCACTGACTGGAGGAGAAAACAGGTCTAAATAGTGTCTGGCTGATTGACACCAGGTGTGGCCAGGTGCCAATCAGCCACAGCTGAGGGTACACAGCACTCAGGGAGACAAAAAGGAAACAGAACCAAAATAAGAGTGCTGACAGGAACTAAATACAGGAAACAAAGACAAATGCAGAGGAAAAACTAAGACATAGATCAAAACTGTCAGGGACAAGCCTGACAGTAATGAGGTTTGGATTTCATTGTTGCTTAATTCAAACCCCGGCCGAGTCATAGCAAAGATTATAAAAATTGGACCCATTACCTCCCTGCTTGGCACTCAGTATCAAAGGTAGGAATTGGGGGTTAAATCACCAAAAATGATTCCCAGGCGCGGCCAACTGCTGCTGCCCACTGCTCCCCTCCCCTCCCAGGGGGTGATTAAGGGTGATGGGTCAAATGCAGAGAATAATTTCGCCACACTTGGTGTGTGTGTGTGACAATCATTGGTACTTTAACTTTAACTTTTAACTAAAACCATTTTTTTGTTAAACGTAATCAATCACTTTAGACTACCACTCATTTTTTTGGGTCCTGGGCATGACGTTAAAGTGCATCCGGCATTGGAGGCTTCTCTATGGGGTCTTGGGGCACCATGAGGTATACCCCTTTGCTACTGTTAACAGGTGGCCCTTGGCAAAGGCCTAGTACCTGACTGCCCGCTGACGGTGGGGTCGGGGGTGGGGTGGGGGGCATTGTTGGCGCGGGGCATGGTTGGGGCGGGGTTAAGAGGGGAGGAGTATATTTACAGCTAGAATTCACCAAGTCAAGTATTTCCTATATATATATATATATATATATATATATATATATATATATATATATATATATATATATATATATATATATATATATAGGAAATACTTTCAGTGAATTCTAGCTATATATATTTACAGTATATATATTTATTTTATTATATATACATTAAAATAAAAACTTGGATTTCAGTGTTCATTAATTTACACACATACACACATAACACTTATCTACTCATTGTTGAGTTAAGGGTTGAACTGTCCATCCATGTTCTATTCTCTGTCACTATTTTTCTAACCATATGCATGTACAGTAGATGGCAGTATTGTCCTGTTTAAGAGTGTCACAACATTGCTGTTTACGGCAGACGAACTGCTTTCCGGTAGACGAAAACGTGACTGCTGTTGTTACCGCGCTGGGAGAACGTTAATGAAACTGCCTAACAATAAACCCACATATAAAAACAAAAACTCGCCCTCGATCATTCTACAGTTATAACGTCATTGGGCAGACACGCTGTTTATATCGTGGGAAAGTGGACGTGAAAACAGAATGTCCTCACTCAGGTTCGCATGGAGGTTTTTGGGAGAGGCGCTGAATTTCGGGAGTCTCCCGGAAAATCCGTGAGGGTTGGCTAGTATGTAACAAGGGGGTGATGCATTAACTTTTTATTAACAACCCAAACCAACAACAAGCCGCTGCTCTGCCAATAAGCGCACATACGCAGAAGACCCTTTGAAGCCCACACAAACGATCAGAAATCACAAAAATACTAAACTTTATACAACCATATTGCTACAATAAACATCCATCCATCCATTTTCTACCGCTTATTCCCTTTTAGGGGGTCTATCTGTGTTGGCCCTGCGATGAGGTGGCGACTTGTCCAGGGTGTACCCCGCCTTCCGCTCGATTGTAGCTGAGATAGGCGCCAGCGCCCCCCCCCCCCCCCCCCCCCCGCTACAATACACAACATTTCAAAAAGTAATATCCACTTACATTAAAAGGAAACTGCCCTTTTTCATTAAATTTTGCCTACCATTTACAATATTTTTTGAAAGGAAGAACAAATGGTTTTCTTTTTTTTTCAATGCCAACGAACATAATAAAGCAGAACTCGCTGTACAATGTCTGCTGTCATTAGGATGTTGACTGCTATGATGTTCATACATTCCCATTTGGATAAAGAATGAGTTAATCTAGATGACGGCATGGCGGAGTTGGTAGAGTGGCTGTGCCAGCAATCTGAGGGTTACTGGTTCAATCCCCACCTTCTATCATCCTAGTCAAGTCTGTTGTGTCCTTGGGCAAGACACTTCACCCTTGCTCCTGTTGGGTCCTGGTGAGCGCCTTGCATGGCAGCTCCCACCGTCAGTGTGTGAATGGGCGAGTGTGGGCTCTTTAAAAAGGGGTAGAAAATCGCTATACAAGTACAATCCATTTACTAATCTTTGCCAAGAAAAATGGGCTGAAACTAAGCCTTTTTTCATGTCTTTCAGTCCACAGCGGGGGACCATCCCGGGCGGAGACCGGTCTTGCAACAGACGACAAAAGCCTGCTTAATGGCGATACTGTTGATTATTGTTGTGGAAATAGCCCCATCCGGTTCATTTCGACAGGCCCGTGCGGGTGGTCCGAAAAGCACTCGTGTTCTGTATCATTCCCACTGACTTCAGCGGACCTCCTGGACCCGGCGGCCAACATAGCTGCAGTGACCCACTCCCCCCGTGACCATCAATCACCTCACCGATGGCACCGACCAGCACCACCGGCCGACCACTCGTGCGCTGTCTTCACCAGCGCCTCATCTCTCTATTTGTGTCTTTTTACGTCTCCTTTTCCCCGGATCACCCATAGCAGTCGTGCCTTTTTCCTCCCCCGCGTCTTCTCCGAGGGGGCCGTTGCGTATGTTACGGGAATGCGCAGTATGGCTTTACTGAAACAGAATCCCCAGAATGGGATCTGAAGAGTTCTCCTGAGGAGTTCACCCATGGTTTACGGCGGGTCACGGTGGACTCATCAAACGGACCGACAGACGTGTGCTTGGTACTGCTGCTCTCTTGGTACTAGTTTCGAATATTATGGAAGGTGCAGCAGTTTTTCCTGTAGACGCGACTTCCTGTCCCGCCTGGGTCCGGTCACGACAGGCCATCATGTTGTGGTTGGGCATTCAAAGCATGCTTGGAAGGTGACTCCTGGAGCCAGTGTTGGCTTTCAAACCGGACCTGCTGAGAAGCAGAGGCCATTGCAATGACACTGTCTGGCCGGCGAGAGAGAGAGCGATACAGGGGTAACAGGATGATGATTGAGAGGACTTGAAAAGAAAACTCACAC
Source organism: Nerophis ophidion (assembly GCF_033978795.1). Taxonomy (NCBI): domain Eukaryota; kingdom Metazoa; phylum Chordata; class Actinopteri; order Syngnathiformes; family Syngnathidae; genus Nerophis; species Nerophis ophidion. Next base: position 67,554,444 of record NC_084617.1, read on the forward strand.
TTTTTAAACCCCCCTGCTGTTGCTATTCGTGTGAGAACGAACTTCTCTCATCCGAGTACCAGAGTTGTCGCCACCTGTGCTGGCCTATAAATAACAAACAGAGCAAGGCTGATTTGACACAGTTGCTAGTGATGTTCCTCAGGCCACGTCTACACTAAGTCGTTTAACTCCTTGAACGAATAATTATTTAGCCTAAGCCCCGTTTCAGCCACACTAAACCAGCGTTTAAGGTCCGCCTCCTCGGACAAATTTCTACACGGCTAAGTGCGCCGTGTATTTCCTGAATCTCCGGCTCTTAGCTTTGAATGGACTCATTCAATCAATCAATCAATCAATCAATCAATGTTTATTTATATAGCCCCAAATCACAAATGTCTCAAAGGACTGCACAAATCATTACGACTACAACATCCTCGGAAGAACCCACAAAAGGGCAAGGAAAACTCACACCCAGTGGGCAGGGAGAATTCACATCCAGTGGGACGCCAGTGACAATGCTGACTATGAGAAACCTTGGAGAGGACCTCAGATGTGGGCAACCCCCCCCCCTCTAGGGGACCGAAAGCAATGGATTTCGAGCGGGTCTAACATGATACTGTGAAAGTTCAATCCATAGTGGCTCCAACACAGCCGCGAGAGTTCAGTTCAAGCGGATCCAAGACAGCAGCGAGAGTCCCGTCCACAGGAAACCATCTCAAGCGGATCAGCAGCGTAGAGATTTCCCCAACCGATACAGGCGAGCGGTCCATCCTGGGTCCCGACGGGCGGTCCATCCTGGGTCTCGACTCTGGACAGCCAGTACTTCATCCATGGTCATCGGACCGGACCCCCTCCACAAGGGAGGGGGGGACATAGGAGAAAGAAAAGAAGCGGCAGATCAACTGGTCTAAAAAGGAGGTCTATTTAAAGGCTAGAGTATACAGATGAGTTTTAAGGTGAGATTTAAATGCTTCTACTGAGGTAGCATCTCGAACTGTTACCGGGAGGGCATTCCAGAGTACTGGAGCCCGAACGGAAAACGCTCTATAGCCCGCAGACTTTTTTTGGGCTCTAGGAATCACTAATAAGCCGGAGTCTTTTGAACGCAGATTTCTTGCCGGGACATATGGTACAATACAATCGGCAAGATAGGCTGGAGCTGGACCGTGTAGTATTTTATACGTAAGTAGTAAAACCTTAAAGTCACATCTTAAGTGCACAGGAAGCCAGTGCAGGTGAGCCAGTACAGGCGTAATGTGATCAAACTTTCTTGTTCTTGTCAAAAGTCTAGCAGCCGCATTTTGTACCAACTGTAATCTTTTAATGCTAGACATGGGGAGACCCGAAAATAATACGTTACAGTAATCGAGACGAGACGTAACAAACGCATGGATAATGATCTCGGCGTCTTTAGTGGACAAAATGGAGCGAATTTTAGCGATATTACGGAGATGAAAGAAGGCCGTTTTAGTAACGCTTTTAATGTGTGACTCAAAGGAGAGAGTTGGGTCGAAGATAATACCCAGATTTTTTACAGAGTCACCTTGTTTTATTATTTGGTTGTCAAATGTTAAAGTTGTATTATTAAATAGAGGTCGGTGTCTAGCAGGACCGATAATCAGCATTTCCGTTTTTTTGGCATTAAGTTGCAAAAAGTGAGCGGACATCCATTGTTTAATTTCATTAAGACACGCATCCAACTGACTACAGTCCGGCGTGTTGGTCAGCTTTAGGGGCATGTAGAGTTGGGTGTCATCAGCATAACAGTGAAAGCTAATACCGTATTTGCGTATGACGTCACCCAGCGACTCATTGATTGTTTACAAGAAAGTGACGTCAGACTGAACGCGCCACATCAATCAATCAATCAATGATTATTTATACAGCGTCATTTCTGTAAATTTATGTTTCGGTTTTGGTCAGATTATGTTTAGTTTTTTGGACATTTTAGTTCTGTCTTGGCACTTCCTGGTTTGTTTTCGTCTCCATGCCAACTCATTAGTTTTCGCCTGTCATGTCACGTCCTTGTTCTCAGCCTCGCACCTGTTTTCACTAATGATCCCGGCTACTTAAGTCACTCTTTGTCTTGTCTTCATTCTGCGATCTTCACACTCGCACGCCCCCTACCCATGCTGCACCTCTTTGACGACCTCGATAATCTGTTTCATGCCTTGTTATTCGTTTTGGTCCACGCCGCGTAAGTTTTGTTGTTTATGCAATAGATAGTATCTTTTGTTTTTTTGTATATAATCATGCCATTGTGCTGTTTTGTTTTAAGTTTAGTATAGATTATTATCCGCCACAGAGCGCATCCTTGGTTTGCCTTTTTGTAGTTTGTTTGTTTATTTAATAAATATCATGTACTTACATGCATCGAGGAAGCACAACATTCACAGTCCAAGCTTGACATATAGCCCTAAATCACTAGTGTCTCAAAGGGCTGCACAAACCACAACACAAACCACAACGACAGGGCTCTACCGAGGATATCGGTAGAGCCCTTATATATGTCGATTGAGGTGGGCGGGGTTTGGCGGGGGGTTGGGTTGATGGTAGCTGGGTTTATAATGGATCCCAGAAGAGTCAGGATACATGGGATTCTGGGTATTTGTCATGTTTATGTTGTGTTATAGTGCGGATGTTCTCCTGAAGTGTGTTTGTCATTCTTGTTTGGTGTGGGTTCACAGTGTGGCGCATATTAGTAAGAGTGTTAAAGTTGTTCCTGTATGGCTGTTGAACTAGTATACCTTGCAGTTGCTTATGGGTTCAGATAGAGGTCGCATCCAAAATGTGACCGGACGGCCGGCCCGCAGATAGCATTGGTAAAATCCTTGCACGATGACATGTAGAAAGGGTGTTAGAGGCATTGTCATTACGGCACGCCGTCAAAGTTGATGTCCGGGTAAATAATCGAAAAATGTTTACCCGGGAGATTTCTGATAGAGGCATTAAAATTGGAAATCTACCCGACTACTCCGGGCGGTCGGCAAGTATGCGGCTGAGCCACATCAGAGTGGTCATAGAGCCGCATGCAGCTCCGGAGCCGCGGGCTACCGACCCCTGCCTTAGGAGAAAGCAATCGCAGCTATTTGGGATACAACACATCTCAGACGACAAGAGAACTTTCCAATGTCCGGGTCAGCTGTGGATGTACTTTGTCCATTTGCCGAAGGAGACTCAACGAGGATGTGAGCTCCCGTGGATGTGCTTTGTATTACCTGGCCGACGAGAGAATGATAATAATAATAATAGATTAGATTTATGTCGCGCTTTTCTATTGTTAGATACTCAAAGCGCTCACAGAGAAATGGGAACCCATCATTCATTCACACCTGGTGGTGGTAAGCTACATCTGTAGCCACAGCTGCCCTGGGGTAGCTGTGGCCCTTCCGACTACCACCTATCATTCATTCATCATTCATTCACCAGTGTGAGCGGCACCGGGGGCAAAGGGTGAAGTGTCCTGCCCAAGGACACAATGGCAGCGATTTAGATGTCAATAGCCAACCCTCAGGTTTCTGGCACGGGTGCTCTTCCCACTAAGCCATGCCTCCCCTAAAGAGAAGACTATTCATTCATTCATTCATTTTCTACCGCTTATTGCCTTCGTGGTTGCGGGGGTGCTGCATTTGGGCGGAAGGCGGCGTACACCCTGGACAAGTCGCCACCTCATCGCAGGGCCAACACAGATAGACAACATTTACACACTAGGGCTAATTCACTGTTGCCAATCAACCTAACCACAGGTGCGTGTCTCTGGAGGTGGGAGGGGCCTATCCCCAGGTGCGTGTCTTTGGAGGTGGGAGGGGCCTATCCCCAGGTGCGTGTCTTTGGAGCTGGGAGAGGCTTATCCCCAGCTCCATGTCCTTTGAGGTTGGGGGAAGCCGGAGTACCCGGAGGGAACCCACGCAGTCACAAAAACTCCACACAGAAAGAGCCCGAGCGCAGGATTGAACTCCGGACTCCCCAGGACTTTCTTATTGTGAGGCAGATGCACTAACCCCTGTCCCACCGTGCTGCCCGAGAGAAGACTAACTACGGAAAATGCAGAATGCTTTTGGACTGCCAAAGCAGACTGTATTAGTTATTTTCTGCCATGTATGTCCCGGACTCAACAGACTCACCATCTCAACGGACTCACCAAAAAGGAATGGACAATGAAGGTGAAGGCAAAAGAGTGAAGAGTGTCCTGACCAGATATCTAGATCCCTAGATTGATTGATGTAAAATGTTCTTTATCAATTTGTTTATGTGTCTCATTAAGATTTGATCAATTTATGATGTCTCAGGTGTGATTCACTACAATAGGGCCCACAGAACGCTGGATTCCAGTTCATTGAAATACCACAACACTGGATATTGTTCGGATAAGTTACATTTGAGAACTTGCACACAAAGCAACACTGGAGGGGACTATGACGTGTGCATTTTCCGTTGCGCCGGCGAATGGAGGTGGGCGGGGGTTCTTAAACGGTGGCATTGTTGTGTGTGGACACGGATAAGGTTAGGTGGGATTTACCCTGAATAACCCTATCCTGTTTACAATATTTATGTCGCTACAGTTTGGTTGTTATAGAGCATGGGTGTCAAACTCTGGCCCGCCGTGTATTTTCATTCTGCCCTTGAGGCAATATCAAATTAACATTAGAGCTGGCCCGCCAGTGTTATACAGCGGCGGTGTCGCTGTAACACCGCATTCACCGCTAATACTCACACTTGCTAATCCCCCCCCCGATTTTCCAAGGAGACTCCCAAATTTCAGTGCTCCACACGAAAATCACAGGTGGTAACCATTCTCCCAAATTTCTCCCGATTCCCACCTGGACAACAATATTGGGGGCGTGCCTTAAAGGCACTGCCTCAAGCGTCCTCTAAAAACTTTCGTCACGTCCGCTTTTCCTACGTAGAAACAGCATGCCTGTTGCGATCCGTGACTCGGATCTTCACACATTATTGTTTATTTTTCCATCTTTGTTCTTATTCTCCGTTTGACCCGTTTATTTCCCGTTTAGTGCATCACCGTGGTTACTTATTAGTTCCAGCTGTTACTCCAGGTTCCTGCACACCTGTTCTCTGTTAATCACCTTCCCTTTATAAGCCTTCCTCTTTTCGTTCTTTTGCCTGGGACTCTAGTTTTTTTTCACACAATGGTACGTCTGCTTTGCACTTTTGCTTACATGCAATTCCTGTAGTATTCTCGCAAGCTCTCACGCTGCGCAATTTTATTTATTCTTAGCTCTCATGCTAAATTTTTTCTTTTCCCCTTTGTGTGCCTATGTGCCAGTTTAATTTACTGTTTGTTTACCCTAGCTTTCATGCTAGCGTCTTTTGCTTGCCTTTCCTTAGCTGCAGTATTTTTGTTTTCTAGCACCTTTTGTTATTCAAATAAATAGTTAAACCTTACCTTTGCTGTGTTCTATTTCGACCCATCCTCGAGGGAATCGAACCCGGCACCACGATGCCGAACAGACGTAACAATGCCGGCCTAGTCACATAATATATGTGGCTTTTACACACACACACACACACACACACGCTAATGCATTGCAAGCTTGGTCAACAGCCATACAGGTCACACTGAGGGTGGCCGTATAAACTACTTTAAGACTGTTACAAATATGCGCCCCACTGTGAACCCACACTCCAGGTTCCTGCACACTTGTTCTCTGTTAATCACCTTCCCTTTATAAGCCTTCCTCTTTTCATTCTTCTGCCTGGGACTCTAGTTTGTTTTCACACAACGGTACGTCTGCTTTGCACTTTTGCTTACATGCAATTCCTGTAGTATTCTCGCGAGCTCTCACGCTGCGCAATTTTATTTATTCTTAGCTCTCATGCTAAATGTTTTGTTTTCCCCTTTGTGTGCCTATGTCCCTGTTTAATTTACTCTTTGTTTACCCTAACTTTCATGCTAGCGTCTTTTGTTTGCCTTTCCTTAGCTCCAGTATTTTTGTTTTCTAGCACCTTTTGTTATTCAAATAAATAGTTAAACCTTACCTTTGCTGTGTTCTATTTCGACCCATCCTCGAGGGAATCGAACCCGGCACCACGATGCCGAACAGACGTAACAATGCCGGCCTAGTCACATGATATATGTGGCTTTTACACACACACACACGCTAATGCAATGCAAGCTTGGTCAACAGCCATACAGGTCACACTGAGGGTGGCCGTACAAACAACTTTAAGACTGTTACAAATATACGCCACACTGTGAACCAACACTAAACGAGAATAACAAGCACATTTTGGGAGAACATCCGCACTGTAACACAACATAAACACAACAGAAAAAATACACAGAACCCCTTGCAGCACTACCTCTTCCTGGACGCTACAATATAAAAATGTATTATTAGCCTGTGGGAAAAGTTTATTTTGATATTTACCCGAGAAGGCTGCAAATAGAAAAGAAGCATTCAATCTCTATTTATATTTGATTTGATATGCCATTGCGATTTTGCATGTCAATATAAAGTTATATAAGTCTCGCTTGTTCAATATTCAATGCAAAACTTGTTTGGGTCCCTATTAAAAGGTTAATTTGTTCAAGCTTGGCCCGCGGCTTTGTTCAGTTTTAAATTTTGGCCCACTCTGTGTTTGAGTTTGACACCCCTGTTATGGAGGTTACGGAACATAACTTAAGTATTGTTGGCGGTTTATGAATGTCCCTTTAAAAATGTTTACTTCACACGTTTCATTCATTTTCAGCGGCGTTCTTTTTGCTTCAGCGTGTCTAGACAGTCAGGTGGGGGTAATTATTAGTCACATTGTTTACAGGCGTACAGTAGTGTGATATATCGCTACCGGTGACCGATTTCCTGACACCACCGTGCCACCTCTGTTGCTTCGCTCTCCCATTCTCCTCCGGAGTTGCCAGGCCCCGACAGGGCTAAACTTAACTCCCAGCCCAGCCTGAAATGGGACGTTTATTATTACCACACCCTTCCTTGTCAGCGCTGCCGCCTTCTTCTCAAACACATGCTTTTCTGTGCTCGCGGCCAAAGCAAAGAAGCAGCTGCCAGGCCGGGCTGTTGCTGGCCCGTGGCGAGACTTCACAAGTACCGGAGCATGAGACGGGAACATGCCGTGTCAAATGTAAAACTGTACGCTGAAGGAGCACCTGTCTATAAATACGTTGGCGCTGCACCAACTAGGAGACGAGTGGCACCCTCCGAAAATACATGGTATTGTTATGGGAGGGGGGGGACTTCAGCCTTCTCTATTTGGCTCGGCGTCTGCGTGGGTGTGAACGCGGAGCCACGGCGCGCATTCTTCTCCTCTGTGCAAACAAGTTGAGCACTTACCTGACCCTCGCTGTTAGTGTGAGAAACACATGGGAACTTATCGGTGCACGGACAAACCCCAAATTCTCATACTTTTTGATATTAAATGATTTAATCTTTTACAATCCCCGTTTCCATATGAGTTGGGAAATTGTGTTAGAGGTAAATATAAACGGAATACAATGATATGCATATCCTTTTCAACTCATATTCAATCGAATGCACTACAAAGACAAGATATTTGATGTTCAAACTCATGAACTTTATTTTTCTTTGCAAATAATAATTAACTTAGAATTTAATGGCTGCAACACGTGCCAAAGTAGTTGGGAAAGGGCATGTTCACCACTGTGTTACATCACCTTTTTTTTTAACAACACTCAATAAACGTTTGGGAACTGAGGAAACTAATTGTTGAAGCTTTGAAAGTGGAATTCTTTCCCATTCTTGTTTTATGTAGAGCTTCAGTTGATCAACAGTCCGGGGTCTCCGCTCTCGTATTTTACGCTTCATAATGCGCCACAAATTTTCGATGGGAGACAGGTCTGGACTGCAGGGGGCCAGTAAAATACCCGCACTCTTTTTTTATGAAGCCACGCTGTTGTAACACGTGCTGAATGTTTCTTGGCATTGTCTTGCTGAAATAAGCAGGGGCGTCCATGAAAAAGACGGCGCTTAGATGGCACCATATGTTGTTCCAAAACCTGTATGTGCCTTTCAGCATTGATGGTGCCTTCACAGATGTGTAAGTTACCCATGCCTTGGGCACTAATGCACCCTCATACCATCACAGATGCTGGCTTTTGAATTTTGCGTCGATAACAGTCTGGATGGTTCGCTTCCCCTTTGTGCCGGATGACATGATGTCGAATATTTCCAAAAACAATTTGAAACGTGAACTCGTCAGACCATAGAACACTTTTCCACTTTGCATCAGTCCATCTTTGATGATCTCGGGCCTAGAGAAGCCGGCGGCGTTTCTGGATATTGTTGATAAATGGCTTTCGCTTTGCATAGTAGAACTTTAACTTGCACTTACAGATGTAGTGACGAACTGTATTTGGTGACAGTGGTTTTCTGAAGTGTTCCTGAGCCCATGTGGTGATATCCTTTCGAGATTGATGTTGGTTTTTGATACAGTGCCGTCTGAGGGATCGAAGGTCACGGTCATTCAATGTTGATTTCCGGCCATGCCGCTTACGTGGAGTGATTTCTCCAGATTCTCTGAACCTTTTAATGAAATTATGGACCGTAGATGTTGAAATCCCTAAATTTCTTGCAATTGCACTTTGAGAAACGTTTTTAAACACACGCAGTTGTGGACAAAGGGGTGTACATCGCCCCATCCTTTCTTGTGAAAGACTGAGCATTTTTTGGGAAGCTGTTTTTATACCCAATCATGGCACCCACCTGTCCCCAATTAGCCTGCACACCTGTGGGATGTTCCATATAAGTGTTTGATGAGCATCCCTCAACTTTATCAGTATTTATTGCCACCTTTCCCAACTTCTTTGTCACGTGTTGCTGGCATCAAATTCTAAAGTTAATGATTATTTGCAACAACAAAAAAGTGTTTATCAGTTTGAACATCAAATATGTTGTCTTTGTATCATATTCAACTGAATATGGGTTGAAAATGATTTGCAAATCATTGTATTCCGTTTATATTTACATCTAACACAATGCCTCCAACTCATATGGAAACGGGGTGTGTAGATTGCACAGTACAGTACATATTCCGTACAATTGACCACTAAATGGTAACACCCGAATAAGTTTTTCAACTTGTTTAAGTCGGGGTCCACGTTAATCAATTCAAGTTCATTACAGCTTCCAGAAGCATTGCAAGCGTTACTTTTTTATTTCTACACTTGACAGGCGAAGACCGAAATGAGAACGAGAGTGTGTTTACGTATCCCAGAGTTCTTATCGGGAAACTCGTCCGAATGTGCCAAGGCCTATCTTATCGCTGACATTAACATTCCGCGGTTGAGCAGATGAGTTACTAAGGAAGATTGAGAGGCGTTTTCATGTTGTTTTTTTTTACATTTTGAAGGAACTCAATCCCTCCTTTTAGAAGTGTATGGGGGGTGGTGCACAACTGCATAGCATACAGGCGTGGAGGGGGCGTGGTTTGAAGGGATGCATTTTTTTGGGAGAAATTTGAATAGTAAACAGGTCAGAATTTAGAAATACTTCAACAATCTGTCTGTTTTGGACCAAAAAATAGGTGGCAACATCTGCCAGCAACTACTTTGTTTACAGTCTTACACTTCAAAAACAAGCAAATAGACCTGATTTTTTAAAAGCTGCCATAGTAACAGGTGCCTTCTAGTAATAAATCACAATGGATGAGGTAGCAGGTGGCACGGTGGAACAGGGGTTAGTGCATGTGCCTCACAATAAGAAGGTCCTGAGTAGTCCTGAGTTCAATCCCGGGCTCAGGATCTTCCCACAAGGGAGAGGGGGGCAGAAAATAAAATAAACGGCAGATCAACTGGTCTAAAAAGGGGGTTTATTTAAAGGCTAGAGTATACAAATGAGTTTTAAGATGGGACTTAAATGCTTCTACTAAGGTAGCATCTCGAACTGTTACCGGGAGGGCATTCCAGAGTATTGAAGCCCGAATAGAAAACGCTCTGTAGCCCGCAAACTTTTTTTCGAAAGAAATACATTTACTTTTTTTATTTTTTTATTTTATTATTATTATTATTAAATCAACATAAAAATACACAAGATACACTTTCCATTAGTGCATCAACCCCCCCAAAGAAAACCCCTCCCTCCCCCATTCACACTCATCCACACCCACTCACACAAAAAAGGGTTTTTTTCTTTCTGCTACCAAAATTCTGGTTCCCACAACATATATAACACAGTCTGCAAGGGACACAGTCCCTGAAACACACATGATTGTGTGTGTCGCCGGTCCACTAACACTACCATTAATTACTATTTTTAATATAATTGTTTTATATGATTTTAGTTTCTTTTTTAGTCAAGAAAATTTCATTTTTTCCTTTTTTTTTAAAATCTCTTTTTATTTTATTCCATCCATCCATCCATTTTCTACCGCTTATTCCCTTTCGGGGTCACGGGGGGCTCTGGCGCCTATCTCAGCTACAATCGGGCGGAAGGCGGGGTACACCCTGGACAAATCGCCTTCATCGCAGGGCCAACACAGATAGACAGACAACATTCACACTCACATTCACACACTAGGGCCAATTTAGTGTTGCCAATCAACCTATCCCCAGGTGCATGTCTTTGGAGGTGGGAGGAAGCCGGAGTACCCGGAGGGAACCCACGCATTCACGGGGAGAACATGCAAACTCCACACAGAATGATCCCGAGCCTGGATTTGAACCCAGGACTGCAGGAACTTCGTATTGTGAGGCAGACGCACTAACCCCTCTCCCACCGTGAATAAAAAAAAATAAAAAATAAAAAAAATAACCTTATCTTCATCAGACCAGGTTGTATACCTTTACTTTTATTTTTGAGGATTACGTTCATTTTTAGTTCAATTGGCTGGGAATTGAACCATGTCCTGCTGGAACACAAATCTGATATCCAAGCCATTGCTTTAACTGGAATCCCAGGTGTTTCAGCTCCAATTTGTGTCCTTACTCCTTAGTCAACAACGCGACTACCTGTGAGTAGCGCCAAAGACTCCTCATGTTTGGATTTTTTAATTTGTCGTACTTGTTCGTGATTCACATCGCCGTTTGGGTGCCAACTGGCTCTTGTTTTTGCATCTGACCGCTGATTGGTCAGCTGCTGCAATCATTAAAGGGACCGTTTTCCGCCTGGCACTAGTGTTTGACTCGTTTCCATTCAATACTGGAACATTATTTTTGAGATGTTAAAAGTGCAGGGAACAAAAAAATGCTGTTTGAAAAAAGTGCAGGGAACATTCTGCCCCAGTTCCCGAATTCTGTCCATGAGACAGGAACAATTTACACATTCACAATGTCACAAAACCCAGGCTGTGGTTATTTGTCGAATTGGCTGATTTTTCTGTGACCGTTCATAAGGGGTTCCAGAAAAACAATAATTCACATGCGAATCACGATTCTGAATTAATTTTTTGTAATTTTCAAATGTCAATTTAAAATAAAAAACAACTTAAAATGTCAAGTTGTGAATGACACAGTGCTTCGTATGAAACGTTTACCACAAACTTATTCCTAGCCACTTTCTTCTCTGCCGCTGATTAGAAAACAACAACAAAATTCCCTATGCGGGCACAGTGGCTCCCATGGAACTGTATTTATTATTAATTTGTTTTTATATTGTTTTTATATTTATTTATTTTTTGTTTCTATTCAGTCATTGGTGAAGCTAAGGATTACATTTGATTATTGTTTTTAATATTGTTGTGCAACAAATTTGGAAACATTTCTGTTTTTTAAATGTGATATTCAAATAAAGTTGATTGGTTTGGATTGGATTGTAATTGAATCCCAGGCAAAGTACATCCATCCATCCATTTTTCTACCACTTGTCCCGTTCGGGGTCACGGGGGGTCGCTGGAGCCTATCTCAGCTGCATTCGAGCGGAAGGCGGGATACACCCTGGACAAGTCGTCACCTCATCGCAGCCCAGGCAAAGTACATTTAGAAACATACAATTTATTTTTTAATGATGTCAAAAGTTATCTACAAATACAAAAATAATTAGTACAACATGTTCCAATAAATTTGTTGAAAAATATATAATATTAATGAATATAAATAAAAAAGTGAAAAATAAAACGAATTAAACACTGCAAACTACAAGCACAATAATAAACAGGTTCATTAAAAGTTGAGCATTATTATTTGTGTACTTTGGGATGACAATGTTGAAAAATTAGAGATGTCCGATAATATTGGACTGCTGATATTATCGGCCGATAAATGCTATAAAATGTAATATCGGAAATTATCGGTATCGGTTTCAATAAGTAAAATGTATTACTCTTTTTAAACGCCGCTGTACGGAGTAATACACGGATGTAGGGAGAACTACAGAGCGCCAATAAACCTTAAAGGCACTGCCTTTAAGACATATCTACGGCTTTTCACACACACAAGTGAATGCAAGGCATACTTAGTCATCAGCCCTACAGGTCACACTGAGGGTGGCCGTATTAACACTGGTACAAATATGCGCCACATTGTGAACCCACACCAAACAAGAATGACAAACACATTTTGGGAGAACATCCGCACCGTAACAATCAATCAATCAATGTTTATTTATATAGCCGTAAATTACAAATGTCTCAAAGGACTGCACAAACCACTACTACATCCTCGGAAGAACCCACATAATGGCAAGGAAAACTCACACCCAGTGGGACGTCTGTGACAATGGTGACTATGAGAACCTTGGAGAAGACCACAAATGTGGGCAACCCCCCCTCCTCAGGGGACCAAAAGCAATGGATGGCGAGCGGGTCTAACATGATACTGTGAAAGTTCAATCCATAGTGGATCCAACACAGCCGCGAGAGTTCAGTTCAAAGCGGATCCAAGACAGGAGGAGCAGCGGCTTTACTTTGAGTTCCTCCCGGATGGCAGAGCTTCTCACCCTATCTCTAAGGGAGAGCCCCGCCACACGGCGGAGGAAACTCATTTCGGCCGCTTGTACCCGTGATCTTATCCTTTCGGTCATGACCCAAAGCTCATGACCATAGGTGAGGATGGGAACGTAGATCGACCGGTAAATTGAGAGCTTTGCCTTCCGGCTCAGCTCCTTCTTCACCACAACGGATCGGTACAACGTCCGCATTACTGAAGACGCCGCACCGATCCGCCTGTCGATCTCACGATCCACTCTTCCCCCACTCGTGAACAAGACTCCTAGGTACATGAACTCCTCCACTTGGGGCAGGGTCTCCTCCCCAACCCGGAGATGGCATTCCAACCCTTTTTTACCGAGTCGCCTCGTTTAATTGTTTGGTTGTCAAATGTTAAAGTTGTATTATTAAATGGAGGTCGGTGTCTAGCAGGACCGATAATCTGCATTTCCGTTTTTTTGGCGTTGAGTTGCAAAAAGTTAGCGGACATCCATCGTTTAATTTCATTACACAACATAAACACAACACAACAAATACCCAGATGCCCTTGCAGCACTAACTCTTCCGGGATGCTACAATATACACCTCAATCTCCTCATGCTCGCTCAGAGAGAGCACGTCCCAAATTCCAAGCTGCTGTTTTGAGGCCTGTTAAGAAAAAAAATAATGCACTTTGTGACTTCATCACAACAAAATTAGGCATAATAATGTGTTAATTCCACGACTGTATATATCGGTATCGGTTGATATCGGAATCGGTAATTAAGAGTTGGACAATATCGGACATCTCTATTGAAAATCATTAGATGCATGCAAAAGACTTGTCAACTGTTCACACCATACTATAATAACTCGTCATGTTGTTTTTAGGAGGGGGGGAATTGGAGCTGCTTTTATATTTTTAAAACACAGTCTGAGCTCCCAGTGAGAACAACCCCAGCTTCCTCTGTCAACACCTTCTATCCTCTTTAGCCCTGAGAGCGGACGTCCGATGGACGAGTCAGGCAGTGGTCATGGAGGGGCTCGCTTACTCCACTTTCCACACGGGCCGGGTTACCTGGGGGCTTCGGCCGTGTGATTCTTCTGTGGCGGCTTTTCTGAGATGAGAAATCCGGACAGCTGTGCAAACATCGATCCCAGCAGCTTTGAAAACAGACCTCGCAGGGATATTGGAAGACTTTATCTTTGCTACCTGATTCTAACCGTGCGGCTGAAATGTTTCCCCAGGCTGCAAAGGCCGATCTAATCAACGTATGGGGAACTACATTACGTTTCTGTTGGAGTAGGAAAATGTGTCTGTCATGATCTGTGGTCCCGGATCATGTTTTGTTTGGTTATGTTCTGTTAGTTTTGGACTCCTTTAGTTCCTGTTTGTGCACCTTCTGAGTTTAGTCACCATGGTTACTTGTGATTTTCACCTGCCTCTGTTTGTTTGGGACACTCGCCTGTGTCTAATCAAGAGACGACTGTTTGAGTCTGCCGTTCTGGCTTCGCTGTTTGCGTCACACCTTTGCCAAGTGAGTTTTGGTTTGCCATTTTGTCCACTAAAGACGCCGGGATCATTATCCATGCGTTTTTTACGCCTCGTCTCGATTACTGTAACGTATTATTTTCGGGTCTCCCCATGTCTAGCATTAAAAGATTACAGTTGGTAAAAAACGCGGCTGCTAGACTTTTGACAAGAACAAGAAAGTTTGATCACATTACGCCTGTACTGGCTCACCTGCACTGGCTTCCTGTGCACTTAAGATGTAACTTTAAGGTTTTACTACTTACGTATAAAATACTACACGGTCTAGCTCCATCCTATCTTGCCGATTGTATTGTACCATATGTCCCGGCAAGAAATCTGCGTTCAAAAGACTCCGGCTTATTAGTGATTCCTAGAGCCCAAAAAAAGTCTGCGGGCTATAGAGCGTTTTCCGTTCGGGCTCCAGTACTCTGGAATGCCCTCCCGGTAACAGTTCGAGATGCCACCTCAGTAGAAGCATTTAAGTCTCACCTTAAAACTCATCTGTATACTCTAGCCTTTAAATAGACCTCCTTTTTAGACCAGTCGATCTGCCGCTTCTTTTCTCCTATGTCCCCCCCTCCCTTGCGGAGGGGGTTCGGTCCGATGACCATGGATGAAGTACTGGCTGTCCAGAGTCGAGACCCAGGATGAACCGCTCGTCGGGACCCAGGATGGACCACTCGCCTGTGTATCGGTTGGGGACATCTCTACGCTGCTGATCCGACTCCGCTTGGGATGGTTTCCTGTGGACGGGACTCTCGCTGCTGTCTTGGATCCGGCTTGAACTGAACTCTCGCGGCTGTGTTGGAGCCACTATGGATTGAACTTTCACAGTATCATGTTAGACCCGCTCGCCATCCATTGCTTTCGGTCCCCTAGAGGGGACCTCTCCAAGGTTTCTCATAGTCAGCATTGTCACTGGCGTCCCACTGGATGTGAATTCTCCCTGCCCACTAGAGTGTGAGTTTTCCTTGCCCTCTTGTGGGTTCTTCCGAGGATGTCGTAGTCGTAATGATGTGTGCAGTTCTTTGAGACATTTGTGATTTGGGGCTATATAAATAAACATTGATTGATTGATTGTTCCATGCTCTAGTCCAGGCCTGGGAAATTATTTTGACTAGGAGGGGCGCACATTTAGAGAAAGAAATGTGTCTGAGGGCCGGTATATCCATTATTAGGAACACTAATACAAAACCGGGCAGCACGGTGGGAGAAGGGTTTGTGCGTCTACCTCACAATACGAAGGTCCTGAGTTCAATCCCGGACTCGGGATCTTTCTGTGTGGAGTTTGCATGTTCTCCCCGTGAATGCTAATAAATACATCCTTGTCAGATCAGACCAATGAAACTGCCAAAAAAGGTCTCAATGGACAAATTAAATTGTTCATAGTGAATCAAATGCACTCAGTCATTCAGTCAGCCACTTAGCACTTTATGGACTCAACATCGCTGTGGAGAAAAAATGACAAAATAAACATTACACAGTATACCCCATCGCCAAAGACTTATATGGCTTCTATTTAGGTGCTTTGTACCTCTATAGTCCAATAATTATGGTATGTGCTAATGGCATACTAAAGCTGTCGGTTGGCATTATTTGTATGCATGATGCATGACTACATCAGATAATATCACATGATCCATAACGGGCAGCACGGTGGGAGAGGGGTTACTGCATGTGTCTCATTATACAAAGGTCCCGAGTAGTCCTGGGTTCAATCCCAAGCTCTGGATTTTTCTGTGAGGAGTTTGCCTGTTCTCCCGTGACTGTGTGGGTTCCCTCCGGGTACTCCGGCTTCCTCCCACCTCCAAAGACATGCACCTGGGGATAGGTTGATTGGCAACACTAAAATTGGCCCTAGTGTGTGAGTGTGATGTTGTCTGCGTATCTGTGTTGGCCCTGCGATGAGGTGGTGACATGTCCAGGGTGTACGTCGCCTTCTCCCCAATTGTAGCTGAGATGAGAACCTGGTTCAGGGTTACAATAGAGTTTTACTGTGCCGATGTTCGCAGGTTGCTTTTGAGCAACTCTCTTGTGTCTCTCGCCCTCACGCCAGCTCCAAACATGTCTCTCCTCCCGGTTGCTGCTTATACAGAGCGACAGGTGATTAGATAACAAGGCCCACCTGGGCCATCTACGCACCTGTCGCTGACTTCGAGGCCGGTCCTGGCGCATCCTGTCATGCTGCAGGCCCACAGGCCACGCCCCCCCCCCCCCCCCCACAGTAAACTTTATGATGTATCACTTGTATTTGCAAATATGTTCAAATTTAAAAATGTAAACTAAAAATATACTTTGTCACCTATAGCACATGGCTGACACAGTATCTGTTTTTAGCAGTTTTATAAATAACAAAAATATCAATTATAGCCGCCGCATAGTTCAACTTGTCAGTATGTGAAGAGTTTTAGCACCGCTGAACTATAGTATCAAAAGTATTGATATTTTGATTTGAGGATCAATATTAGAGCATACTGATCTGGTATCGGCGGCATCGATATTTCAGTATCGATCCGCACATTACTACTGGAGGTGAACCAGAGCCGTCCTAATTCCCCAAAGAAGGAGCCCACCATGCATGTATGTATGAAAATGAATACATCGTGCTGCAGGTTTCCAAAGGGAACAGGATGAGCCCAGGTGCAGGAAAAGATCCATGCAGTTTAAAAAAAACAAAACCCTACCCGGCATTTTCCTTCTCCTGATTGCCAGATTAACCATGGCCACCACGGCACTTTTTTTTTTTTTCCTTTTAATCATTCCCATGCATTTTGCTGGGATTAAGAAAATGACTGTCATAAGTAGTCTACAGACATTTTCTGTCCCCAAAGTAAACAAACTCCCCCTTGTTTGCTTTTCCAGTCAGTGAATTGGCCATAATCAAAACACGGTGAAGCGCAAATGACTTTAAACGCAATTTTTTTTTTTTTTTTTTTGTTGTAACCCAATGCAAAAAACATGGTAGTAGGACAAGTGTCACGTATTCTCTTACCACATTTTCCTTTCTTCTCAGCGCCCTCTCAATTCCCCCCTGTGGCCATTAATTAGCACACGCCTATAGAAAACAGATGGCTTAACCCTTTGTGGGTCTGATGGACCCGTTGCATTTTGCGGCTTTTAATGCCTCAGAATCAAACATTTTTATGTTAAAATACAGAACAGATGTTTACCTTATCCCAATAAACAGCTGTTCAGTATTTTAACATACAGTAAAATTCTCTCTTCCCGGTTGCTGCTTATACAGAGCGACAGGTGATTAAATAACAAGGCCCACCTGGGCCATCTACGCACCTGTCCGAGCCACACCCCGTTCCGCTGCAGGTCTGCAGGCCATGTTCACCCCTCCACAGTAAACAAACAGATGTTTACCTTATCCCCATAAAGATCTGTTCAGTATTTTAACATAAAAGTGTTTGATTGTGAGGCATTAAAAGCCACAAAATGCAACGGGTCCATCAGACCCACAAACGCTGGCTGAGTAACAACAATATGAACATTGCACGGAAATTTCTCTGCCAGTTTCTGCATCCCACAGTTTTTGCACCTGCAGTTCCCACACAAGGTTGCAACATTGTTTGTCAACACGGTCTGCTCTCATTTTCTCGCACAATTTACCCTTTGATGTTCTGTGTACCTACACTCTGTCATCCTCCTGTCTAGGCATACTGTGTGTGTGTGTGGAACACAGAACATCAATTTCCACACTTCTATTAGCCCCGGGTCCAGTGGACCCGGACATCTTATATGTAATGTAAATGTGTGGAGGGGGCGTGGTCAGCGCAACGGTGTGTGCCAGGACCGGCCTCGAAGTCAGCGACAGGTGCGTAGATGGCCCAGGTGGGCCTTGTTATCTAATCACCTGTCGCTCTGTGTAAGCAGCAACCGGGCGGAGAGACAGGGTTGGAGCTGGAAGAGAGATGATGTGAGGGCGAGAGCGAGTTTGCCACTTGCCACTTATTTACCTGTATCTCACCTTTTTTGTAAGGGGCGCCGGAAGTTGGCAGACCCGTCAGCGATCCTGTTCTGTCTCCCTGTAATGTTTGTCTGATCTTGAATGGGATTGTGCTGAACATTTTAATGTCCCCTTTGGGATTAATAAAGTATGTCTGATTCTGATCTGAATCTGATTCTGTATGGTGTGTGGTCATTAAATAGGTATTCTGATATATTTTCTTCACAGAAAATGAGCGAAAGTCAGTGAGTTTCGATTTGAAAAATCAATTAATTGTGTCATTTTTCTTTTAATAAAAAATGGAAACGGGTCCCACAGACCCAAACACCACACAAGGTATAGACATGTTTAAAATCAATGTAATACTTCCATCATGGTTCTGGGGCAAAAACAAGAAAGACCAAAGGCCAACTTTCGCCGAGGTTTAAGAGTGGCAGGACAGCTGGACGAGGACGAGTGAACACACAAACACACACAAAGTCATCCGCCGCTCGCCATCCTTCTTCTTTTAAGCCTTTTTTCCCCCCGTTATAAAAGCTAATTCATCACTTTGCAATAATCAGGCTCTCTATCTGGGGTAATTCTTCATAACCGTTTTGGCAGTGAAGATTAAGCCCAGGCACAGTTGGGATACCTTAGCCTACCTTCCTTTTTTCCCCCAGGAGTCAACTGCTTCCAGACTTTCTGTGGTTTCATCTAAAGTTCTGTTCTTCAGGGAGATTTGCCTGATTAGTGTCAAAGAGGCCAGCGGATGACATGGCTGACATTTTCCCCTCCCCTTTAGAGAGCCAGGTCTTCAGCCTAGGCGGTGCGACTCAGCCTTTGTGGTCCTCCATCGTTTACATCTACACGATTAGTCATGCATGCCAGCTTTGGCCCTGACCAACAGAAAAACAACCGCAACAGAAGTTTCTATCAATATTAAACTGTTGTGTCCACTAACTTAAAACCCCCTGGAACACCAATGGCCAAAAGGTCTCGTCTCTATTACCGTAACGTATTATTTTCGGGTCTATCTATGTATAGCATTAAAAGATTACAGTTGGGACAAAATGCTGCTGCTCGACTTTTGACAAGAACAAGAAAGTTTTATCATAAAATGCCTATACTGGCTCACCTGCACTGGCTTCCTGTGCACTTAAAGGCCTACTGAAATGAGATTTTCTTATTTAAACAGGCATAACAGCTCCATTCTATGTGTCATACTTGATCATTTCGCGATATTGCCATATTTTTGCTGAAAGGATTTAGCAGAGAACATCGACGATAAAGTTTGCAACTTTTGGTCGCTAATAAAAAAGCCTTGCCGGTATAGGAAGTAGCAGACGATGTGCGCGTGATGTCACGGGTTGTAGGGCTCCTCACATCCTCACATTGTTTATAATCATAGCCTCAAGCAGCAAGAGCTATTCGGACCGAAAAAGCGACGATTTCCCCATTAATTTGAGCGAGAATGAAAGATTCGTGGATGAAAAAAGTTAGAGTGAAGCACAAAAAATTTTTTTAAAAAGCGACAGCTCAGGACAGCAGCAGTGTGAGCGATTCTGATGTAATGAGACACATTTACTGGGATAATTCTGGAAAATCTCTTATCTGTTTATTGTGTTAATAATATTTTAGTGAGATTCTAAAGTCATACCTGAAAGTCGCATGGCTGCGGTGAACGCCAGTGTCTCTGAGAGAAGCCGAGGAGCCAAGATCACAGCTGCCTTTTTGACAGCTACAGGAGGAGGTTGCATAATCCACTGAAGTCTCCGGTAAGAGCCGACTTAATATCACAATTTTCCCATACAAAAACTTGCTGATTGGCGTAGAGAAACATGTTCGCTTGACCGCTCTGTGTTAAAGCTTCACAACAAACAAACACCGGCTGTGTTTCGGTGCTAAAGGCAGCTGCAATCCAACGCTTTCCACCAACAGCATTCTTCTTTATAGTCTCCATTATTAATTGAACAAATTGCAAAAGATTCAGCAACACAGATGTCCAAAATACTGTGTGATTATGCGATGAACAGAGACGACTTTTAGCTCGGTTGGTAGAGCGGCCGTGCCAGCAACTTGAGGGTTGCAGGTTCGATTCCCGCTTCCGCCATCCTAGTCACTGCCGTTGTGTCCTTGGGCAAGACACTTTACCCACCTGCTCCCAGTGCCACCCACACTGGTTTAAATGTAACTTAGATATTGGGTTTCACCATGTAAAGCGCTTTGAGTCACTAGAGAAAAGCGCTATATAAAAATGTTTCACTTCACTTGTTTCACTTCGCTTTGAAGGCTACAACGGTGACTCCGCATTAGCCGCACCTTCCATGTCATGATCCGTGTCCCGGATCATGTTTTGTTATTTTCTGTTAGTTTTGGACACCCTCAGTTCCTGTTTTGTGTACCCTTGAGTTTGTTTTTGTTACCTTCGCTACTTATTATTTTCACCTGCCTCTGATTGGTGTTCGGGACGCTCACCTGTTCCCACTAATCAGAGGCATTATTTAAGCCTGCCTTTGCCGGGCAGTCGGCCTGGCTTCTTTGTTTGCTTCATGCTCCTGTACTGCTTGTCCTTAGTGTATGCTAAGTAGTAGCCTTAGCTTCAAGTACGATCAGCATGTTGTTCCGTCGACTTGCTTTCTGTTTTTTGTACCTCTTCGAGATTTTGAGAATGAATAATGTTCCTACCTGCATGTCCTGTCCGGAGTGGTCCGTTTGCATCCCGGGAGAACAAACCTTGCAGCAAACTGCGACCCCCCCTCGTTGTAACATTCCAAGCGTTTTTTTTTTTATCATCTTTAAAACCCTAATTAAAAAAATAAAGACGTGTGTTCTTGTCTCTCATAATGATTCCAAGACAAGTGTAGTTCCTCTTTAAAATAACTTGCCATCCAAGCGATGAACAGGAAAAATCACCAGCTTACAGTAAATCTGTCACATTGGGTTTGTGACGAACCCCAAGATGCAGAGAAGGCGGCAGGCTTTGTGCCGGTAAACATGATTTAATTTACCACTAAAACAAAACCAAACAGAAGGCGCGCACAAGGCGCAGAACAAACTTGACTATGAACAAAAACACTTACTGTGACACAAAGGAACTATGGCATGAGCAGAGTGAACAGAAGTAGACACAGCTACAACGATAAGTAGAAATGACATTGACACTTAGTGGTGACAATTATCCAGCATCTGACTGGAGGAGAAAGCAGGTTCAAATAAGAGTGGGCTGATTGACACCAGGTGTGGCCAGGTGCCAATCAGACACAGCTGAGAAGGAACAGCGCTTAGGGAGAAAAGCAGGAAATGACCAAAATAAAAGTGCTGACAGGAAACAAAGACATACACAGACGAAAAACAAAAACAAAACAAAACTACCTGGGACAAGCCTTACCAAATCCATCCATCGATTTTCTACCTCTTGTCTCTTTCGGGTTTGTGGGGGGTGCTGGAGCCTATCTCCGTTGGGGCTCCAGTACTCTGGAATGCCCTCCCGTTAACAGTTCGAGATGCTACCTCAGTAAAAGCATTTAAGTCTCACCTTAAAACTCATCTGTATACTCTAGCCTTTAAATAGACCTCCTTTTTAGACCAGTTGATCTGCCGCTTCTTTTCTTTCTCCTATGTCCCCCCATCCCTTGTGGAGGGGGTCCGGTCCGATGACCATGGATGAAGTATTGGCTGTCCAGTCGAGACCCAGGATGGACCGCTCTTCGGGACCCAGGATGGACCGCTCGCCTGTATCGGTTGGGGACATCTCTACGCTGCTGATTCGCCTCCGCTTGAGATGGTCTCCTGTGGACGGGACTCTCCCTGCTGTCTTGGATCCGCTTGAACTGAACTCTCGCGGCTGTGTTGGAGCCACTATGGATTGAACTTTCACAGTATCATGTTAGACCCGCTCGACATCCATTGCTTTCGGTCCCCTAGAGGGGGCGGGGGGGTTGCCCACATCTGAGGTCCTCTCCAAGGTTTCTCATAGTCAGCATTGTCACTGGCGTCCCACTGGATGTGAATTCTCCCTGCCCACTAGGGTGTGAGTTTTCCTTGCCCTTTTGTGGGTTCTTCCGAGGATGTTGTAGTCGTAATGATTTGTGCAGTCCTTTGAGACATTTGTGATTTGGGGCTATATAAATAAACATTGATTGATCTCAGCTGCATTCGGGCGGAACAATTTCCCTTGTGGATCATTAAACTTTGTCTACGTCTAAGGCGGGGTACACCCTGGACAAGTCACCACCTCATCACAGATGACAACATTCACACTCACATTTTAGGGCCAATTTAGTGTTGCCAATCAACCTATCCCCAGGTGCATGTCTTTGGAGGTGTGAGGAAGCCGGAGTTCCCAGAGGGAACCCACGCAGAGAACATGCAAATTCCCTACAGAAAGACCCCGAGCCCAGGATCGAACTCAGACCTTTTTTATTTGGAGGCGCATGCAGTAACCCCTGCACCACCGTGCTGGCCAATTTACAGTATATGCACACTACAGGGTAATAACATGGAGTAAGAGCCTGGGAGTAGTTTGCCAACAAACATTATCACAACAAAACAATTCCACTTCACTTTCACTTTGTATTAACACTAAGACTTTGGCAGAGTTTTTAGCCCACCTGTTTTTTTTTGTTTTTTGTACAGTGCTTGGTCACCGACTGCAACAACTGAAGCACTTTTCTTTCCCTAATGAGACCGATCATTACTTGGCACATGCAGAATGTGGGCACGTTTTCTTATTGGCCACCTTTGGGTTTGCAGTTGTTGGCACTTTTAAACACCACACACAGTAATTGGGGATTTACTTTAACAGCGTGGCCATTGACATTTGATTTGGTTTACATAGCGTTGGAGAAGTTTCACTGTTTTCTTACGTCTTCTGAGCGGTGCGAATCCACAGCTTCTACTCTTTTACGACTCCTCCATGTGTTTTTTATTAAGGTAATTGAAGTTGAATTGTATATTCAACACAAATTTAAGACACTCTCAGCTCCTTTACGGTGTAGAATGGTGTAAATGGCTGGTATTTTTGAACCATAAAGATGACTGTATTCATCCCACGTACAAACCCTGTTTCCATATGAGTTGGGAAATTGTGTTAGATGTAAATATAAACGGAATACAATAATTTGCAAATCATTTTCAACCCAAATTCAGTTGAATATGCTACAAAGACAAGATATTTGATGTTCAAACTGATAAACATTTTTTTGTTGTTGCAAATAATCATTAACTTTAGAATTTGATGCCAGCAACACGTGACAAAGAAGTTGGGAAAGTTGGCAATAAATACTGATCAAGTTGAGGAATGCTCATCAAACACTTATTTGGAACATCCCACCGGTGTGCAGGCTAATTGGGAACAGGTGGGTGCCATGATTGGGTATAAAAGCAGCTTCCATAAAATGCTAATTAATTCACAAACAAGGATGGGGCGAGGGTCACCAATTTGTAAGCAAATTATTGACCAGTTTTGGAACATTTCTCAACGAGCTATTGCAAGGAATTTAGGGATTTTACCATCTACGGTCCGTAAAATCATCAAAAGGTTCAGAGAATCTGGAGAAATCACTGCACCTAAGCGATTATATTACAGACCTTTGATCCCTCATGTGGTACTGCATCAAAAAACGACATCAGTGTGTCAAGGATATCACCACATCGGCTCAGGAACACTTCATAAAACCACTGTCAGTAACTACAGTTGGTCGCTACATCTGTAAGTGCAAGTCAAAACTCTGCTATGCAAAGCGAAAGCCATTTATCAACCACACCCAGGAACGCCGCCGGCTTCGCTGGGCCCGAGCTCATCTAAGACGGACTGATGCGTAGTGGAAAAGTGTTCTGTGGTCAGACGAGTCCACATTTCCAATTATATTTGAAAACAGAGGACGTGGTGTCCTCCGGAACAAAGAGGAAAATAACCATCCGGATTGTTATCGGCACAAAGTTCAAAAGCCGGCATCTGTGATGGCATGGGGGTGCATTAGTGCCCAAGGCATGGGTAACTTACACATCTGTAAAGGCACCATTAATGCTGAATAGTCCATACAGGTTTTGGAGCAACATTTGTTGTCATCCAAGCAACGTTATCATGGACGCCCCTGCTTATTTCAGCAAAACAATGCCAAGCCATGTGTTACAACAGCGTGGCTTCGTAGTAAAAGAGTGTGTGTACTTTCCTGGCCCGCCTGCAGTTCAGACCTGTCTCCTATCGAAAATGTGTGGCGCATTATGAAGCGTAAAATACGAACAACTTAAGCTGTACATCAAGCAACAATGGTAAATAATTCCACTTTCAAAGCTTCAACAATTAGTTTCCTCAGTTCCCAAACGTTTATTGAGTGTTGTTAAAAGAAAAGGTGATGTGACACAGTGGTGAACATGCCCTTTCCCAACTACTTTGGCACGTGTTGCAGCCATGAAATTCTAAGTTATTTGCAACAAAAAAAAAGTTTATGAGTTTGAACATCAAGTATGTTGTCTTTGTAGTGCATTCAACTGAATATGGGTTGAAAATGATTTGCAAATCATTGTATTCCGTTTATATTTACATCTAACACAATTTCCCAACTCATATGGAAAAGGGGTTTGTAGTTCTGCATGTGGTTTCAGTCCGGTTTCATGGCAAATCACTCCTTGCAAAAATGACTAATGATCGATTGCTAACTACGGATGAAGATGCGTCATCCATTTTGCTGCTACTTGATCTTAGCGCCCCTTTCGATACCGTCGATAATAAAATTATATTAGAACGTATCAAAACATGTATTGATACGTCAGTTTTAGCCTTTTCTTGGTTTAACTCCTATCTTACTGACAGGATGCAGTGTGTCTCCCGTTACTTCTCTGTTTTGAGTACATTAACCCTTGTGTAATGTTCATATCATTGTTATCTTATCCCAATAAACATCTGTTCAGTATTTTAACATAAAAGTGTTTGATCGTGAGGCATTTAAAGCCACAAAATGCAATGGGTCCGTTAGACCCACAAACACTGGCTGAGTAACAACAATACGAACGTTGCATGGAAAATTTCTCCGCCAGTTTCTGCATCCCCCAGGGATTCTGCTTTTGTGTTTCTGCACCTGCGGTTCCCACACAAGGTTGCAACATTGTTTGTCAACACTGTCTGCTCTCATTTTCTCGCACATTTGACCCTCTGATGTTCTGTGTACTTACACTCTGTCCTCCTTCTGTCTAGGCATACTGTGTGTGTGTGTGTGTGTGTGTGTGTGTGTGTGTGTGTGTGTGTGTGGTACACAGAACATCAATTTCCACACTTCTATTAGCCGTGGGTCCAGTGGACCGGACATCTTATATGTAATAGAAATGTGAAGGTGGGGTGTATGGTGTGTGGTCATTAAATATGTATTCTGATATATGTTCTTCACAGAAAATGAGCCAAAGTCAGTGAGTCTCAGTTTGAAAAATTAATTATTTTATCATTTTTCTTTTAATAAAAAATAACGGGTCCCACAGACCCGAACACCACACAAAGGTTAAAATCATCTTATCTGATCGTCACTCTCCTGGTTCCTGCATTTTTTTGTCACTACAACCGCAGTTATACGAGTTCCTGACATAATAACGACACATCCCGCGCCGAGACCCAACAGGAGACCAGGAAGGACATTGCGATTGGCTCCAAAGGAGCCTTCGCCGGACTGGTAGGAAGAGCGGGAGCTGGCGGCTGAACCAGGTGGGGAACTGGTGGTCGACGTGGTGCCGGGATTGGTGGCCGATGGTGGTTGACGCGGTATGAGAACCGGTGGTCAAAACGGTGCCGGTACAGGAGATCACCATGGAGCGAGCACAGGTGATTGCACAGCAGCAGACAGAGAAGTTGGCGGCGGTAGCCGAGCCGGGGGGGCGCACAGGAGACGAAACAGGGGGCCGAGGCGGGGGGAGAAGGTCTGAGCCTGCTGTGGGCTGGACGTCGCCGAGAGGGGATCCCGCGAGTTCAGAGTCAGGCTCGAGGATTATGTCAGTAACTCGCATGGCTGCAGTTGTAGTGACAGCATGATGCAGGAACCAGGAGAGTGACAATCAGGTAAGATGATTTTAATGTACTCTAACCAGAGAAGGAAGCAGTTGTACATGTAAGGTTCTAAACATGAATCAATCCTCGAGCGCTGAGAAGCGGACGCGGCAGGCATAAATGGAAGCCTGCTGATTAGCACCAGGTGTGGACTGGCTCCCAATCCACAGCAGGTAATGGGAAAACAGAGCTGAGCGGAGACATGCAGAAAATTGAAATCAAAATAAGAGCACTGATAGGAAATAAACACAACAAGGAGGCAGAAACAGAAAAGAAGTAACAGATCGTCACAATAATCACAGGCTGAGTTGGTATTAAGTTCCTTTTACATTTTGAGCAAACTGATATGTTAATAAAGCAGTTTGTGAAATTGAGGTATGTTGATTCTTGTTGACAGGAAGCACCTGCTCATTGACTAGAATCTTCCTGCCACTTCCTGTAACCCAATGCTTTGAACACAAAAACACTAATAAGCATCCATCCAACCTTCTTCAACCGCTCATCCGGAATCGGGTCGCGGGGACAACAGCTCCAGCAGAGCCCACCAGACTTCCCCTCTCCAGAGCAACATTAGCAACTTACTCCTGGGGGATCCCGAAGCGTTCCCAGGCCAGAGAGGAGATATAATTCCCCCATCTGGTCCTTGGCTCGCCACGGGGTCTCCTCCCAGTGGGATGTGCAACGAGGACCTCCCTAGGGCGACGCTCGTGAGGCATCCACACGAGAGGCCCGAACCATCTATGCTGGTTCCTTTCCAAGCGAAGGAGCAGCGGCTCTACTCCGAGTCTTGCTCGGGTGACTGAATTTCTCACCCTATCTCTAAGGGAGATGCCACCCACCCTTCTGAAGAAACTCATTTTGGCCGCTTGTATCCACGATCCTATTTTTTCGGTCATGACCCACACTTCATGACCATAGGTGAGAGTAGGAATGTAGAAAGCTCGGTAGACCGAGAGCTTTGCCTTCTGGCTCAGCTCTCATTCCGTCACGACAGTGCGGCAGAGAGACTGCAGTACTGCCCCAGTTGCTCCGATTCTTCGGCTCATTTCCTTCTCCATCTTTCCCTCACTCGTGAACAAGACCCCAAGATACTTAAACTCCTCCACCTGGGACAGAGTCTCGTTCTCCACCTGGACTGTACAAACCATCGGTTTCCTGCTGAGAACCATGGCCTTAGATTAGGAGTTGCTGATCCTCATTTGGCTGCGAACCGATCCAGTGAGAACTGAAGGTCACGGACCGAAGGTGCCATCAGGACCACATCCACTGCAAAAAGCACTGACACAACCTTCAGTCCCCTCCGCCATGGTCTAATTAGCACTGCAAATAAAATAAAAATCACCCTTCACTGCTTCACATGTTTCATGACCATGTTCACACACTTTTAACATCTAAATATTAAATATTAAACACGTATCACTTTCCCCTGGCACTGTTCCCCTAGCATTCAAAAAAGTGGTTGCTCATCCTCTGCTCAAAAGACCTCGATCCTGACCTCATGGTGAACTACCGGTCGGTATCCCACCTTCCCTTTATCTCGAAAATCCTCGAAGAAAATTGTTGCACAGTAGCCAAAGTAGTAGGAGAGGTACTGATACCTCTACCATAACTTATTGTGCAACTTATTGTCTTGTAATTAATGTACATCAGAGCTCTTCAAATGTTTGTATTTTTGGTATTTAGTGTATTAGAACCTGCAACTCGTGTTTGGATCCTACTGTACGTAATATCCAAAGAGCACGGAAAATAACATTTCACTGTGGTGTACTCAGTATGTGACGAATAAATCCATCCATCCATTTTCTACCGCTTATTCCCTTTCGGGGTCGCGGGGGGTGCTGGCGCCTATCTCAGCTACAATCGGGCGGAAGGCGGGGTACACCCTGGACGAATAAACTTGAACCTTAAATGAACACCTAGCGTCTAACAATCTCAGGGAACCCTTTCAGTCCGGTTTCAGGGCCCTTTTAGACCAGTTGATCTGCCGTCTCTTTTCTGCTCTGCCCCCCCTCTCCTGCGTGGATAGTTTATTAGGTGACCACATATGTTGCGCTAACTGTTCAAAAAGGGGACCCAAGGTGGACCACTCTTTTGTGCATCAGTTGGGGACGTCTCTGCGCTGCTGACCTGTCTCCACTCAAGATGACCCCCTGGTGGACCCACTATGGACTGGACTCTCATGCTATTAACTAGATCCACTCCACGTCCATTGCACCGGTCGCCCAGGAAGGGGGGGGGGGTTCACAGAGATTTCACATAGTATCTCATTGGGTTGAGTTTTTTCTTGCCCTGATGTGGAATCCGAGCCGAGGATGTTGTTACGGCTTGTGCAGCCCTTTGAGACGCTTGTGATTAAGGGCTGTATAAATAAACTTGGATTGATTGATTTATAAATCAGTCATGGTCATTTAAAGAAGGAATTTGACCCGGAAAATATTTATGAGTTGGAAGAACGCTAACAGGAATCCGATCATGTTGGCTGTGCTTTGTCAAAAGCATGGCTTTCTAGGGGATACAAGGGTTCATATAGCACAATTAGAGGAACGAGTCAAGGCCGAGTAAAATCCCCCCCACTTCTCCTCTCACCTCTGATCGACACACTGACTGTTGGCAGCCTCACACTAAACAAATATACAAGCCAGTCGGTTCCTGCTTGGTTTCCTCCCCCTCCCCGTGAACCTTCCCTGGCTCTGACGCTCCTGACTTTTGCCTATGGGGTTTTAAACTGTGTGGCAAGCACAATAAACGCAGAGGCCACACTTCCTGTCATCGCCAGCTCTTGAGGAGAAAGACCAGAAGAATGACTTGCAGGGAAGGTGACTGGAAAGCAAAAGTAGATGAGGCAGAAAGAATGTGGAAAAAGCCAAAATATGCCTCGGGATGTGATCTGCGAAGCCGGGTGACAATGTAGTGGTTAACTTGGCTGCCATTCTGCTGCAGCTAGGGTTCATTTCCCGCACGTTGATGACAAAGGTGTTTCTGGCCAACAGTCACTTATGCTACTGTAACTGATTTGGGTCGGCACAATGTGACTTTTTCCACTGTTCTCAGCTTTATTCCTCTTCCTTCCAACCTGTGGGCGACAATCAGACAATGTCGGTATCCCGTCTTTCTTTGGCTTACGCCAGGGGTCGGGAACCTTTTTGGTTGAGAGAGCCAAAATGGCAAATATTTTAGAACATATTTCCGTAAGAGCCATAAAATATATATTTTTTATCAATCAATCAATCAATCAATGTTTACTTATATAGCCCTAAATCACTAGTGTCTCAAAGGGCTGCACAAACCACTACGACATCCTCGGTAGGCCCACATAAGGGCAAGGAAAACTCACACCCAGTGGGACATCGGTGACAATGATGACTATGAGAACCTTGGAGAGGAGGAAAGCAATGGATGTCGAGCGGGTCTAACATGATACTGTGAAAGTTCAATCCATAATGGATCCAACACAGTCGCGAGAGTCCAGTCCAAAGCGGATCCAACACAGCAGCGAGAGTCCCGTTCACAGCGGAGCCAGCAGGAAACCAACCCAAGCGGAGGCGGATCAGCAGCGCAGAGATGTCCCCAGACGATACACAGGCAAGCAGTACATGGCCACCGGATCGAACCGGACCCCCTCCACAAGGGAGAGTGGGACATAGAAGAAAAAGAAAAGAAACGGCAGATCAACTGGTCTAAAAAGGGAGTCTATTTAAAGGCTAGAGTATACAAATGAGTTTTAAGGTGAGACTTAAATGCTTCTACTGAGGTGGCATCTCGAACTGTTACCGGGAGGGCATTCCAGAGTACTGGAGCCCGAACGGAAAACGCTCTATAGCCCGCAAACTTTTTTTGGGCTTTGGGAATCACTAATAAGCCGGAGTTCTTTGAACTCAGATTTCTTGCCGGGACATATGGTACAATACAATCGGCAAGATAGGATGGAGCTAGACCGTGTAGTATTTTATACGTAAGTAGTAAAACCTTAAAGTCACATCTTAAGTGCACAGGAAGCCAGTGCAGGTGAGCCAGTACAGGCGTAATGTGATCAAACTTTCTTGTTCTCGTCAAAAGTCTAGCAGCCGCATTTTGTACCAACTGTAATCTTTTAATGCTAGACATGGGGAGACCCGAAAATAATATGTTACAGTAGTCGAGGCGAGACGTAACAAACGCATGGATAATGATCTCAGCGTCTTTAGTGGACAGAATGGAGCGAATTTTAGCGATATTACGGAGATGAAAGAAGGCCGTTTTAGTAACGCTTTTAATGTGTGACTCAAAGGAGAGAGTTGGGTCGAAGATAATACCCAGATTCTTTACCGTGTCGCCTTGTTTAATTGTTTGGTTGTCAAATGTTAGAGTTGTATTATTAAATAGAGTTCGGTGTCTAGCAGGACCGATAATCAGCATTTCCGTTTTTTTGGCGTTGAGTTGCAAAAAGTTAGCGGACATCCATTGTTTAATTTCATTAAGACACAAATAAACGCAGCAATTTTTAGGTAAGACCAACATTTATAGAGTATAATAGGTGTGTAATAACATTGTTATTCTGAAGCTAACTGTGGAGGGGGTGTGGCCTGAGGGCCTGCAGCGAACTGGGGTGTGCCAGGACTGGCCTCGAATTCAGCGACAGGTGTGTAGATGGCCCACCTGGGCCTTGTTATCTAATCACTTGTCGCTCTGTTATAAGCAAAAGCCAGGAGGAGAGGCGAAGTTGGGGCTGGAGCCAGAGCGCGAGCAAGAACGAAAGAGAAAAATACAATTGCTGGAAAGCAAATGAGAGACTTATTGAAAAATAAAACAATATTGTAACCCTAAAGCAGGCTCTCGTGTCGGTGCTTGGTGGTGTGGAGAACCCTCAGGAGGGCAAGCCCCACACTAACCAATAATAAATAAATAATTTCTTACCATTCACGCAACTTCTTGAACAGGTGCAGTAGAAAAACGGATGGATGTATTAAAAATGCATGAGAATGCTTTATATTTTGAACATTATTTTTAACAATGTGATTACAAGTGGAATTATTCATTACTTATCGTGTTAAGCAATGTCAGCTCAGATTTATCCGAGAGCCAGATGCAGTCATCAAAAGAGCCACATCTGGCTCGCGAGCCATAGGTTCCCTACCCCTGGCTTACGACCTCAGCCATGTAAAACTTTTCTGTTGTGCATATACATCTTTAACAATTTACAATGAAAAAGACAGATACAAAGTCTGTCAAATATTGAAATGTACATTCTAAGCGGCATTCCGTGGCGGAACAAAAACACATTTCTACCGCTTGTCCCTTTTGGGGTCGCTGGAGCCTATCTCAGCTGCATTCGGGCGGTAGGCGGGGTATACCCTGGACAAGTCCAACTGCTTTAATGATAACATTAATTTCGAGCACGCATGCATACTTGGTCAACAGCCATACAGGTCACACTGAGGGTGGCCGTATAAACAACTTTAACACTGTTACACATATGCGCCCATACTTGCCAACCCTCCCGGATTTTCCGGGAGACTCCCGGAATTCAACACCTCTCCCGAAAACCTCCCGGGACAAATTTTCTCCCGAAATTCAGACGGAGCTGGAGGCCACGCCCACTCCAGCTCCATGAGAACCTGACTCAATGTTGTGACCCTCTTAAACAGGACAATACTGCCATCTACTGTACATAGAATAGAATGTAAATATATTCTACATTTAAGTGCAGTCAAGGAACATGCATTAGGGAGTCTGTTCTGAAGAGACATGACTTCATCACGTCGCATGGTTATTGACTCTGACCCAATATATTACACCGTTGACGAGCAAAATGAAGAAATACGTTTGCAAGTTCCAGAACGATTGGAAACAAGAATTTCAGTTTATCCAGGAGAGTTCGAAAGGTAAGGGGGTATGTTGCCTGTGAATTTTGTAGAACAGACTTCTCCATTGAACACGGTGAACGGATATACTCAGCCATGAACGGTCAGTCAGCAAAGCACAAAGCGTCCGCAGCGCAGCATCCGTCACAACCCAGTATTGTGGCCCACCTCGCAAAATGGAGACCCGATGGTGTATCTTATGCTAAGACAAAGATGGCTATGCTGATAGCTGGAAGCAACACCCCGTTCTCATTTGCGGATGTCTACAAAAAATCAGTGTAGGATCTCCCGGTATTCGGAGATCGCTCGCCAATACGCAAATGGCAGAACAAAGGTTACTCAAATAGTGAGTGTTGTTGATTTTTTTTAGTAACCAGCAAGCACAGTACAGTTAGTAGAACAACTGTGTTTTTATTACTGTGTATTTGATAGGTGCCGTCTGAAATTCAACTATTTATTTTATTTATGTATACAATAAAATAAATATATATAGCTAGAATTCACTTAAAGTCAAGTATTTCATACATATATATATACATGAAATATTCGAGTTGGTAAATTATACGCCAACCCTCTTAACCACGCCGCCGCCCCAACCATGCCCCCAACCACGACTCCGCCCCACCCCTGACCACGACCCCCAACCCCCACCTCCCGAAATCGTCTGTCTCAAGGTTGGCAGGTATGTATGCGCCACACTGTCAACCCACACCAAACAAGAATGACAAAAACATTTCCATACTGGCCAACCCTCCCGATTTTTCCGGGAGACTCCCGAATTTCAGTGCGCTTCCCGAAAATCTCCCTAGCATCGATTTTCACCCGGACAACAATATTGAGGGAGTGCCTTGATGGCACTCACTGCCTTTAGCATGTTCTACAACCTGTCGCCGCGTCCTATTTTTCTCCATACAATCAGCGTGCCGGCCAAGTCACATGTTGTTAGCGGATTCTACAGACACACGCAAGTGACTGCAAGACATACTTAGTCAACAGCCATACAGGTCACACTGAGGGTGGCCGTATAAACAACTCTAACACTGTTACAAATATGCGCCACACTGTGAACCCACATCAAACAAGAATGAAAAACACATTTCGGGAGATCTGCACCGTAACACAACATAAACACAATAGAATAATTACCCAGAACCCCTTGCAGCCTAACTCTTCCAGGACGCTTCAATACACACTACCACCAAATCCCCCCCCATCTCCCAAATTTGGAGGTCTCCAGGTTGGCAAGTATGCATTTCGGGAGAACATCCGCACCGTAACACAACGTAAACGCAACAGAACAAATACCCAGAACCCCTTGCAGCACTAACTCTTCCGGGAAGCTACAGTAACATATACGGCTTTTGGAGCTCAGTGCACAACTGCACACACCACAAGAAGGAGACGAAGCAGAAGAACGAAGACCAGACTTGGCGGCGACGAGTAAGAAGAAGAAATACGCTTTCAAGTTCTATAATGATTGGAAAACAATAATTTAATTTCATCCAGGACAGCTCGAAGGGGAAGGAGAAGGGGAAGGTGTATGTTACCCCCCATCTCCCGAATTCGGAGGTCTCAAGGTTGGCAAGTATGGGAAGAGCACGGGAGCTCAAGGCAAAGGATCATTCTCAGCCTCGCATCAAAATGCATTGTGATGTACAAGGGAGCGTGATTAGTGGAAACAGCAGGTAGGGACACAAAGCGTGATTAGTGGAAACAGCAGGTGGGGACACTAAGCACTAAACAAAGGCAGGTGCGGAGAGCGGCGCTTAATATGTGGTCACGTCACAGCAGGAAGAGAAAACCAAAATAGGAGTGCTAGAAAACTAAACATTAACATCCCCGCAGGGAATCCATACAACAAAAACAGAACATTACAGGAGGGAGCAGTCATGACAACGTCAAATCAAGGACCTCACACAGAAACATTGGAAAAACATGTCAACGCACACATTAGGTGTTTTATCGGTCTGTGCTGTGAAGGTCAATTGTCGGAGTAAAAGTGCGTACTTCTGAAGGAACTCCCCCAGAAGACATATTTTATTCCTTTAAACCAGGGGTCTCAAACACGCGACGAGACGTTATTTTGCGGCCCGCACCTTAATATGTCTAGCATTAAAAGATTACAGTTGGTACAAAATGCGGCTGCTAGACTTTTGACAAGAACAAGAAAGTTTGATCACATTACGCCTGTACTGGCTCACCTGCACTGGCTTCCTGTGCACTTAAGATGTGACTTTAAGGTTTTACTACTTACGTATAAAATACTACACGGTCTAGCTCCATCCTATCTTGCCGATTGTATTGTACCATATGTCCCGGTAAGAAATCTGCGTTCAAAGGACTCCGGCTTATTAGTGATTCCCAAAGCCCAAAAAAAGTCTGCGGGCTATAGAGCGTTTTCCGTTCGGGCTCCAGTACTCTGGAATGCCCTCCCGGTAACAGTTCGAGATGCCACCTCAGTAGAAGCATTTAAGTCCCACCTTAAAACTCATTTGTATACTCTAGCCTTTAAATAGACTCCCTTTTTAGACCAGTTGATCTGCCGTTTCTTTTCTTTTTCTTCTATGTCCCACTCTCCCTTGTGGAGGGGGTCCGGTTCGATCCGGTGGCCATGTACTGCTTGCCTGTGTATCGGCTGGGGACATCTCTGCGCTGCTGATCCGCCTCCGCTTGGGATGGTTTCCTGCTGGCTCCGCTGTGAACGGGACTCTCGCTGCTGTGTTGGATCCGCTTTGGACTGGACTCTCGCGACTGTGTTGGATCCATTATGGATTGAACTTTCACAGTATCATGTTAGACCCGCTCGACATCCATTGCTTTCCTCCTCTCCAAGGTTCTCATAGTCATCATTGTCACCGACGTCCCACTGGGTGTGAGTTTTCCTTTCCTTGCCCTTATGTGGGCCTACCGAGGATGTCGTGGCGGTTTGTGCAGCCCTTTGAGACACTAGTGATTTAGGGCTATATAAGTAAACATTGATTGATTGATTGATTGAATATGAAAATGTTATGTTGGTGCGGCCCGCGAGTTTTATGTGAATGGCGCTGTACAGCGTCATACTTGTATACCTTCGATTTTTCCGGGTGACTCCCAATTTTCAGTGCCCCTCCAGGGGCAATCAATCCCCCGAATTTCAACCCAACAACAACATTAAGTGGGCACCGTGGAGGCACTGCCTTTAGCGTCTTCTACAACTTGTATAAACAGCGTGTCAGCCTAACCACATGTTGTATTTAGCTTCTGTCGACGCAGTAAGCGACTGCAAGACATACAGTTGTGATCAAAATTATTCAACCCCCACACAATTTTGGTGTTTTAGCAAGTTGGACATTTTTTCCGTATTTTGTTTATAGTCATATCAAATAAAGATGCATTAAATACACAAATGCAACTTAAATTGTAACACTGTATTTTGCAAAATACCAAAAAAGGACATTTTTCTTAATATCTCATTGACAAAATGATTCAACCCCCTAGTTACATGCATCTTTAGTACTTAGTAGAACACCCTTTGGCAGTAATGACATCCTTCAAAGGTGATACATAAGTGGACACAAGCTTCTTGCAACCATCTACAGGTATTTTAGCCCATTCCTCTTGGGCAAAGGCCTCCAGTTCATTCATATTCTTGGGCTTGCGAGCTGCAACTGCCTTCTTCAAGTCCCACCACAGCTTTTCTAGAGGATTTAGGTCTGGCGACTGTGAAGGCCACTCCAGAGTCTTCCAGCCCTTCTTCTGCAACCACTCTGATGTTGATTTGGAGGTATGCTTGGGATCGTTGTCCTGTTGGAAGGTCCAACGTCTCCCGAGCCTCAGCTTCGTCACTGACATCATGACATTTGCAGCTAATATATCCTGCTAGGAAATAGAATTCATAATGCCTTGAACGCGCTGGAGATTCCCGGTACCTGAGGCAAAGAAACAGCCCCAGAGCATGATTGACCCCCCCACCATGCTTAACAGTAGGCAAGGTGTTCTTCTCTTTTTAAGCTTAATTTTTTTCTCCTCCAGACATAACGTTGATTCATAGGCTCAAAGAGTTCCAGTTTTGTCTCATCACTCCATAGAACAGTTTCCCAAAACCTTTGGGGTTTGTCCAGATGATATTTGGCATACTGGAGTCTATTTTTCCTTGTGCCTGGTAGTCAGAAGTGGGGTGCGCCTGGGAGTTCTGGCATGGAGGCCTTCATCTCGTAGTGCGCGCCTTATTGTCTGGGACGAAACCTGCGTTCCCCCCTCTGCAATGTCCTGTTGTAGTTCCTCAGCTGTTACCCGGGGGTTTTTCACCACTGTACGCTTCAAATACCGTACAACAGTTGCACACAGCATCCTCTTTCTACCACGCCCAGGTAGTGTTTCCACTGTGCCTTTAGCTTTAAACCTGTGAATTATGCTCCCAACTGTGTCTCTTGGAATGTGTAATGTCTTTGCTATTTTCTTATATCCATATCCTTTCTTTCTTGACTTCTTTGACCACTCCCTGGACTTCACCATGTTGCAAATACACCATTGACCATCTACAAGAAGCTGAGCATCACAGTCTTTTTCAATCAGTTTAATTGTTGCTCGTTATGGTTCTAATCACATCTACAGGTGTTTTCAACACCTGATTGAAAAGACCTTATTCAAATTATGTTCTTAAGAGTTATGATCTTCAAGGGGTTGAATAATTTTGTCAACGAGATATTAAGAGAAATGACACTGTTTGGTATGTTACAAAATATAATGTTGTAATTCAAGTTGCATTTGTCTTTTTAATGCATCTTTATTTGATATGACTATAAACAAAATACGGAATAAATGTCCAACTTGCTAAAACACCAAAATTGCGTGGGGGTTGAATAATTTTGATCACAGCTGTAGTTGTTTAACAGCCACACAAGTCACACTGAGGGGGGCCGTATAAACAATTTTAACACTGTTACAAATATGTGCCACACTGTGAACCCACACCAAACAAGAATGACAAACACATTTTGGGAAAACATCCGCACCGTAACACAACATAAACACAACAGAACAAATACCCAGAATCCCATGCAGCCCTAACTCTTCCGGGCTACAATATAAGAAGGTGAATTCATTAAAAAGTGTATGTTAGATCACCCAGTTTCTGCATCCAATGGCCCCCGAGGTAAATTGAGTTTAAGACCCCTGCTTTAAACGTATTTTTCCTGAGACATTCTGTTGACATTAGCGCAAACAAACTGTTCACAAAGCACCGGCGCACGAAGATCGCTGCACATGCCCTCGCGAATATTGCCTACCAGCCATTTTTGAATACTTCTCCGGTCATGTTTATTTTTAGAAGGATAAGGAATCGCCTGCAGGATCACTGATGATCACCGCACATGCTTTTGAGGATTTACGATGGCCGGCCCTGTGCCAGGACTGTGCCGCCTCCCTTTCTTTTTGGCTGCGAGCATCTTTAGGATTCCAACGGAGCAGGGAAACCCCACCGCTGAGAGAAAGCAACCTCAGCAGTCTGCGGCCAGACGAGCTCGTATCAACTGCGGACGTGGTTCTGCCAAGAACCCAGGTCCAGAGGAGTAACAGGAGTGGCGTGGAGAGAGTTCATCTCAGTATTGCAAAAATCCGAGCGTATGTGCCGTTGAATGGCAGAAAGGAACTTCCAGCTGTTGTGCTTCATAGGCAATTAGCTCTAATCAGCTCTCTGAGCTCTCTGGGTGTTCCGAGACGCTTCCACAGACTGGCACTCCACCGGATATCACGAACGACTACACACATTACACACAAGCCGACCAACTCTAAGCTTTACCTTGAAAATGAAGCAATTCTATTATGCCTCCACTGCCTGAGAATTGGAACGAACACAGGGTTTCTCTGCATGTGTGTAGGTAATATGTGGTGGTTGTTTGCAGCCGGCCTCTGTGGACCATCTAGCCTTTGGCTCTTGCTGCGTTGAAACTTCGGCATGTGTTGCACACATGTTTCCAGGCCCGTGAATCGGTCTTTGTGCGAAGCTGCATCCTTCACAGCAGTTAGTGTATTTCCTCCTTATTACAAAACTCGCTCGAACGGAAGACTTTTGACCCCTTTCTGGGTCCAGGAGTATGCTAGCACACCAAGAACAAGGAGGCAAGTTGGAACTCCACAGATTCCTGAACTGATCCCCCTGCCCACTTTGACAGTGACAGATCCCCAAGGGGCATTCGGGGCGGGGGGGCTTGTATTGTAACACTTCTCATCCCCACTGTGTGTGGGCCCATTCAGCCTGCCTGCCGAGGCATCCCCCGGTAGACATGAACCACTGTTGCTCCAACAAAAATCGAGTGAGAAAGTCCACTCCCACTTCAGATAAAAATCACTGAGCTATAACTTTTACATCACAAATCAAAGGAACATATGGATAGAAAGGATGAGGTTTATTTCCCCCACATGGCATTAAATCTACCCTGGTTTTGATTCTACAACCTGTCCCTTTCATGTAGACATTTACTGTAATGAACAATGGGCCCCATTCAGCAACCGTTCTTAAGAACCAAATGTTGCTCTTAGGCCCGCTTACGAAGTTTTTAAGGAGATTTTTGTATCCAACATTATTTTCTTCGCTGGGATTTGTTAGTACAAACCCTGTTTCCATATGAGTTGGGAAATTGGGTTAGATGTAAATATAAACGGAATACAATGATTGGCAAATCATTTTCAACCCATATTCAATTGAATATGCTGCAGAAGAATGCTCATCAAATACTTATTTGGAACATCCCACAGGTGTGCAGTCTAATTGGGAACAAGTGGGTGCCATGATTGGGTATAAAAACAGCTCCCCAAAAAATGCCCAGTTGTTCACAAGAAAGGATGGGGCGAGGTACACCCCTTTGTCCACAACTGCGTGAGCAAATAGTCAAACAGTTTAAGAACAACGTTTCTCAAAGTACAATTGCAAGAAATTTAGGGATTTCAACATCTACGGTTCATCA
Organism: Nerophis ophidion; assembly: GCF_033978795.1. NCBI lineage: Eukaryota > Metazoa > Chordata > Actinopteri > Syngnathiformes > Syngnathidae > Nerophis > Nerophis ophidion. The sequence continues at coordinate 67,593,538 of NC_084617.1, forward strand.
TTTCATCAAAAGGTTCAGAGAATATGGAGAAATCACTCCACATAAGCGGCATGGCCGGAAACCAACAGTGAATTACCGTGAACTTCGATCCCTCAGACGGCACTGTATCAAAAACCGACATCAATCTCTAAAGGATATCACCACATGGGCTCAGGAACACTTCAGAAAACCACTGTCAGTAAATACAGTTTGTCGCTACATCTGTAACTGCAAGTTAAAGCTCTACTATGCAAAGCGAAAGCCATTTATCAACAACATCCAGAAACGCCGCCTGCTTCTCTGGGCCCGAGATCATCTATGACAGACTGTTGCAAAGTGGAAAAGTGTTCTGTGGTCTGAAAAATCCACATTTCAAATTGTTTTGGGAAATATTCGACATCGTGTCATCCGGACCAAAGAGGAAGCGAACCATCCAGACTAATCGACGCAAAGTTCAAAAGCCAGCATCTGTGATGGTATGGGGGTGCATTAGTGCCCAAGGCATGGGTAATTTACACATCTGTGAGGACACCAATAATGCTGAAAGGTACATACAGGTTTTGGAACAACATATGCTGCCATCTAAGCGCCGTCTTTTTCATGGACGCCCCTGCTTATTTCAGCAAGACAATGCCAAGCCACATTCAGCATGTGTTACAACAGTGTGGCCTTGTGAAAAAAGAGTGCGGGTACTTTCCTGGCCCGCCTGCAATCCAGACCTGTCTCCTATCCAAAATGTGTGGCACATTATGAAGCGTAAAATACGACAGCAAAGACCCTGGACTGTTGAACGACTGAAGCTCTACATAAAACAAGAGTGGGAAAGAATTCCACTTTCAAATCTTCAACAATTAGTTTCCTCAGTTCCCAATTATTTATTAAGTGTTGTTAAAAGAAAAGGTGTAACACAGTGGTGAACATGCCCTTTCCTAACTACGACAGTTTGTCGCTACATCTGTAAGTGCAAGTTAAAACTCTACTATGCAAAGCGAAAGCTATTTATCAACAACATCCAGAAACCCAGCCGGCTTCTCTGGGCCCGAGATCATCTAAGATGATCGTCGTGCGACATGAGTGCGTGACTGTTGTCATTTTGCTTACTAGTTTCGATGACCCACCTTATCTTGACTGATTGGCCAGTCAGTAACGTTTCGCCCCAACCTTAGCCAATTGCGACTCATTGTAACAACACCAACCGATCATCATGGATTGTGTCCGTACGTGTGGATGTTCTCATTCATCCAGGTCATTGGATTTTCTCCATCTTTTTGGGGGCCTGGATTTGTGGTCCATTTTCTCGCTTTGTATCTTGTAGCCCTGATATAAGCTACCTAGTGACATGGGTCTAAAAGTAGCTAAGCTACTGGAAAATGTAGTTAAGTTATGTAGCTTAGCTACATGTTGCTTGCTACTGCCCATCACTGAAGACAGACACGCTAAGTCTCACCTTAAAACTCATTTGTATACTCTAGCTTTTAAATAGACTCCCTTTTTAGACCAGTTGATCTGCCGTTTCTTTTCTTTTTCTTCTATGTCCCACTCTCCCTTGTGGAGGGGGTCCGGTCCGATCCGATCCGGTGGCCATGTACTGCTCGCCTGTGTATCGGCTGGGGACATCTCTGCGCTGCTGATCCGCCTCCGCTTGGGATGGTTTCCTGCTGGCTCTGCTGTGAACGGGACTCTCGCTGCTGTGTTGGATCCGCTTTGGACTGGACTCTCGCGACTGTGTTGGATCCATTATGGATTGAACTTTCACAGTATCATGTTGAACTTTCACAGTATCATGTTAGACCCGCTCGACATCCATTGCTTTCCTCCTCTCCAAGGTTCTCATAGTCATTATTGTCACCGATGTCCCACTGGGTGTGAGTTTTCCTTGCCCTTATGTGGGCCTACCGAGGATGTTGTAGTGGTTTGTGCAGCCCTTTGAGACACTAGTGATTTAGGGCTATATAAGTAAACATTGATTGATTGATTGATTTAAATGGATTGTGCTCTTTATTCTGGCGCACTCCCCTACACATTTATATAACATTTTTATTCTCACTTTTTATTTATTTATTTTAATTTTTTTATTTTTAGCTAAGTACCGTGTGACTTGTTGAAGGGTGGACTAGCGAAGTAAGATTTCCATTGTACAGCAAACTGTCTGCTTAACTGTGCATATGACAATAAAACAATCTTGAATCTTAAGTCTTGAATCCTGATCTTGAATCCATGCACACGTTTAGTGGTTAAGCTTTGCATGCGCTATCAAGTTTGCACGTGTTTCAGTACACGCAAACCCTTAATGGATCAGACCCATCCATCCATCCATCCATCCATCCATCCATCCATCCATCCATCCATCCATCCATTTTTACGTCCATCTACCCATCAATTTCCACAAGCCTCTGTGCTTTTCTTATCGATAATGACTGCAAAAAAAGTCACCATGGGGCCTAAGAAATTGGCAAGTTCCAAAACTTTGTTAAAGACGGTGACAAACATGATTGAATAAAAGAAAGAACTGGTGCTAGTGTTTGACTTGCCTCCATTCAATAGAGTACCATTCGTTTTGATGTTACGTCACAAGCCTCTGTGTTTTTTTATCGATCCATCCATCCATTGATTTTCTAACACTTGTCTCTTTTGGGGTCGCGGGGGGGGAGCTGGAGCCTATCTCAGCTGCATTCGGGCAGAAGGCCGTGTACACCCTGGACGAGTCGCCGCCTCATCGCAGGGCCAACACAGATAGACAGACAACATTCACACTCACATTCCCACACTAGGGCCAATTTAGTGTTGCCAATCAACCTATCCCCAGGTGCATGTTTTTGGAAGTGGGAGGAAGCCGGAGTACCCGGAGGGAACCCACGGAGTCACGGGGAGAACATGCAAACTCCACTGAGAATGACCCCAAGCCCGGGATTGAACTCAGGGCCTTTGTATTGTGAGGCATATGCACTAACCCCTTGTGAAGAGACGGAGTCGACAGCAGGGTAGGACAAACGGCGGTCCTACTCAAGATGGCAGCCAGGGGGCGGAGTGTGCGGCGGAGAGGCGGGGCGCCACTGTGAAGGGCTTCCTGCCGTCATCGTGTGGGTTGCAGGGACCATTGAGGACGGACATCGCTGAGCAGGTTTGACTCTTGTTTTATTTTTCAATAAAGCTTCCGTCTTTTGCCCGGATGGCTTTTCAGCGCCTCCGATCCTAATCGCCCCTTTCTCGCCTTCAGTCGGCCGCGTCTTCGTCGCTCTCGTCGGCTCGCTCTCGGTCGTCCTCGGTCTTCAGGTTCCGTTGCTGGTTCTCCTACTCCTTCCGCCCTGATCGCTCCTCCTTCTCCCCTTTTATGCTGCAGGAGAAGATGCAAGGATTGAGAGCAGGTGTGTTATCTACGCACCTGACTTGGATTGCTGCCCCACCTCTCCGCTCCGCCGCACACTCCGCCCCCTGGCCGCCATCTTGAGTAGGACCGCCGTTTGTCCTACCCTGCTGTCGGCTCCTCGGCTCCGTCTCTGAGCAGGTTTGACTCTTGTTTTATTTTCAATAAAGCTTCCGTCTTTTGCTCGGATGGCTTTTCAGCGCCTCCGATCCTAATCGCTCCTCTCTCGCCTTCAGTCGGCCGCGTCTTCGTCGCTCTCGTCGGCTCGCTCTCGGTCGTCCTCGGTCTTCAGGTTCCGTTGCTGGTTCTCCTACTCCTTCCGCCCTGATCGCTCCTCCTTCTCCCCTTTTATGCTGCAGGAGAAGATGCAGGGATTGAGAGCAGGTGTGTGATCTATGCACCTGACTTGGATTGCCGCCCGCCTCTCCGCTCCCCCACACACTCCACCTCCTGGCCGCCATCTTGAGTAGGACCGCCGTTTGTCCTACCCTGCTGTCGGCTCGTCGGCTCCGTCTCTGAGCAGGTTTGACTCTTGTTTTATTTTTCAATAAAGCTTCCGTCTTTTGCTCGGATGGCTTTTCAGCACCTCCGATCCTAATCGCCCCTCTCTTGCCTTCACTCGGCCGCGTTTTCGTCGCTCTCGTCGGCTCGCTCTCGGTCGTCCTCGGTCTTCAGGTTCCGTTGCTGGTTCTCCTACTCCTTCCGCCCTGATCGCTCCTCCTTCTCCCATTTTATGCTGCAGGAGAAGATGCAGGGATTGAGAGCAGGTGTGTGATCTACGCACCTGACTTGGATTGCCGCCCCGCCTCTCCGCTCCGCCGCACACTCCGCCCCCTGGCCGCCATCTTGAGTAGGACCGCCGTTTGTCCAACCCTGCTGTCGGCTCGTCGGCTCCGTCTCTGAGCAGGTTTGACTCTTGTTTTATTTTTCAATAAAGCTTCCGTCTTTTGCTCGGATGGCTTTTCAGCGCCTCCGATCCTAATCGCTTCTCTCTCGCCTTCAGTCGGTCGCGTCTTCGTCGCTCTCGTCGCTCTCATCGGCTCGCTCTCGGTCTTCAGGTTCCGTTGCTGGTTCTCCTACTCCTTCCGCCCTGATCGCTCCTCCTTCTCCCATTTTATGCTGCAGGAGAAGATGCAGGGATTGAGAGCAGGTGTGTGATCTACGCACCTGACTTGGATTGCCGCCCCGCCTCTCCGCTCCGCCGCACACTCCGCCCCCTGGCCGCCATCTTGAGTAGGACCGCCGTTTGTCCAACCCTGCTGTCGGCTCGTCGGCTCCGTCTCTGAGCTGGTTTGACTCTTGTTTTATTTTTCAATAAAGCTTCCGTCTTTTGCTCGGATGGCTTTTCAGCGCCTCCGATCCTAATCGCTTCTCTCTCGCCTTCAGTCGGTCGCGTCTTCGTCGCTCTCGTCGGCTCGCTCTCGGTCGTCCTCGGTCTTCAGGTTCCGTTGCTGGTTCTCCTACTCCTTCCGCCCTGATCGCTCCTCCTTCTCCCCTTTTATGCTGCAGGAGAAGATGCAGGGATTGAGAGCAGGTGTGTGATCTACGCACCTGACTTGGATTGCCGCCCCGCCTCTCCGCTCCCCCACACACTCCACCTCCTGGGCGCCATCTTGAGTAGGACCGCCGTTTGTCCTACCCTGCTGTCGGCTCCTCGGCTCCGTCTCTGAGCAGGTTTGACTCTTGTTTTATTTTTCAATAAAGCTTCCGTCTTTCGCTCGGATCGCTTTTCAGCGCCTCCGATCCTAATCGCCCCTCTCTCGCCTTCAGTCGGCAGCGTCTTCGTCGCTCTCGTCGGCTCGCTCTCGGTCGTCCTCGGTCTTCAGGTTCCGTTGCTGGTTCTCCTACTCCTTCCGCCCTGATCGCTCCTCCTTCTCCCCTTTTATGATGCAGGAGAAGATACAGGGATTGAGAGCAGGTGTGTGATCTACGCACCTGACTTGGATTGCCGCCCCGCCTCTCCGCTCCGCCGCACACTCCGCCCCCTGGCCGCCATCTTGAGTAGGACCGCCGTTTGTCCTACCCTGCTGTCGGCTCGTCGGCTCTGAGCAGGTTTGACTCTTGTTTTATTTTCAATAAAGCTTCCGTCTTTTGCTCGGATGGCTTTTCAGCGCCTCCGATCCTAATCGCTCCTCTCTCGCCTTCAGTCGGCCGCGTCTTCGTCGCTCTCGTCGGCTCGCTCTCGGTCGTCCTCGGTCTTCAGGTTCCGTTGCTGGTTCTCCTACTCCTTCCGCCCTGATCGCTCCTCCTTCTCCCCTTTTATGCTGCAGGAGAAGATGCAGGGATTGAGAGCAGGTGTGTGATCTATGCACCTGACTTAGATTGCCGCCCGCCTCTCCGCTCCCCCACACACTCCACCTCCTGGCCGCCATCTTGAGTAGGACCGCCGTTTGTCCTACCCTGCTGTCGGCTCGTTGGCTCCGTCTCTGAGCAGGTTTGACTCTTGTTTTATTTTTCAATAAAGCTTCCGTCTTTTGCTCGGATGGCTTTTCAGCACCTCCGATCCTAATCGCCCCTCTCTTGCCTTCACTCGGCCGCGTTTTCGTCGCTCTCGTCGGCTCGCTCTCGGTCGTCCTCGGTCTTCAGGTTCCGTTCCTGGTTCTCCTACTCCTTCCGCCCTGATCGCTCCTCCTTCTCCCATTTTATGCTGCAGGAGAAGATGCAGGGATTGAGAGCAGGTGTGTGATCTACGCACCTGACTTGGATTGCCGCCCCGCCTCTCCGCTCCGCCGCACACTCCGCCCCCTGGCCGCCATCTTGAGTAGGACCGCCGTTTGTCCTACCCTGCTGTCGGCTCGTCGGCTCCGTCTCTGAGCAGGTTTGACTCTTGTTTTATTTTCAATAAAGCTTCCGTCTTTTGCTCGGATGGCTTTTCAGCGCCTCCGATCCTAATCGCTCCTCTCTCGCCTTCAGTCGGCCGCGTCTTCGTCGCTCTCGTCGGCTCGCTCTCGGTCGTCCTCGGTCTTCAGGTTCCGTTGCTGGTTCTCCTACTCCTTCCGCCCTGATCGCTCCTCCTTCTCCCCTTTTATGCTGCAGGAGAAGATGCAGGGATTGAGAGCAGGTGTGTGATCTATGCACCTGACTTGGATTGCCGCCCGCCTCTCCGCTCCCCCACACACTCCACCTCCTGGCCGCCATCTTGAGTAGGACCGCCGTTTGTCCTACCCTGCTGTCGGCTCGTCGGCTCCGTCTCTGAGCAGGTTTGACTCTTGTTTTATTTTTCAATAAAGCTTCCGTCTTTTGCTCGGATGGCTTTTCAGCACCTCCGATCCTAATCGCCCCTCTCTTGCCTTCACTCGGCCGCGTTTTCGTCGCTCTCGTCGGCTCGCTCTCGGTCGTCCTCGGTCTTCAGGTTCCGTTGCTGGTTCTCCTACTCCTTCCGCCCTGATCGCTCCTCCTTCTCCCCTTTTATGCTGCAGGAGAAGATTCAGGGATTGAGAGCAGGTGTGTGATCTACGCACCTGACTTGGATTGCCGCCCCGCCTCTCCGCTCCCCCACACACTCCACCTCCTGGCCGCCATCTTGAGTAGGACCGCCGTTTGTCCTACCCTGCTGTCGGCTCGTCGGCTCCGTCTCTGAGCAGGTTTGACTCTTGTTTTATTTTTCAATAAAGCTTCCGTCTTTTGCTCGGATGGCTTTTCAGCGCCTCCGATCCTAATCGCTCCTCTCTCGCCTTCAGTCGGCCGCGTTTTCGTCGCTCTCGTCGGCTCGCTCTCGGTCGTCCTCGGTCTTCAGGTTCCGTTGCTGGTTCTCCTACTCCTTCCGCCCTGATCGCTCCTCCTTCTCCCATTTTATGCTGCAGGAGAAGATGCAGGGATTGAGAGCAGGTGTGTGATCTACGCACCTGACTTGGATTGCCGCCCCGCCTCTCCGCTCCCCCACACACTCCACCTCCTGGCCGCCATCTTGAGTAGGACCGCCGTTTGTCCTACCCTGCTGTCGGCTCGTCGGCTCCGTCTCTGAGCAGGTTTGACTCTTGTTTTATTTTTCAATAAAGCTTCCGTCTTTTGCTCGGATGGCTTTTCAGCGCCTCCGATCCTAATCGCTCCTCTCTCGCCTTCAGTCGGCCGCGTCTTCGTCGCTCTCGTCGGCTCGCTCTCGGTCGTCCTTGGTCTTCAGGTTCCGTTGCTGGTTCTCCTACTCCTTCTGCCCTGATCGCTCCTCCTTCTCCCCTTTTATGCTGCAGGAGAAGATGCAGGGATTGAGAGCAGGTGTGTGATCTACGCACCTGACTTGGATTGCCGCCCCGCCTCTCCGCTCCCCCACACACTCCACCTCCTGGCCGCCATCTTGAGGAGGACCGCCGTTTGTCCTACCCTGCTGTCGGCTCGTCGGCTCCGTCTCTGAGCAGGTTTGACTCTTGTTTTATTTTTCAATAAAGCTTCCGTCTTTTGCTCGGATGGCTTTTCAGCGCTTCCGATCCTAATCGCCCCTCTCTCGCCTTCAGTCGGCCGCGTTTTCGTCGCTCTCATCGGCTCGCTCTCGGTCTTCAGGTTCTGTTGCTGGTTCTTCTACTCCTTCTGCCCTGATCGCTCCTCCTTCTCCCCTTTTATGCAGCAGGAGAAGATGCAGGGATTGAGAGCAGGTGTGTGATCCATGCACCTGACTTGGATTGCCGCCCCGCCTCTCCGCTCCGCCGCACACTCCGCCCCCTGGCCGCCATCTTGAGTAGGACCGCCGTTTTTTCCTACCCTGCTGTCGGCTTGTCGGCTCCGTCTCTGAGCAGGTTTGACTCTTGTTTTATTTTTCAATAAAGCTTCCGTCTTTTGCTCGGATGGCTTTTCAGCGCCTCCGATCCTAATCGCTCCTCTCTCGCCTTCAGTCGGCCGCGTCTTCGTCGCTCTCGTCGGCTCGCTCTCGGTCGTCCTTGGTCTTCAGGTTCCGTTGCTGGTTCTCCTACTCCTTCTGCCCTGATCGCTCCTCCTTCTCCCCTTTTATGCTGCAGGAGAAGATGCAGGGATTGAGAGCAGGTGTGTGATCTACGCACCTGACTTGGATTGCCGCCCCGCCTCTCCGCTCCCCCACACACTCCACCTCCTGGCCGCCATCTTGAGTAGGACCGCCGTTTGTCCTACCCTGCTGTCGGCTCCTCGGCTCCGTCTCTGAGCAGGTTTGACTCTTGTTTTATTTTTCAATAAAGCTTCCGTCTTTTGCTCGGATGGCTTTTCAGCGCCTCCGATCCTAATCGCCCCTCTCTCGCCTTCAGTCGGCCGCGTCTTCGTCGCTCTCGTCGGCTCGCTCTCGTCGCCTCGCTCTCGGTCGTCCTCGGTCTTCAGGTTCCGTTGCTGGTTCTCCTACTCCTTCCGCCCTGATCGCTCCTCCTTCTCCCCTTTTATGCTGCAGGAAAAGATGCAGGGATTGAGAGCAGGTGTGTGATCTACGCACCTGACTTGGATTGCCGCCCCGCCTCTCCGCTCCGCCGCACACTCCGCCCCCTGGCCGCCATCTTGAGTAGGACCGCCGTTTTTTCCTACCCTGCTGTTGGCTCGTCGGCTCCGTCTCTCCACACCCCTGTACCACCATGCCGCCCGCCACCTCATCCTTTGGGATTTATTATTAGAACGCACCTGTTGCTACGGCGACAAGAACGCTCTGTGACAACTATTACGAAATCAGGTCTATTTGCTTGTTTTTGAAGTGTAAGACTGTAAACAAAGTAGTTGCTGGCGATTAGCAGCTGACCTCCCTCAGTAGCAAACAGCGAGCAGTACACACGCCACTTCAGCTGACTCACCCCACACACACACAAACACACACACACTGTCGTAGATAAACATGCACACAAGTGATACACACACTGACACTTGGTCAGGGTGCAGCTCAGCACATTCTTGCGGGGTATGTTGACACCCCGACAGGCAGGATCTAGGAGAACGTTCTGGCATGGAAAGCGCTGAGTTATTCCAACACGTATCGACTCCCATTGCTTTCAGCCACAAACCAAATGAGAAAACAAAAAACAAGTTTAGTGAATGCATGGATATTTGGTTGTAACGTCCTCCTCTCCATGCAGAGTGTTGACGCATTGAAGCGATCGCCTGTTTTGTTGTTATTTGTTAGAGGCTGAGGCCCCGTTTACACGAAGTTGGATAAGGTTATCCAAGGTAAATCGCACCTAACCTTATCCGTCTCCACACACACACACACGATGCCACCGTTTAAGATCCCCTCCCTCCTCCGTTCGCGGGCGCAACGTAACCTAATAAAATGCGCACATCATAGTCTCCTCCAGTGTTGCTTTGTGTGCAAGTTCTTTCCACGCGGACAACAATATTGGGGGCGTGCCTTAAAGGCACTGTCTTCAGCGTCCTCTACAACCTGTCGTCACGTCCACTTTTCCTCCATACAAACAGCGTGTCGGCCAAATCACATAATATATGTTGCTTTTACAGACAAACATAAGTGAATGCAATGCATACTTGGTCAATACAACGCATACTCGGCCATTTTAAATAATGTGGCGGGCCTTGAGTTTGACACCAGTGGTTTAAAGCAACAGTAACAACAACAAAAAAATGTCTCTTTGAATATTTGCACTGCATTCCCTGTTCCAACATGAACCCTACCCATTGTTTTGTTGTGGCCCTTCTGTTGTATGAATCCACGTTCTTGTGCACAAATCTCCCTTTCAGGCCCGTTTAATGATCATAGAAAGTCTATTCTAATTCGGGGCGCAGCACAGCTAATGTCAAACACATGCAAGGAAGAAAGACATTTCTTCTTTTAAGTGATAATGACTTGATTCCTACTCTTGACTTTCTCTGCATGTGCCGTACATCTGCGTGAGCCTGCACAGCTGCATACCGTACTCCGTTATGTTCCACGCATATTCGGAGAATCGCACCCCTTATGTTATTATCGTTAACCTTGTCATCCTGTTATTGACTGAAACTGTTTCGACACATTTTTTGTGAGTGTGCAAACTCCTTGCTCTTTGCGCATTGAGCTCTGTCCGCAACATGATTCCGATGTCAAAAGAGCAAGCGCCCCCTATGGGCCGCCCCAAAAAATATCCGTGGTCCGTATGGGCCGCGGTGGTACTCAGTTGTAATACATGTTTTCACCACTTGTGGCAGTAATGACAATATCAAACAAACAGAAGTGGCCTGGAGCTAAGTTTCTTAACCCTCGTGTGGTGTTCGGGTCCGTGGGACCCGTTTTCGTTTTTTATTAAAAGAAAAATGATATAATCAATTAATATTTCAAACTGAGACTCACTGACTTTGGCTCATTTTCTGTGAAGTGTTCTGGTTGCTGAGGGGGAGATGACGGCAACAGACACCAGGGGGGGTGTGAAAAGATTTATTGTATACCCATCCATTTTATACCACTTATTCCCTTTGGGGTGGCGGGGGGCACTGGTGCCTATCTCAGCCACAATCGGGCGGAAGGCAGGGTACACCCTTGACAAGTCGCCACCTAATTGCAGGGCCAACACAGATAGACAGACAACATTTACACACTAGGGCCAAATTAGTGTTGCCCATCAACCGATCCCCAGGTGCATGTTTTTGGAGGTGGGAGGAAGCCGACGTAACCGCAGGGAACCCTGTAAATCCCTGTAAAAACCTGTACTGTAAAACTGATCACACAAAATGGTTGATTGATTCGATTGATTATGTGACCCAAATAAACTCATTTCATTCATTCATTTCAACCCACGCAGTCATGGGGAGAAAATGCAAACTCCACACAGAAAGATCCCGAGCCTGGGATTGAACCCAAGACTGCTCAGGACCTACGTATTGTCAGGCAGATACACTATCAAACTTATATATATATATATATATATATAATAAATCAATAATAATATAAACTAAGGAAATGGAGAGTGAACGAGATCCAGAATTGTATGTGGTGTGAGGCTATGCGTGTAGTTAGCTGAGGTGTGCGTTACCAAATGTTGAGAGCGAAGTAACACAGAAGTCCGTGGGGCAGGCAGATGATCCAGGGCAGGAGAGAAGCGTCAGAGTCCAGGGGGCAAGCGAGGAGTTGAAAATCAGGAAGCGCGAGGGAGGCAGGGAAGAGTCCAGAGGGAGAACCAGGGAAAAGTGAGATGCACAGTTCACATTCAAGACGACAGTGGGTACTGCGGGGACGACACGAGAAGAATGCACACTGAAAACACGGCGGGGAAAACAGACAGAGAGCAAGGTTGCATCAAGCATCAGATGATCGCTTACTGTACGCCAACAGAAGACTATAATCCGGCACAGCATGGCAGGTTGTGCGGGATTATCAAGGTTTGTTCATCCCAGGAAGGTGCGCTGATTGCAGATCTCCTGCCGCCGTGCGGAGATCGAACGCCAGTGGCCGTGGTCCGCGGTGCTCTCACTGAAGCTCACAGATGGATGAGCGGTGGTGGCAGGAGTCTGAGCCGTAACATGAAGAACATTTATCAGAATACATATTTAATGACCACACACCATACACCCCCCCCCTACACATTTCTATTACATACAAGATGTTCGGGTTCACTGGCTTATAGAAGAGTGGAAATGAATGTTCTATGTCCCACACGCAAGCACCCACTCACCCACACACACGCACGCACGCACACACACAGCAGGGCTAGACAGGAGGAGGACAGAGTGTAGGTACGCAGAACATCAAATGTGCGAGAAAATGAGAGCAGTGTTGACAAACAATGTTGCAACCTTATGTGGGAACCGCAGGTGTAGAAACACATAAGCAGAATCCCTGTAGGATACAGAAACTGGCAAATAAATTTTCTGTGCAACGTTCATATTGTTGTTACTCAGCCAGCGTTTGTGGGTCTGATGGACCCGTTGCATTTTGTGGTTATTAATGCCTCACAATAAAACACACACAGGTTTTTCTTAACCCCTGCAATTCCCGGAGTGGAGCCAAATGGCTGTTAGTTTAAAACTTGACGCTCGACCATCGACATCTAGCCTCCTTTCTTTTGTAAATCGAGCCATTTCATTGAAATTTGGTGGACCCCTCAGATGCCCAGACAGGGGGAGGGAAACCTCAAACCCGTTGGACAGGCTTTGTCCAGGCTGCCGAGTTTGGAGGTCTTTCATGGGAAGCTGCAGACAGCTACTGAAGCCCTGACTGCATTAAGCCGGATAACTCCTTAAACAAATAATTATCTAGCCTAAGCCCCGTGTCAGCCACACTAACCCCGTCGTTTAAGGTTCCCCTCCTTGTATATTTTTTTACACGGGTAAGTGCGTCGTGTATTTCTTGAATCTCCGGCTCTTAGCTTTCTATGGACGCACTGATTGTTCACAAGAACGTGAAGTCAGAAAGACAGCGCCCCACACAGGAAGTAATGTCAGAAAGAACACGCCACATAGCCAGCGTCATAACAACTGGCTTAGTAACTTGGTGGTAACCACTGGAAAGATGTGAATTATATTTATATAGCACTTTTCTCTAGTGACTCAAAGCGCTTTACATAGTGAAACCCCATATCTAAGTTACATTTAAATCAGTGTGGGTGGCACTGGGAGCAGGTGAGTAAAGTGTCTTGCCCAAGGACACAACGGCAGTGACTAGGATGGCGGAAGCGGGGATTGAACCTGGAAACCTCAAGTTGCTGGCACGGCCGCTCTACCAACCGAGCTATAGGAGGAGCTATAGGAGGAGAGTCATTCAGACATGCCCGTGTTTCTCATTCGATCAATCAATCAATCAAAGTTTACTTATATAGCCCTAAATCATGATTGTCTCAAAGGGCTGCACAAGCCACAACGACATCCTCGGCTCAGATCCCACATCAGGGCAAGGAAAAAACTCAACCAAATGGGATAACAATGAGAAACAATGGAAGGAACCGCAGATGTGGATGACTACAATCGGATCACGTCCTCGCCTTACCTGTTCACGCTCTATACCTCAGACTTCTGGCTTGACCCCAATCAAGAGTAAGATTGACAGTGTTAATATTTGACCCCTCTGTAGGGGAAAAGTTGGGCCCTGGCGTCAAAAATGTCAAAACCCCTGCACCAAGGCATGGTGCCAACTGCACATACAGTTTTGTCAACAGAAATATGCCTTGCATAGCCAGGCCTATCAGAGATGCTCCAAGTTTTCAAACGACTCCGCAGTGGTGGGATGTGCGTATGAGACGAACAGGTAGGAATACCGAGAACCAATCAACCAATCAATTAATCAATGTTTATTTATAAAGCCCTAAATCAAGTGTCTCAAAGGGTTGCACAAGCCACAACGACAACCTCGGTTCGGATTCCACATCAGGCCAAAAAAAAATACTCAACCCAATGGGATACTATAAGAAACCTTGGCGGGGACCGCAGATGTGGGGACTCCCCCTGGGCAACCAGTGCAATGGACGTGGAGTGGATCTAGTTAATAGCATGAGAGTCCAGTCCATAGTGGGGCCAGCAGGGGGTAATCTTGAGTGGAGACAGGTCAGCAGCGCAGAGACGTCCCCAACTTATGCACAAATGAGTGGAACACTCCGGGTCCCGACTTTGAACAGTTAGAGTAAATTCTGTAGTCACCTGTGGAGAGACGGAGCCGACGGGTCGACGGCGGGTCGGGACACCCTTTGGCCCGGCTCAAGATGGCGGCCAGAAGGCAAACTATGCAGCGGAACAAGGAGGCGGGCCGTGCCTGGAGCAACGCCGCCACAATCAAGATCAGGTGCGTGACACACACACCGGTTCCCAATCTGCCCATCTCCTCGCAGCATGTAAGAGGGGAGAAAGAGGAAAGAGCAAGAAAAAGAGAGTTGGAGTGTCCGCAGGAGTGCAGCACGGCAGAAGCAACCAAAACGCGAGCGATCGAAGAATGAGCCCCAGGGGAAGACGATGTCACGGGCAGCCGAAAAGCCAGCCGAGACGAGCAGCGGAGGAGGAGGCGCTGAAAAGCGACCCGTTTGACACTGAAGCTTTGTTTATTGAAAGAATAAACGAGAGTCAAACCTGCTCAGCGATGTCCTTCCTAAATGGTCCATGCAACCCACACGGTGACGGCTGGAGTCGTTCACATCACCTAATAACCTCTCCATGCAGGAGAGGGGGGGCAGAGCAGAAAAGAGACGGCAGATCAACTGGCCTAAAAGGGCCCTGAAACCAGACTGAAAGGGTTCACAGAGATTGTTACTACTGGGCAACAATTTTTTCGAGGATTTTCGAGATAAAGGGACGGTGGGACACCGGCCATGTAGAGACGTCCCCAAATGATGCACAGGCGAGCAGTCTACCCCGGGTCCCGACTCTGGACAGCCAGCACTTCATCCATGGCCCCTGGACCTGTGCCCCCCCAACCCCCTTCCACAAGGGAGAGGGGGGCAGAAAAGAAAAGAAAGGGCAGATCAACTGGTCCAAAAGGGGTAATATTTACAGGAGAGAGTATACACATGAGTTTTAAGATGGGACTTAATACTTCTACTAAGGTAGAATCTCTAACTGTCACCAGGAGGGCATTCCTGAGTACTGGAGCCCGCTCTATAGCCCGCAGACTTTTTTTGGGCTCTGGAAATCACTAATAGAAGTCATCTCAGGCTTGGTTGACTGGTGTGCATTTAGTCACCTGCACTTAGACACCGGTAAAAAAAAAGAACTTGTGATCGGCCGCCAGCATTCAGATCCATAGCTGAAATAGCGGACTTATTCAAACACCTGGGTGTTCACCTCAACAAGAAACTGGACTGGAACTGGCAATTCAAACGCTGTGTACAAAAAGGGTTAAAGTCGCCTGTACCTCTTAGGGCGGTTCTAGAGCTCAAGATGCTATTGACAATTCCAAAGTCTGATTGTGCGTCTCCAGTCCATGCTGCTCTACTTTCCGGACCCGTCTTCCCGCCTTTGAAGCTGAGCGCTCTGCTTTGCTGCCGCCAGACAGGATGCCCCACATCCTGCAGGAGACAGGAAGGAACACTTTGTGTGCAACTCCGGGAACGGCCTCCAGCAAGACCTTTTTCCCGCACAAAAACATCCAGGAAAAAAGATCTACCTGATAATAAAACCTGATAGTAACAATTGTTGTGTGGCGATACCTCGCTTTGCATACGCCACAATTTCTGTAAGATTAGTTTTTTATTGTTTTTTTGTGTGGTTTATTGTTCGATTAAGCATGGCGCCCAACAAACTTGTATGCATTTGTATCATTCTGCAGAATTAAGAGCCTAAGCAAATAATCTCTCCTGTTTATAACTGGTTGTGTTATTATTACACTGCCTGAGTAAAACTCCTTCTTTCTGATGTCATCACAGGTTGACTCTGTCGGTTTTTTTGCTAAGTAACGCAGTTACGCCACAAGTCTCTGTGCTTTTATTTTGACAAAGACAATGCAAAGTAAGTCACCACAGGGCCGGAGAAAGTTGCAAATTCCAGCACTGTGAAAAGGAAGTGAAAAAAAATATTGAATTAAAGAAAGAACTGGCGCTTGAAGAGTGTTTTTTTTACGCACAAGAATTTTGGTACTGTTCTGACGCCTAATTGAATTGCCGTTTTCCGCCTGGCGCTGGTGTTTGACTTGGAGTACCATTATTTTTTAAATTACGCCACAAGCCTCTGTGCTTTTCTTATCAGTAATAACTGCAAAATAAGACACCATGGGGCCTAAGAAAGTGGAAAGTTCCAGAAATTTGTTAATGAAGGCGAAAAACATGATTGAATTAAAGAAAGACCTCGCCCTCGAAGAGTGTTTTTTACGCACTAGAATTTTGGCACTGTTCTGACGTCATACTGTATCGCCGTTTTCCGCCTGGCGCTAGTGTTTGACTTTCCTCCATTGAATAGAATAGCATTATTTTTTAAATTACGCCACAAGCCTTTGTGCTTTTCTTATCAGTAATAACTGCAAAATAAGTCACCATGTTGTCTAAGAAAGTGGAAAGTTCCAGAAATTTGTTAAAGAAGGCGAAAAACATGATTGAATTAAAGAAAAACCTCGCCCTCGAAGAGTATTTTTTATAAACTAGAATTTTGGCACTGTTCTGACGTCATACTGAATTGTCGTTTTCCACCTGGCACTAGTGTTTGACTTGCCTCCATTCAATAGAGTACCATTATTATTTAAGTTAAGCCGAAAAGCCTCTGTGCTTTTCTTATCGATAATAACTGCAAAATAAGTCACCATGGGGCCTAAGAAAAGTGGCAATTTCTAGAACTTTGTTAAAGAAGGTGAAAAACATGATTGAATTAAAGAAAGACCTCGCCCTCGTGTTTTTTACGCACTAGAATTTTGGCACTTTTCTGACATCATACTGAATTGCCGTTTTCCACCTGGCGCTAGTGTTTGACTTTCCTCCATTCAATAGAGTACCATTATTATTTAAATTACGCCACAAGCTTTTGTGCTTTTCCTATCAGTAATAACTGCAAAATAAGTCACCATGGGGCCTAAGAAATAGGAAAGTTCCAGAACTTTGTTAAAAAAGATGAAAAAATTATTGAATTGAAAAAGCACTCGCACTCGAAGAGTGTTTTTTACGCACTAGAATTTTGGCACTGTTCTGACGTCATACTGAATTGTCGTTTTCCACCTGGCACTAGTGTTTGACTTGCCTCCATTCAATACAGTACCATTATTATTTAAGTTACGCCAAAAGTCTCTGCGCTTTTCTAATCGATAATGACTGCAAAATAAGTCACCATGGGGCCTAAGAAAGTGAAAAGTTCCAGAAATTTGTTAAAGAAGGCGAAAAACATGATTGAATTAAAGAAAAACCTCGCCCTCGAAGAGTGTTTTTTATGCACTAGAATTTTGGCACTGTTTTGACGTCATACTGAATTGCCGTTTTCCACCTGGCACTAGTGTTTGACTTTCCTCCATTCAATAGAGTACCAATCATTTTTTATGTTACGCCACAAGCCTCTGTGCTTTTCTTATCGATAATAACTGCAAAATAAGTCACCATGTTGCCTAAAAAAGTAGCAAGTTCTTGAACTTTGTTAAAAAAGGTGAAAAACGTGATTGAATTAAAAAAAGAACTCATGCTCGACAAGGTTTTTTTTTTATGCACAAGGATGTTGGCACTGTTTTGATGTCATACTGAATTGCCGTTTTCCGCCTGGTGCTAGTGTTTGACTTGCCTCCATTCAATAGAGTACCAATCATTTTTTATGTTACACCAAAAGCCTCTGTGCTTTTCTAATCGATAATAACTGCAAAATAAGTCACTATGGGGCCTAAAAAAGGGGCAAGTTCCAGAAATTTGTTAAAAAAGGCGAAAAACATGATTGAATTAAAGAAAAACCTTGCGCTCGAAGAGTGTTTTTTACGCACAAGGATGTTAGCACTGTTTTGACGTCATACTGTATTGCCGTTTTCCGCCTGGCACTAGTGTTTGACTTGCCTCCATTCAATAGAATAGCATTATTTTTTTAAATAACACCACAAGCCTCTGTGCTTTTCTTATCGATAATAACTGCAAAATAAGTCATCATGGGGCCTAGAAAAGTGGCAAGTTCCAGAACTTTGTTAAAAAAGGTGAAAACATTATTGAATTGAAAAAGAACTCGCACTCAAAGAGTGTTTTTTACGCACTAGAATTTTGGCACTGTTCTGACATCATACTGAATTGCCGTTTTCCGCCTGGCACTAGTGTTTGACTTGCCTCCATTCAATAGACTACCATTATTTTCTAAATTACGCCACAAGCCTCTGTGCTTTTCTTATTAGTAATAACTGCAAAATAAGTCACCACGGGGCCTAAGAAAGTGGCAAGTTCCAGAACTTTGTTAAAGAAAGTGAAAAACATGATTGAATTACAGAAAGACCTAGCCCTCGAAGAGTGTTTTTTACGCACAAGGATGTTGGCACTGTTTTGACGTCATACTGAATTGCCGTTTTCCACCTGGCACTAGTGTTTGACTTTCCTCCATTCAATAGAGTACCATCATTATTTAAGTTACGCCAAAAGTCTCTGCGCTTTTCTAATCGATAATGACTGCAAAATAAGTCACCATGGGGCCTAAGAAAGTGAAAAGTTCCAGAAATTTGTTAAAGAAGGCGAAAAACATGATTGAATTAAAGAAAAACCTCGCCCTCGAAGAGTGTTTTTTATAAACAAGGATGTTGGCACTGTTTTGACGTCATACTGAATTGTCGTTTTCCACCTGGCACTAGTGTTTGACTTGCCTCCATTCAATAGAGTACCATTATTATTTAAGTTACGCCAAAAGCCTCTGTGCTTTTCTTATCAGTAATAACTGCAAAATAAGTCACCATGGGGCCTAAGGAAGTGGAAAGTTCCAGAAATGTGTTAAAGTAGGCGAAAAACATGATTGAATTAAAGAAAGACCTCGCCCTCGAAGAGTGTTTTTTATGCACTAGAATTTTGGCACTGTTCTGACGTCATACTGAATTGTCGTTTTCCACCTGGCACTAGTGTTTGACTTGCCTCCATTCAATAGAGTACCATTATTATTTAAGTTACGCCAAAAGCCTCTGTGCTTTTCTTATCGATAATGACTGCAAAATAAGTCACCATGGGGCCTAAGAAAAGTGGCAATTTCTAGAACTTTGTTAAAAAAGGTGAAAACATTATTGAATTGAAAAAGAACTCGCCCTCGTGTTTTTTACGCACTAGAATTTTGGCACTGTTTTGACATCATACTGAATTGTCGTTTTCCGCCTGGTGCTAGTTTTTGACTTTCCTCCATTCAATAGAGTACCAATCATTTTTTATGTTACGCCACAAGGCTCTGTGCTTTTCTTATCGATAATAACTGCAAAATAAGTCACCATGGGGCCTAAGAAAAGTGGCAATTTCTAGAATTTTGTTAAAGAAAGTGAAAAACATGATTGAATTACAGAAAAACCTAGCCCTCGAAGAGTGTTTTTTACGCACAAGGATGTTGGCACTGTTCTGACGTCATACTGAATTGCCGTTTTCCGCCTGGCGCTAGTGTTTGACTTGCCTCCATTCAATAGAGTACCATTATTTTTTATTTTACACCCTAAGCCTCTGTGCTTTTCTTATCGATAATAACTGCAAAATAAGTCACCATGGGGCCTAAAAAAGTGGCAAGTTCCAGAACTTTGTTAAAAAAGGTGAAAAAAATTATTGAATTGAAAAAGAACTCGCACTCGAAGAGTGTTTTTTATAAACTAGAATTTTGGCACTGTTCTGACATCATACTGAATTGCCGTTTTCCACCTGGCACTAGTGTTTGACTTTCCTCCATTCAATAGAGTACCAATCATATTTTAAATTACGCCACAAGCCTTTGTGCTTTTCTTATCAGTAATAACTGCAAAATAAGTCACCATGTTGTCTAAGAAAGTGGAAAGTTCCAGAAATTTGTTAAAGAAGGCGAAAAACATGATTGAATTAAAGAAAAACCTCGCCCTCGAAGAGTGTTTTTTATAAACTAGAATTTTGGCACTGTTCTGACGTCATACTGAATTGTCGTTTTCCACCTGGCACTAGTGTTTGACTTTCCTCCATTCAATAGAGTACCATTATTATTTAAGTTAAGCCGAAAAGCCTCTGTGCTTTTCTTATCGATAATAACTGCAAAATAAGTCACCATGGGGCCTAAGAAAGTGGCAATTTCTAGAACTTTGTTAAAAAAGGTGAAAACATTATTGAATTGAAAAAGAACTCGCCCTCCTGTTTTTTACGCACTAGAATTTTGGCACTGTTTTGACATCATACTGAATTGCCTTTTTCCGCCTGGCGCTAGTGTTTGACTTTCCTCCATTCAATAGAGTACCATTATTTTTTAAGTTACACCACAAGCCTCTGTGCTTTTCTTATCGATAATGACTGCAAAATAAGTCACCATGGGGCATAAGAAAGTGGCAAGTTCCAGAACTTTGTTAAAGAAGGCGAAAAACATGATTGAATTAAAGAAAGACCTCTCCCTCGAAGAGTGTTTTTTACGCACTAGAATGTTGGCACTGTTCTGACGTCATACTGTATTGCCGTTTTCCGCCTGGCGCTAGTGTTTGACTTTCCTCCATTCAATAGAGTAGCATTATTTTTTAAATTACGCCACAAGCTTTTGTGCTTTTCCTATCAGTAATAACTGCAAAATACGTCACCATGGGGCCTAAGAAATAGGAAAGTTCCAGAAATTTCTTAAAAAAAGGCGAAAAACATGATTGATTTAAAGAAAGACCTCGCCCTCGAAGACTGTTTTTTACGCACAAGGTTGTTGGCACTGTTCTGACGTCATACTGAATTTCCGCCTGGCGCTAGTGTTTGACTTTCCTCCTTTCAATACAGTACCATTATTATTTATGTTACGCCACAAGCCTCTGTGCTTTTCTTATCGATAATAACTGAAAAATAAGTCACCATGGGGCCTAAAAAAGTGGCAAGTTCCAGAACTTTGTTGAAGAAGGTGGAAAACATGATTGAATTAAAAAAAGAACTCGCACTCGAAAAGTGTTTTTTTACACACTAGAATTTTGGCACTGTTCTGACGTCATACTGAATTGCCGTTTTCCGCCTGGCACTAGTGTTTGACTTGCCTCCATTCAATAGAGTACCATTATTATTTAAGTTACGCCAAAAGCCTCTGGGCTTTTCTAATCGATAATGACTGCAAAACAATTCACCATGGGGCCTAAGAAAGTGGCAAGTTCCAGAACTTTGTTAAAGAAAGTGGAAAACGTGATTGAATTGCAAAAAGAACTCACGCTCGACGAGGGTTTTTTTTACGCACAAGGATGTTGGCACTGTTTTGACGTCATACTGAATTGCCGTTTTCCGCCTGGCGCTAGTGTTTGACTTTCCTCCATTCAATAGAGTACCATTATTATTTAAGTTACGCCACAAGCCTCTGTGCTTTTCTTATCGATAATGACTGCAAAATAAGTCACCATGGGGCCTAAAAAAGTGGCAAGTTCCAGAACTTTGTTAAAAAAAGGTGAAAACATTATTGAATTGAAAAAGACCTCGCACTCGAAGAGTGTTTTTTACTCACTAGAATTTTGGCACTGTTCTGACGTCATACTGAATTGTCGTTTTCCACCTGGCGCTAGTGTTTGACTTTCCTCCTTTCAATACAGTACCATTATTATTTATGTTACGCCACAAGCCTCTGTGCTTTTCTTATCGATAATAACTGCAAAATAAGTCACCATGGGGCCTAAAAAAGTGGCAAGTTACAGAACTTTGTTAAAGAAGGTGAAAAACATGATTGAATTAAAGAAAGACCTCTCCCTCGAAGAGTGTTTTTTACGCACTAGAATTTTGGCACTGTTTCTACGTCATACTGAATTGCCGTTTTCCGCCTGGCACTAGTGTTTGACTTGCCTCCATTCAATAGAGTACCATTACTTTTTAAATTACGCCACAAGCCTCTGTGCTTTTCTTATCAGTAATAACTGCAAAATAAGTCACCATGGGGCCTAAGAAAGTGGCAAGTTCCAGAACTTTGTTAAAAAAGGTGAAAACATTATTGAATTGAAAAAGAACTCGCACTCGAAGAGTGTTTTTTACGTACTAGAATTTTGCCACTGTTCTGACATCATACTGAATTGCCGTTTTCCACCTGGCACTAGTGTTTGACTTGCCTCCATTCAATAGAGTACCATTATTATTTAAGTTACGCCACAAGCCTCTGTGCTTTTCTTATCGATAATGACTGCAAAACAAGTCACCATGGGGCCTAAGAAAGTGGCAAGTTCCAGAACTTTGTTAAAGAAGGTGAAAAACATGATTGAATTAAGGAAAGACCTCGCCCTCGAAGAGTGTTTTTTACGCACAAGGATGTTGACAATGTTCTGACGTCATACTGTATTGCCGTTTTCCACCTGGCGCTAGTGTTTGACTTTCCTCCTTTCAATAGAGTACCAATCATTTTTTATGTTACGCCATAAGCCTCTGTGCTTTTCTAATCGATAATGACTGCAAAACAAGTCACCATGGGGCCTAAGAAAGTGGCAAGTTCCAGAACTTTGTTAAAGAAGGTGAAAAACATGATTGAATTAAGGAAAGACCTCGCCCTCAAAGAGTGTTTTTTACGCACTAGAATTTTGGCACTGTTTTGACGTCATACTGAATTGTCGTTTTCTGCCTGGCGCTAGTGTTTGACTTTCCTCCATTCAATAGAGTACCAATCATATTTTATGTTACGCCACAAGCCTCTGTGCTTTTTTTATCGGTAATAACTGCAAAATAAGTCACCATGGGGCCTAGAAAAGTGGCAAGTTCCAGAAATTTGTTAAAAAAGGTGAAAACATTATTGAATTGAAAAAGAACTCGCACCCGAAGAGTGTTTTTTACGCACTAGAATTTTGCTACTATTCTGACGTCATACTGAATTGCCGTTTTCCACCTGGCACTAGTGTTTGACTTGCCTCCATTCAATAGAGTACCATTATTATTTAAGCTACGCCAAAAGCCTCTGTGCTTTTCTTATCGATAATAACTGCAAAATAAGTCACCATGGAGCCTAAGAAAGTGGCAAGTTCCAGAACTTTTTAAAGAAGGCGAAAAACATGATTGAATTAAAGAAAGAACTCATGCTCGACAAGTTTTTTTTTTATGCACAAGGATGTTGGCACTGTTCTGACGTCAAACTGAATTGCCGTTTTCCGCCTGGCACTAGTGTTTGACTTGCATCCATTCAATAGAGTACCATTATTATTTGAGTTACGCCAAAAGCCTCTGTGCTTTTCTTATTAGTAATAACTGCAAAATAAGTAACCATGGGGCCTAAGAAAGTGGCAAGTTCCGGAACTTTGTTAAAAAAGGTGAAAACATTATTGAATTGAAAAAGAACTCGCACTCGAAGAGTGTTTTTTAAGCACTAGAATGTTGGCACTGTTTTGACGTCATACTGAATTGCCGTTTTCCGCCTGGCACTAGTGTTTGACTTTCCTCCATTCAATAGAGTACCAATCATTTTTTATGTTACGCCAAAAGCTTCTGTGCTTTTCTTATCGATAATAATTGCAAAATAAGTCACCATGTTGCCTAAGAAAGTGGCAAGTTCCAGAACTTTGTTAAAAAAGGTGAAAACATTATTGAATTGAAAAAGAACTCGCACTCGAAGAGTGTTTTTTACTCACTAGAATTTTGGCACTGTTCTGACGTCATACTGAATTGTCGTTTTCCACCTGGCACTAGTGTTTGACTTTCCTCCATTCAATAGAGTAGCATTATTATTTAAGTTACGCCAAAAGCCTCTGTGCTTTTTTTATCGATAATGACTGCAAAATAAGTCACCATGGGGCCTAAGAAAGTGGAAAGTTCCAGAAATTTGTTAAAGAAGGTGGAAAACGTGATTGAATTAAAAAAAGAACTCATGCTCGACAAGGTTTTTTTTAACGCACAAGGATGTTGGCACTGTTCTGACGTCATACTGAATTGCCGTTTTCCACCTGGCGCTAGTGTTTGACTTTCCACCATTCAATAGAGTACCAATCATTTTTTATGTTACGCCATAAGCCTCTGTGCTTTTCTTATCGATAATAACTGCAAAATAAGTCACCCCGGGGCCTAAGAAAGTGGAAAGTTCCAGAACTTTGTTAAAAAAAGGTGAAAACATTGTTGAATTGAAAAAGAACTCGCCCTCGAAGAGTGTTTTTTATAAACTAGAATTTTGGCACTGTTTTGACGTCATACTGAATTGCCGTTTTCCGCCTGGCGCTAGTGTTTGACTTTCCTCCATTCAATAGAGTACGAATCATTTTTTATGTTACGCCACAAGCCTCTGTGCTTTTCTTATCGATAATGACTGCAAAATAAGTCACTATGGGGCCTAAAAAAGTGGCAAGTTCCAGAACTTTGTTAAAAAAGGTTAAAACATGATTGAATTAAAGAAAGACCCCGCCCTCGTGTTTTTTACGCACTAGAATTTTGGCACTGTTCTGACGTCATACTGAATTGCCGTTTTCCGCCTGGCGCTAGTGTTTGACTTTCCTCCATTCAATAGAGTACCATTATTTTTTGTTACGCCGAAAGCCTCTATGCTTTTTTTGTTATCGACAACGAATGCAAAATAAGTCACCTTGGGGCCTGAGAAAGTGGCAATTTCCGGCACTTTGATAAAGAAGATGAGAAACATTATTGAATTAAAGAAATAACTTTTGCACAGTACAACTGTAGTGTCGCCAACAAGTCTTCAATGAAAGTAAAAGTGGTAGTGAATGTCAATTTCTCCACTTTATTTTCATTTAATTGTTTTCTGCGTGGAAGATTATAATTAAAATGGTAATCATTCTCTGTTAAATGTGTTTTAGTTAAAGGGGAACATTATCACAATTTCAAAAGGGTTAAAAACAATAAAAATCAGTTCCCAGTGGCTTGTTTTATTTTTCGAAGTTTTTTTCAAAATTTTACACCTCCCGGAATATCCCTAAAAAAAGCTTTAAAGTTCTTGATTTTCGCTATTTGCGATGCGACTGTCCATTTCCCTGTGACGTCATACAGTGCTGCCAATACAAACAACATGGCGGTTACCACGGCAAGATATAGCGACATTAGCTCGGATTCAGACTTGGATTTCAGCGGCTTAAGTTATTCAACAGACTACGCATGTATTGAAACAGATGGTCGGAGTATGGAGGCAGATAGCGAAAACGAAATTGAAGAAGAAACTGAAGCTATTGAGCGAATAGCTATTGACGCTATTCGGCCATAGCATGGGTGTACCTAATGAAGTGGCCCACAGCATGGCTGCCTTATTAGCATCGCCGGTAAAATCTGCGGACCAAACGATCAGGACTTTCGCATCTTGTGACACTGGAGCAAATTAAATCCGTCGATTGGTAAGTGTTTGTTTCGCATTAAATGTCGGTATCTAGTTTCAAATGTACATACAGCTAGCGTAAATAGCATGTTAGCATCGATTAGCATAGCATGTTAGCATCGATTAGCTGGCAGTCATGCTGCGACCAAATATGTCTGATTAGCACATAAGTCAACAACATCAACAAAACTCACCTTTGTGATTTCGTTGACTTAATCGTTGCAAATGCATCTGCAGGTTATCCATACATCTCTGTGCCATGTCTGTCTTAGCATCGCCGGTAAAATGTGCAGACACTCCGGCACATTCAATGGGGGTCTGGCGGCAGATTTCTTGCCGGTGGTGCAACTTGAATCCCTCCCTGTTAGTGTTGTTACACCCTCCGACAACACACCGACGAGGCATGATGTCTCCAAGGTTCCAAAAAATTGTCGGAAAAACGGAAAATAACAGATCTGAGACCCGGTGTTAGTAATGTGCAAATGTATTACCTCGGTGACGTCACGTTCTGACGTCATCACTACAAGACCGATAAACAGAAAGGCGTTTAATTCGCCCAAATTCACCCATTTAGAGTTCGGAAATGGGTTAAAAAAATACATGGTCTTTTTTTCTGCAACATCAAGGTATATATTGACGCTTGCATAGGTTTGGTGATAATGTTCCCCTTTAAAAGTGTGGAATAAAAGGCTTTTCCTTTTAGATCAGATTTCTAACAAAAAAAACAGGTATCACTGTATATGTTATTGTCAACATGAACCAAACTCGTATGTAGTTGATGTCTGTTTTTTAGCAGTCAGGAATCGCGGTGTCAATTTTTAAGGCTTTCTTCAAAATATACCAAGAAATGATATCTGACACGACATATGAGAACAACATTATATATTATATCACTGTTATTTACAGATGCCATTAAAATGGGTCAGTAATATCCACATTTTTGCGCTCATATTTCATGGTGGCAATGACGCTCTGGGTGGTTTCAAAGTGAAAACTGTAACGGGAGACTTTGTTTTTTAAATGGAGTCATGCATTTAGATTTTACAGCCAAATCCGATACTCATTCTTTAGCGCCATCAGCCTGAGTTGCCCTTTTACTTCACTCTAAACTGGGTCTGCGATCCAATCTGCCGACAGTTTGGTTTGATACGGAGCAAACTTAAGTGCTTAAACCCCCTTTAATGCTCGCCTGTCGCTTATTTTTTGGACCAGCGTGCCCCCGTTTGCCAGACTATTGCTTTTCAGTGCAATGAAAACGGGCACACATCCAGAGTGCTTGGCCTCCTCCCAAAGACCACAGAGAGAGAGAGAGAGAGAGAGAGAGGGGGGAGTGACAGTGGTGGTTGTGATCTCTAATAGCTCTACAGCTGAGGCCAAAGGTATCACAATCAGTCTAATCTGTGCCAAGGCAAATTAGACTCGCTGCCCAGTCAGCTCTCAGGTTTGGGAAAGTGCCTCGGTCATGGCAGTCATCAAATATACTAATTTAATTTAGATCATTAGGATAAAAATGCAGAGTGCAGTACTGCAAGTCAATAGCCAAGGTACGTGCGGTGTGGATTTAACTTTTTGTTAAAGGCCTACTGAAATGAGATTTTCTTATTTAAACGGGGATAGCAGGTCCATTGTATGTGTCATACTTGATCATTTCGCGATATTGCCATATTTTTGCTGAAAGGATTTAATAGAGAACATCTACGATAAAGTTCTTAACTTTTGGTCGCTATTAAAAAAGCCTTGCCTGTACTGGAAGTAACAGACGATGACATCACCGGTGTGAGGGCTCCTCACATCCTCACATTGTTTTTAATGGGAGCCTCCAACAAAAAGAGCTATTCGGACCGAGAAAACGACAATTTCCCCATTAATTTGAGCGAGGATGAAAGATTCGTGTTTGAGGATATTGATAGCGAAGGGCTAGAAAAAATAAATAAAAATCAAATTAAAAAACGGATTCAGATTTTTCTAGACATATTTACATGGTTCTCGCCCGGAAAAGGGTGGGGTGCCATCTCCGGGTTGGGGAGGAGACCCTGCCCCAAGTGGAGGAGTTCAAGTACCTAGGAGTCTTGTTCACGAGTGAGGGAAGAGGGGATCGTGAGATCGACAGGCGGATCGGTGCGGCGTCTTCATTAATGCGGACGTTGTATCGATCCGTTGTGGTGAAGAAGGAGCTGAGCCGGAAGGCAAAGCTCTCAATTTACCGGTCGATCTACGTTCCCATCCTCACCTATGGTCATGAGCTTTGGGTCATGACCGAAAGGATAAGATCACGGGTACAAGCGGCCGAAATGAGTTTCCTCCGCCGTGTGAGAAGGGTGAGAAGCTCTGCCATCCGGGAGGAACTCAACGTAAAGCCGCTGCTCCTCCACATCGAGAGGAGCCAGATGAAGTGGTTCGGGCATCTGGTCAGGATGCCACCCGAACGTCTCCCTAGGGAGGTGTTTAGGGCACGTCCAGCTGGTAGGAGGCCACGGGGAAGACCCAGGACACGTTGGGAAGACTATGTCTCCCGGCTGGCCTGGGAACGCCTCGGGATCCCCCGGGAAGAGCTAGATGAAGTGGCTGGAGATAGGGAAGTCTGGGCTTCCCTGCTTAGGCTGCTGCCCCCGCGACCCGACCTCGGATAAGCGGTAGATGATGGATGGATGGATGGATGGATATTTACTACGATAATTCTGGGAAATCCCTTATCTTTCTATTGTGTTGCTAGTGTTTTAGTGAGTTTAATAGTACCTGATAGTCGGAAGGGTGTGTCCACGGGTGTCTTGAGGCCAGTGTCTGAGGGAAGTCGATCTAACAAAGGTCTTAACTCATTCTCTTTCTATGCCACATCAATGTGGAATGCACTCCCAACAGGTATAAAAGTAAGTGCATCTCTATATTCCTTCAAAACCGCTCTAAAACAACACCTCCAGGCAACTTCAACACTTTACTAATACCCTCCTCCATTCACATCCCATCTCCCCGGATTATAAACAACTCAAATGTACTTCTAATGTATATACTTGTTCTTATGCTATGTGAACTCACTATGTTCTCTGCTGGCTGTACATATCCTACTAAATAAGACCTACACTGTTTCAATGTCCATTTCTCTGTTGATGCAATTGTTGATGACTGAAGTACTGATATCAACCAAAGCTCCTCATCCCACCCCCCGGATTGTAAATAATGTAAATAATTCAATGTATATACTATGATGATTAACTTGTGTGATGACTGTATTATGTTGATAGTATATATTTGTACCATGAATTGATTAACGTGGACCCCGACTTAAACAAGTTGAAAAACTTATTCGGGTGTTACCATTTAGTGGTCAATTGTACGGTATATGTACTGAACTGTGTAATCTACTAATAAAAGTATCAATCAATCAATCAATCAAGCTGTATGGACGGCACAAGCTCAGCTGATCTCCGGTAAGTGGACACTTTTTACTGGTTGACATTTGGTCGGGATCCATGTTCGCTTGACCGCTCTGATCCATAGGAAAGCTTCGCCTCCGGGAATTTTAAACAATGTGTTTGTGTGGCTAAAGGCTAAAGCTTCCCAACTCCATCGTTCTACTTTGACTTCTCCATTATTAATTGAACAAATTGCAAAAGATTCAGCAACACAGATGTTCAAAATACTGTGTAATTATGCGACTTTTAGCTGTGTGTGTGCGCAGCGCTAATATTTCCTTACAGTCCGTGACGTCGCGAGTACACGTCATCATTCCGCGACGTTTCCAACAAGAAACTCCCGGGAAATTTTAAATTGCAATTTAGTAAACTAAAAAAGGCCGTATTGGCATGTGTTGCAATGTTTATATTTCATCATTGATGTATAAACTATCAGACTGCGTGGTCGGTAGTAGTGGGTTTCATCCATCCATCCATCCATTTCCTACCGCTTATTCCCTTTCGGGGTCGCGGGGGGCGCTGGCGCCTATCTCAGCTACAATCGGGCGGAAGGCGGGGTACACCCTGGACAAGTCGCCACCTCATCGCAGGGCCAACACAGATAGACAGACAACATTCACACTCACATTCACACACTAGGAGTGGGTTTCAGTAGGCCTTTAAATGTCAGCACCTCCAAGTCCGAGTCCATGGTTCTCGCCCGGAAAAAGAGCAGAGTGCCATCTTCGGGTTGGGGAGGAGACCCTGCCCCAAGTGGAGGAGTTCAAATACTTCGGAGTCTTGTTCACGAGTGAGGGAAGAGTGGATCGTGAGTTCGGTGTGTGTGGCGTCTTCAGTAATGCGGACGCTGTATCGATCCGTTGTGGTGAAGAAGGAGCTGAGCCAGAAGGCAAATCTCTCAATTTACCGGCCGATCTATGTTCCCATCCTCACCTATGGTCATGAGCTTTGGGTTATGACCAAAAGGACAAGATCACGGGTACAACCGGCCAAAATGAGTTTGGGTGGCGGGGCTCTCCCTTAGAGATAGGGGGAGAAGCTCTGCCATCCGGGAGGAGCTCAAAGTAAAGCCTCTGCTCCTCCACATGGAGAGGAGCCAGATGAGGTGGTTCTAGCATCTGGTCAGTGTCAGGTTCAAACACTGATGACATCTATTAAACAAGATAAAAAGCAAGGAATCAAACAGAGACAGAATTAACATGGACTCAATCTTGAGGAGAGACACGGCCACTGTACTCTCCGTACAGTCCTGCACCACGCTCTGTCAAAAGATTGTACTCCTCCTTCTTTATTTGACTTTCTCCCCCCACCTTCCCACAGCTGCTTCCTGAGGGAAGTGGGTCATAAACAGCGTTGCCTTTGGTTACCGAACAGTTCGAAGAAAGTTCGTCAAATATTTCAAAAAGAGTACCCCATAAAATAGTTCAAAGAGAGTCCCATAAAATAGTTCACAGAGAGTTCCATAAAATACTTCAAAAAGAGTTCCTCTGGAAGTTGGGGAGATCCTGGCATCTCTCCGCTTTGTAGTCCCAGTGGAGTTTTACGAGCCTTCTTGGTTGGTTTCAAAGACAGCCTTTGTCTTCTTGTCAGGAACACAATGTAATACAACGTTTTTTGTGATAATTTAGAAACAATTATTCTAACAGTCAGGATGCCACCCGAACACCTCCCTAGGGAGGTTTTTAGGCCACGTCCGACCGGTAGGAGGCCACGGGGATCACCCAGGATATATTGGGAAGACTATGTCTCCCAGCTGGCCTGGGAACGCCTCGGGATCCCCCGGGAGGATTTGGACGAAGTGGCTGGGGAGGGGGAAGTCTGGGCTTCCCTGCTTAGGCTGCTGCCCCCGCGACCCGACCTCGCATAAGCGAAAGAAGATGGATAGATGCTGTATATGTATATATATATAAATAGAAACAATTATGCAGTCGTGGTCAAACGTTTACATACACTTGTAAAGAACATATGGCTTGGCTATCTTGAGTTTCCAATAATTTCTAGTACTCCTGTTACTGGGAGTGCATTCCAGAGTAGTGGAGCCCCAATAAAAAACGCTCTATTAGCCCGCAGACTTTATTTGGGCTCTGGGAATCACTAATAAGCCGGAGTTCTTTGAACGCAGATTTCTTGCCGGACATATGGTACAATACAGTCAGCAAGATCATTTGTATTTTTTATGATTGTAATCCAATCACAAAATTACAAATGTAAGCCAATTAGGTATTCATAACAATACTAAAACAATGCATTGTGGATACATTTTTTATCTTTTAAAAAAAATTAAATCTATAACACATTCCAGGCACTTTGTCATAGAAACTGAAAGACAGTGACGTAAATATTAATCTTAAATAACATCCGTCATCTGTAAATCTACTAAACATATTTGCTTTATTAAAACTTAATTTTATTACTAATGTATAATCATTTCCTTTTGATTGGACAAATGTCATTACAACTTTTTGCTCACCTTGATGGACATACAGTAACTATTTTACAGATATAAGGCAGAAAAAGGTACATACAGCATGTATTGTAGTGTCTCTGCAGAACTGGGGGGCTGTCTTTGTTATTGCAGTTACAAGAGCCCCCTTGTGGCTGTGGTCTGGATGTTTCTGGATGTTTCTTACTGCTAATGAACAGAACAATTAGTTTCATTTATATTATGGCATCGCAAATTAAAAGTGTTAGCAAGCTCTCAGTGAGTGTGGATGGTTGGCTTTGAAGGGGATGCACACACTCCTTCATCTGTTCATTTAATGCAGGGGTCGGCAAGCCAAATTGTTGAAAGAGCCATAATGGAACAAAAATACAAAGTAAAAATATGTCTGGAGCCGCGAAAAAATTAAAAGGCTATTGTAAATGTTAAAATGAAAGCAACACATGATGTAAGTGTCTATATTAGCTATATTAGCCCACTATCAAAATGACTTTAAAAGTCTTATATAAGTGTTATAATGAAGGCAACATATGATGTAAGTGTCTATATTATCTATATTAGCTTACTATCAAAATTACTTTCAAAATCTTATATAAGTGTTATAATGAGGGCAGCACGTGATGTAAGTGTCTATATTAGCTCTATTAGCCTACTATCAAAATGACTTTAAAAGTCTCATATAAGTGTTACAATGAAGGCAACATATGATGTAAGTGTCTATATTAGCTATACTGGCCTATTATCAAATTTACTTAAAGTATAATATTGGTGTTATAATGAAGGCAACACGTGATGTAAGTGTCTATATTAGCTCTATTAGCCTACTATCAAAATGACTTTAAAAGTCTCATATAAGTGTTACAATGAAGGCAACATATGATGTAAGTGTCTATATTAGCTATACTGGCCTATTATCAAATTTACTTAAAGTATAATATAGGTGTTATAATGAAGGCAACACGTGAGGTAAGTGTCTATATTAGCTCTATTAGCCTACTATCAAAATGACTTTAAAAGTCTCATATAAGTGTTACAATGAAGGCAACATATGATGTAAGTGTCTATATTAGCTATACTGGCCTATTATCAAATTTACTTAAAGTATAATATTGGTGTTATAATGAAGGCAACACGTGATGTAAGTGTCTATATTAGCTATATTAGCCTACTATCAAAATGACTTTAAAAACTATCATATAAGTGTTATAATGAAGGCAACATATGATGTAAGTGTCTATATTAGCTTATTATCAAAATTACTTTAAAAATCTTATATAAGTGTTATAATGAAGGC